>NC_083506.1:12544166-12856250 GCF_032362555.1 Amyelois transitella
TTATCCCAGAGTTCCCGCGGGATTGATAGGGTTTCCATGCGGACGAAGTCGCGGGCGGCCTCTAGTCGCTTAATAATTGTCAAAACGTATGGTTTAACAACATTGGTTGACGTCAAATAAATTACTTAGAAAACTAAGTTTACTGCCGCTTCCAAAGCGTCAGTGCAGAAGAAGCAGTAACAACAACTGGCTCGCCCAATCCAGGATATTGGTTATAAAGGTGCACTACGGTCACCTCTCGAGACTGATGAGGATGTAACAGGTGACGATCACCAAAAAAAAGTACTTAGAATATTCAACACAAATAATATTTTTACCGCTATAATCTACTGTATGTCGTTGTGCACTAAGCTTTACCGCTGAGAGCGCTAAGTACTAAATGATTTTGTATCGAGATTTCCACTAAGTCGAACTTCATTCTCAAGTCACGACTCGTGAGCATCGCATTTGAATATTGCCTTTTTGCAAAATGGGTTCGAAGCGAGTGTGCGAGTGACTGGTGTATCGATTTGATTTTCTATTTTAAATGTAAATTTTTAAGCGTGCAACCCCACATTATGCGGCGCGAAGTGGCCTGGCGCAGTGCGTATTTAAATATTTTTTCGCTGACGGGATAGACAGAGCTAGAATAGAATAGATTTATTTTCAAAATTGGATACAAGGTATCACTTATTGACGTCACATAACTTAAATCTAATTATAACTACTACCGCTTCCAAAGCGCATGTGTAGAAGAAGCGGCGGAACAAACTACACTGCAGCATTTTCAGCGGATGTCAATTTACAAATATAGATCTCTCAAATCTAAATAGTGGACGAATGCACATTGTCTACATTAAAAAACATGAATGAATGTAGAACTGATTACGTCAATACGAATATTTCGTCAAATAAAATAAAGATAAAATAAAATATGTACATACTGTACAAATCATGTCAAGATCATGTCAAAAATACATAAACATTTAAGAGGCCATTATGTCCAGCTCGGGCCACACATGTTTATCTACACTAATATTATAAAGGGGAAAACTTTGTTTGTTTGGTTGTAAGGAATAGGCTCAAAAACTACAGGACCGATTTTAAAAATTCTTTCACCATTCGAAAGCTACATTATCCACGAGTAACATAGACTATATTATATTTTGGAAAATAATTGGGGTCCGTAATATACTTGGATTTTTCGGACACAAACTGAAAAAAATCAACCAAAAAGTTACCTACTTATTTTGCGTACGCTGCCTAAACTACAAAAGATAGAACCATAAAATGCTTTTATAAATTATAGATCTTATAAATATCTACAAAAGAGTCCGTGACACACTATCCTCACACACCACACGTCCTCGACATACCTATCTATGTCGAGTGAGGCACAACAACAACATTTTTATTTAAAAACTAGCTTTCCCCCGCGACTCCGTCCGCGCGGATGTCGGTCTTCGCGTAGATGGTTTATTTCTCCATTTTATTTTCAGTCCGGTCAATTTAGACCAAAAAATAGGAATGAAGCTACATTAATTCCCATCAAGCTGAAAATGAGTATAATTGTTTAAAACACAATCAAAAGCATTATTTCAAAATTCCCCATGATTCCGGTTTAAGGAAAAAAATTACCCAAGGTCAAAGGTAAGAAAATGGGATTTTCACGATTTTCTTCAAAACGGTAAGTTTTATAGGAAAATTACCTCAGACATAGATTGTACATCATAAAGATATCTATAAAAAGGAATCAATATTTTTTTTCAATAAAGCTACCGTTTCTGAGACATTACGATGCAAAAAGTTGCAAGCGTCATAAAATGCATAAGCACGTCTCGTATATACTCTATGTAGCAGTAATATAAGTAAAAATATTGTTCTGTCGGTAATTTTAACTTGAATTCAAAATATAAAATATACATAAGTATAATGAAACCCAGTCCCTTCATTTATACTGTAGTGAAACCTTGAGACAACATCTGTCTCTCTGTTTAATTGTGTACGTGGCTAGGGTAGTATAGCTGCTTTATCTCAGAAAGCTCAACACATGAAATACCGTTAGTCTTTAATAATAGTTTTCCTTACGGGGATACCGTTGTCGGCTATGGACACCACGGCCTCTCATGCCCTAGGAGTGCCGGCCGATTAAGGGCGCCATGCCGCCCTAAATGATATAATCCTCCATGCTCTTGCCACCATCCATGTTCCAGCCGTTCTAGAACCAAACGGTCTGGCTCGGGATGATGCCAAGAGACCGGATGGTATGACTTTGGTACCCTGGAGATTGGGGCGGCCTTTGGTGTGGGATGCTACTTGTGTCGACACACTTGCGCCGTCTCATCTTCAGGTTACTAAATCTAAGGCCGTTCTGCTTCAAATGAGGCAAAAAACCTCAAAAGGCGCAAATATGTAGTTATCGGGATCAAAGTTTACATCAGATGGCAAGTGTGATAGTGATATTGAAAGGAGAGTGAACGCGGGGAACATGGTGAATGGAGCTTTGCATGCCTTTATGAGCAGTCAGAAACTATCCAAAAAGGCTCGACTGGCTGTGCACAGGGGCGTGTTGGACCCGACATTAATTTATGGGAGTGAAAGTTGGGTATGGCAAAAGAAGCACGAAAGCAGAATAAATGCAGTGGAAATGAGAGCGTTAAGGAGTATGTTGGGTGTGAAATTGAGTGACCGGATAAGGAACAGTGTGATAAGGGAATGTTGTGATGTGAAAGAAGATGTGGTTACAGGAATAGAAAAGGGTATGTTGAGATGGTTCGGTCATGTGGAGAGGATGAATGAAAACACTTGACTAAGCAGATATACATGGAGAGTGTGGAGGGAAAGGTCGGGGTGGGAAGACCTAGACGAACATATCTTGATCAAATTAAGGACGTCCTGGTAAAGGGTCAGGTCAAAAGTACCCGAAACCGCCGAGCTTGCATGAAGAGAGTTATGAATGTAGATGAAGCAATGGAAGTATGCAGGGATCGTGGCAAGTGGAAAGAGGTAGTCTCTGCCTACCCCTCCGGGAAAGAGGCGGGATTTTATGTATGTATGTATGTATGTAGTTATCGGTAATATCTATACTTTTGAACCTTTTGGGGTAGAAACTCTGGGACCGGGGGGCCTATCTGCCCATCAGCTTTTCCGACAATTGTCGAAAAAGCTAATTGAGGTATCTCTTGACCGGAGGGCTGGAAATTATCTGGCTCAGAGAATCAGCATTGCCATTCGAATTGGCAATGCTGCCAGCCTTCTGGGCACATTCCCGCATGTTGATGCTATGCAAGGACTGTACAATTTATAAATTAACTTTTAGTTTGTAGTCATCTTTTTTCTTTCTTTTTATAAATAGTTTTAGTTTTAATTTGATTATTGCATTGAATTTGATAATTGTAATCTCTATTATTGTCCTAAGATGATTTTCTTCATTTAGGGTTATTCTATTTTTTTTTAAATAATAAATGCGAAAGTTAGTCTTGAGTGCCACTGCGTAGTGAAAACACGTGTTTATTCTAACCTATTTCAGACTTTTTCAAGTTTAATAATAAAAATGTTAAAAAAAAAAGAGAGGTGGCAAGGAAACGGATGCATATTATGACGCTTGCAACTTTTTGCATCGTTATATCACAGAAACGGTAGCTTTGTTGAAAAAAAATATTGATACCTTTTTTATAGATAACTTTATGATCTACATTATGTCTGAGGTAATTTTCCGATTTGAAAAACTTACCGTTTTAAAGAAAATTGCGATACACCCATTTTTTACCTTTGACCGTGAGTAAATTTTTTTCCTTAAACCGGAATCATGGGGAATTTTGAAATAATGCTTTTGATTGTGTTTTAAATAATTATACTCATTTTCAGCTTAATGGGAATTAATGTAGCTATGTAGTGTTTTTTTCATAGTAATTAGTAGCGGCCCACTTGTGCAGCAAACGGTTCAAGCCAAAGCCGACTTTAAGCGCTACATGTTACGGCGCTAAATTCACTGCGGGTAACGCAACGTGTGTTCGCGGTTCTACAGAACAACGTCTATGGATAAACTGAAAAATTAGGATTTTTTTTTCTTCGTATTTTTTCGGGATAAAAAGTATCCTATTTTACGCCCAGGATAATAAGGTATAATTATACCAAGTTTCATCAAAATCGAACCGTTAGTTTTCACGTGATGCCTGAATATACAGACAGACAGACAAAAATTTTTTTAATCACATTTTTGTGTTTGGTATCGATCCAGTAACACCCCCTGCTATTTATTTTTTCAATATTTTCAATGTACAGAATTGACCTTTCTACAGATTTATTATATGTATAGATCTTGAATTTCTTTTGGTCTACATTTAAACGCGTTTTTTTTACTCATGCTATTAATCCTTATCAAAATAAATAATTTCATCAATAAGTACAGATTATGTAGATAATATTTGGTCTTTGAATGATTAAAATTGGAGGTTTGGTTTTGAAGTTGTGGTGAAATTAAAATATTACGATTTTTGCTGCACGGCCCGGGACTGCAGGCAGAAGTGACACTTTTGCCGGGAGCAAGACTTAGTTAGCCGCTTTGCGGGCGGTCCTTTAGTTAGTTCTAATAGAGATATATTTAATATCGGCTGTGCATCCGTGCGAAGCCGGGGCGGGTCGCTAGTGTCTAATAAACATATCAGGGAACTGGATGTGTTATCATGATCCAATCTGTACAGCTTGCGGAGGTCAGGTCAGAGTCTTTTTGTGTAAAAATCTAATTTACTTGTTATATCGTTGTTACACGCGAAACTCGGGCTCCACTTTAGAGAATTGAGAAATTAATCTGCAATCCCTTACGGGGTAGACAGAGTCAATAGTCTCGATAAGATTAAAAAGTCACTTTCAGGATTGATGATTAACAGAAGTGAATTTTAAAGAACTATTTTTAAACCCGACTTCCACAGTTTTAAGTCTATTACTCCACATTGTAAATTCAGAGCCATAAAAGGTTTATGCCGTGTTTTATTGAAAGGCGTATTTTAATAAAAATCCCTTAAATGTGCCGTTTGGGGCTCTCACCTGAGGGGTATTAAAATTTTTGAGTGAACGACGTAATCGCGGCTTTTATATGATTTGGGATTTATGTGCGGGTATATCTATTCATTCATATATCTGTGATTACAGTTCATTGTGCCGTGTGGTGCCCGGCGCCAATAGAAACAAAAACAGGACCACTCCATTTCTTTCCCATTAATGTCGTAAAAGGCGACTAAGGGATATGCTTATAAACTCGGGATTCTTCTTTCAGGCGATAGGCTAGCAACCTGTCACTATTTGAATTTCAGTTCCATCATAAAGCCGTACAATTGAACCGTGGCCTGTCAGTCGTTTCAAGACTGTTGACTCTGTCGAACCCGTTAAGGATATAGACGTGATTACAAGAATGAACGAGTAAAACTAAAGAATTTCATGTAAGCTCTTGTGAAAAACACGGCAAGCAATTTCGGCTCACAGCGCCCCCTCATTTCATTTTGTCAGTTCATTTTGTTAGTATCGGTAAGCGTCGTTTGCGCTCAACCCTTTCATAAGATGATATTGATATTTGTGTAAGGTAGGGGAGTGGTCGTGAACTATGCCTTGCTTACTTGCCTATAAGAAGAATCCCAAGTTTAATAGTATATAGCTGGAGCGCCTTTTGTCCTAAAAGTACTCATTCATTCATGTAATCACGTCTTTTCATATCCTTTACGGGTTTGACAGAGCCGACAGTCCTGAAACGACTGACAGGCCACGGTTCAGTTGTACGGCTTAATGATGGAACTGAGATGCAAATAGTGACAGGCTGCTAGCCCATCACCTAAAAGAAGAATCCTAAGTATAAACCTATCCTTTAGTCGCCTTTTAGGACATCCATGGGAAAGAGACGGAGTAGTCCTTTTCTAATTTAAATAAAGGTTCCGGGAACATCACGATACTAACTGAATGATACTATATTTTATAATAAATACTTATATAGATAAACATCCAAGACCCAGGCCAATCAGAAAAAAATCTTTTCTCATCATGCCCTGGCCGGGATCGAACCCGAGATCTCCGGTGTCACAGACAAGCGTATTACCGCTGCGCCACAGAGGCCGTCGAAGGTCGTCGTCGGCTCTATATAAAATCTCGTCTCCATAAAATTGCCAGTTTTTATAGTCGGTTTGAAGCAATTAAGGACCTTTCTCGTAAGATATATGGCCCAGAATGAAAGACCCAACCCGGAATATATGTATCAGAACTAGGTATAATAGAAGCCTGTGCCGTGTGGTTCCCGGCACCAATACAAAAAAGAATAGGACCACTCCATCTCTTGCCCATAGATGTCGTAAAAGGCGACTTAGGGATAGGCTTACAAACTTGGGATTCTTTTTTAGGCGATGGGCTAGCAACCGTGACACTATTTGAATCTCAATTCTATCTTAAAGTCAAATAGCTGAACGTGGCCTGTCAGTCTTTGCAAGACTGTTGGCTCTGTCTACCCCGCAAGGGATATAGACGTGATTATATGTATGTATGTAATAGAAGGCTTATAAACTTTCTTCTTTTAGGCGATGGGCTACCAACCTGTCACTATTTCAATTTCAATGATAAACAGCTGAACGTGGACTATCAGTCTCTTCAAGTTTGACTCTGTCTGCCTCTTAAGGAGTAAAAACGTGATTTTATGTATGTGTGTGTATTTTTTTCTTAGCTTTATATACATACTAACTGTGCCCGCGACTTCGTCCGCGTGAAATAGTTTTGGGCATCATTGAAACCCTCAAGGATGAATAATTTTCCCCGTTTTTTTCGCATTTTCCATTATTTCTTTGCTCCTTATAGTTGCTGCGTGATGTTATATAGCCGAAAGCCTTCCTCAATAAATGGTATATTCAACGCATAAAGAATTTTTCAATTCGAACCAATAGTTCCTGAGATGAGCGCGTTCAAACAAACAAACTCTTTAGCTTTATAATATTAGTATATATATAACAATTGGCACCTAGTACGCGAGAAATCCGCTAAGAATAATTGCTTCCACGCGTTAGCGCTAAACACCTAATTTATCACTACCTCAGCACATTCATACACATACGCACATACAGACCGCCATACATCACGGAAATGATTTGGACGGGATAAATAATAGCAACACGTAAATAATTCCAATGTTGCCATGAGGGATAACGATAATTTGTACACGTCAGTTAAGAGTTTTGGGTATTTTATATAGATACTCTTAAAGTATATAATATTTGGGTCTATGTGTTAAATGGATGTTCCCATGGATATCGTAGAAGGCGACTAAGTGATAGGCATATAAACTTGGGATTCCTATAACTGGGCTAACAACCTGTCACTATTTTTCTATTTATTTTTGAAGTCTGTTCAATTTCTAAAACCTTCACCAAAGTGTAACAAACACTTTCCTGAAAACACATACATTATACACAGGTCAAATTGAGAACCACTTTTTTTGAAAGCTATTAAAAAGTATCACTCGAATGCCGATGAAAACATGCCTAATGGTAGATGAATGGTATTGTAGCGGGAGCGATGATTCGGGCTCGACCGCCACCAAAGGGAAGATCTCCCGCCAGGCTAGGTGTTATGCCTGGGGAACCGCGCGACAGACGATGTTGTGTCGGAGGTTGTATGTATATATTGCTCCAATCCGTGAAATCTTTGCTTGCGCGATTTAGATTTTTGTTTGTTGTCACATTTTTTCCATCGATAATTTTTTATGTTAGTGTATTGTATCAATAGCAACCAATATATGTATATTTTATTTGTTAATCGTAATTTTATTCACATAATACGCAAGTTATTATACTATCAATGTTCAGTTCAAACAATACAACAATAAATAACAGAGAACAAACATCGAAAAACAATTAGTAGAACCACTATTCATCTTCAATACTTTATAGTACAAAAACTGGACTAAAGCGAGCGTATTTATGCAAAAACTTAGTTCTGAAACTCCCCTGAACTGAAAACAAGCAAAGACGCCACGCAGCGATATTGCATATTTCATATTTAAATCTATTATCTTAAAGATTTTGAAGAAGAAGAAATTGTGCCTTGTGATGGAAGAATCCATAGTGTTTATAAGCCTTTTCCTTAGCCTCATTTTACGACATCCATACGAATGAGACCAAGTGGTCCTATTATTTTTGTTTTTTATTGGTGCCGGGAACCACACGGCAATGTATAGTTTCAAATAAGTAGTTCACTTTTATTTAAATTAAAAAAAATACTTTTAGCTAGATTCACGAGGTGAATAAAATTACCGACCGGGTGTGACGTAATATTCTTTTTATCAACAATAAGACGTGTAATATTAACAAAACTATGTATTTTTTTCCTTCATTTTAAAACTCACAGTCTTTACTCACAGTCTGTACGGATTAATCTCGGAAACTTTCCATTCCCAAACATCCGCTTATTTCCCCATAAGTTTCACCATTCAGGAGATGTTTATTTCTTCTTGCGTCCCTTTTATCAAGTTACCTCAATCCCGTTTGTCGGTTTGTCCTTTGTAAAAAATACAATAGAAGTCTCACGTGGGGAAAATGCTGGCTATGTTACTTTTTTTTGTTAGTTTTTGAGAAAAAAATAAAGACTAAATATATCTTTATTTTTTTTTTCAAAACAATTGATCAAAAAACCGGATTTTGAAAATTAACTATCATAGTGGTACTCGTAAGTTTTAAAATTTAGTTCTAACTAGCTTCCCCCCGCGACTCCGTCCGCGCGGATGTCGGTCTTCGCGTGGATGGTTTATTTCTCCATTTTGAGTAACTGTGACAATGACATCTTATAAATATCTATTGGACCCAATTACGGCTAGGCCTAAAATAATTAAGGAGATCCCTCTATTGAGCAACTGCTGTTGAGGTTCTATTATAATTAGTAATTGAGATTTTTTTTAAATATTTGAATTTATTTTCTTCTTTACGCCATACCGTGCCGTTTGGTTCCCGGCGCCAATAAAAATAATAATAGGACCACTACATCTCGTTCCCATGGATGCCGTAAAAGGCGACTAAGGGATATCCCTTAGCTTATAAACTTGAGATTCCTCTCTTAGGCAGCCATTTGGCTTTTTGATAGAATTGAGATTCAAATAGTAACAGGTTGCTAGCCCATCGCCATAAAAAAAATCCTAAGTTTGTAAGCTTACATGTGTAAAAGTGTACATAATCTAAACTTAAAACAAACAAAACATTTATTAAGAAGGAAACCATTGCAATTTTCCTTAGTAGGCAATAAATAAAGTCGTGGCAATCTGTCATTTTTACGAATCCTTACAAGAGCGCTCTTCCAGAAGTTGAACTAATCTCTCAAAATGCTATATTATTTATTGTCTCCTGCTCACAGCAAATAAATAGTTACAGTTCTCGGGACGTTTTGTTTTGGTCGCTGAATTCACTGGCTACTGTCTTTTACATTGGCTTATTATAGGTTACTAGACGTGCCGTGTGGTTCCCGGCACCAATACCAAAAAGAATAGGACCACTCCAACTCTTTTCCATGGATGTCGTACGACTAAGGGATAGGCTTACAAACTTGGGATTCTTTTTTTTGGGCGACGGGCTAGCAACCTGTCACTATTTGAACCTCAATACTATCAATAAGCAAAATAGCTGAACGTGGCCGATCAGTCTTTAAGACTGTTGGCTTTGTCTACCCCACAAGGGATATAGACGTGACCATATGTATGTATGTATGTACTAGACAGGACACCCAACTATAATTTTCCATATTTCTTCACGTCTTGCGAGGTAGATAGAGCCAACAGTCTTGAAAAGACTGAAAGGCCACGTTCAGCTGTTTGACTTGATGATGAAATTGAGATTCAAATAGTGTCAAGGTAGGTAGTCTATCGCCTAAAAGAAGTATTCCAAGTTCATAAGTCTATCCTTTAGTCGCCTTTTCCGACAACCATAAGGGAAAGAGATGCGAGTCCTTTTTTTATTAGTGCCGGGAACCACACGGCATTATTTAATGAACACCAGGATTTTTTCTTGTACTACTATAATAACTTCAACGCCTAGCTAACAGCATTTTGGCGAATGTATAGATATTTTGTTATTATTTTACATGTCCACCCCTCCGGGAACAGAGGCGTGATTTTATGTATGTATGTTTGTATGTATGTATGTATTCTAACTTTAATTAATGTGATGCAGATGCTGAAAACTAGTCAAAGTGGAGAGAATAGCAAACCTCGGGCGTAGTATACCTAATGACTGTTGGTGCAACAAAAAGGCGCACAGCCGAGAGAGGCTGTGTTGTGTGAAATTTCAATTCAAATTCGAAACTTTTAATCATTATTATGGGACACTTCAACATCACTTAGTTATTGTCATAGCTTTTGGTTTCACAAAATTGGTCGACGTAAAATAAATTGCTTAGAACTAAGTTTACTGCTACTCTCAAAGCATCAGTGCGGGAGAAGCGGTAACAAACTGCACTGCGGCATTTTGCTTCAACAACGTCAACTTCACAACTATCCAAACTTAGAATAGAAATGTGGATGAGAGAATACATTGATAACTGACTTATATGAAATTCGATAGGCCATATCAGTCTTTCAAGACTGCTGGCTCTGTCTACCCCGCAAGGGATTTAGACGTGATCATATGAATTAATTGAATAAAATCAAATAATGCCACCAATTTCTACTGGTATTTTTTTATTACTGGCTTTTGTTTTGATTGTCCTTGGAAACTTGAGTTCTGTGATCATTATAAGTACATACCTACATAAATATAATCACGTATATACTCCTTGCGGGGTAGACAGAGCCAGCAACTGACAGGCCACGTTCAGCTGTTAGGCTTAACGATAGAATTGAGATTCAAATAGTGACAGGTTGCTAACCCATCGCCTAAAAGAAGAATGCCAAATTTATAAGCGTATCCCTCTTCATTCTTTAGGATAATCTTGATTAAAAACATAGAAAAATTGTTTCTTTTTTTATAGAAAAATTAAGTCAGCGAATTAGATGCGCTTCGATTATTTTACCTTGACACACATATCTATCTGGATTATTACTGTGATTGAGATCAGTCAAGATATTATCGACGTATAATTACGTTATATCAATGGGATTTTCCGCAATAAAAATCAAATAAATTGATTAAAAAAGAATATTAATAAAAACACGTTCGTTTGAGAACTCAAATGTGATGAAAAAATATCAATCAAAACAGTTATTATAATAATATTAATGAATATATGAAATAAATACAACACTTGTGCTGTGTAGTTCCCGGTGCCGGCATCTCTCATATCTAAATCGTGGACGAATGCACTGTGTCTACATTAAAAAACATGAATGAATGTAAAACTAATTCTTTCAATACGAATGTTTTAGGTAAAGCTGCAGTAAGTTTGCAAAGAACCAACTGTATAAAATGGCAATAATAACTTTAAAATTAAAACTCACATTCGCCCAGGGACAGAACGCAAACATAATTCAAGAAAATACGAGGCATTCATCACAAGAGCCTCACTAAAGAGTTTGCAAGTGGTCCCTTGGGCTGACCCCGCCATGTTGATGTTATTCAGCTATTCTGCAACATTTTACTTAAATACTTTGTAATACTTTGTTGCCGTGTGGTTCCCGGCACCTTTAATAAAAAGAATAGGACCACTCCATCTCGTTCTCATGGATGTCGTCAAAGGCGACTAAGGGAAAGGCTTATAAACACGAGATTCTTCTTTAAGCCGATAGGCTAGCAACATTGTCACTATTTGAATCTCAATTCTATCATTAAGCCAACTAGCTGAACGTGGCCATTCAGTCTTTTCAAGACTGTTTGCTCTATCTACCCCGCAAGGTATATAGACGTGACCATATGTATGTATGTACGAGCATTCATCACAAGAGCCTCAGTAAAGAGTTTGCAAGTGGTCCCTTGGGTTGATGCCGCCATGTTGATGTTATTCAGCTATTCTGCAACATTTTACTTAAATACTTTGTAATACTTTGTTGCCGTGTGGTTCGCGGCACCTATAATAAAAAGAATAGGACCTCTCCATCTCGTTCTCATGGATGTCGTCAAAGGCGACTAAGGGAAAGGCTTATAAACTTGGGATTCTTCTTTAAGCCGATAGGCTAGCAACATTGTCACTATTTGAATCTCAATTCTATCATTAAGCCAAATAGCTGAACGTGGCCATTCAGCCTTTTCAAGTCTGTTTGCTCTGTCTACCCCGCAAGGTATATAGACGTGACCTTATGTATGTATATACGAGCATTCATCACAAGAGCCTCACTAAAGAGTTTGCAAGTGGTCCCTTGGGCTGACGCCGCCATGTTGATGTTATTCAGCTATTCTGCAACATTTTACTTAAATACTTTGTAATACTTTGTTGCCGTGTGGTTCCTGGCTTCTTTAATAAAAAGAATAGGACCACTCCATCTCGTTCTCATGGATGTCGTCAAAGGCGACTAAGGGAAAGGCTTATAAACTTGGGATTCTTCTTGAAGCCGATAGGCTAGCAACTTGTCACTATTTGAATCTCAACTCTATCATTAAGCCAAATAGCTGAACGTGGCCATTCAGTCTTTTCAAGACTGTTTGCTCTGTCTACCCCGCAAGGTATATAGATGTGACCTTATGTATGTATGTATGTACGGGCATTCATCAAAAGAGCCTCACTAAAGAGTTTGCAAGTGGTCCCATGGGTTGACGCCGCCATGTTGATGTTATTCAGCTATTCTGCAACATTTTACTTATATACTTTGTAATACTTTGTTGCCGTGTGGTTCCCGGCACCTAAAATAAAAAGAATAGGACCACTGCATCTTGTTCTCATGGATGTCGTCAAAGGCGACTAAGGGAAAGGCTTATAAACTTGGGATTCTTCTTTAAGCCGGTAGGCTAGCAACCTGTCACTATTTGAATCTCAATTCTATCATTAAGCCAACTAGCTGAACGTGGCCATTCAGTCTTTTCAAGACTGTTTGCTCTGTCTACCCCGCAAGGTATATAGACGTGACCTTATATATGTATATACGAGCATTCATCACAAGAGCCTCAGTAAAGAGTTTGCAAGTGGTTCCTTGGGTTGACGCCGCCATGTTGATGTTATTCAGCTATTCTGCAACATTTTACTTATATACTTTGTAATACTTTGTTGCCGTGTGGTTCCCGGCACCTATAATAAAAAGAATAGGACCTCTCCATCTCGTTGTCATGGATGTTGTCAAAGGCGACTAAGGGAAAGGGTTATAAACTTGGGATTCTTCTTTAAGCCGGTAGGCTAGCAACCTGTCACTATTTGAATCTCAATTCTATCATTAAGCCAAACATTCTCAAACAACACAATCTTTTGATGACTGGTGGCTCTGTCTGCTCCGCAGGGGATGTAGACGTGATTATAAGTTATGTTATGTTAACGTAACGATAGGCTCTGTCTCCGTTATTTTAAAAAGGCGTGTCATTGTGAACGAAGCCTATCGTAACCCGTCAATGTAGACAGCAGTCCATTGAATACAATACTGTGGATCCCAATTATACTAATTTTCATATGATTGTCCCGGCGGCGGCTTTGTGAATATGTTACCAAATAATGCAATTTGCTTACAAAATCGGGTTACATTGCAAATATTATGGATTCGTTACATGAAGTGACATTTTATTTTAACTCGTACATATTTTTATTTAGACAGATAATTTCAGGTTTTGTTTTACGATTAAATTAAAAAAAAAAATATTTATTACTATTCGACATTACATACATATATTCACACTATCACGTTTGTATCCCTTGCGGAGTGGACAGAGCCAACAGTCTTGAAAAATACCGATAGGCCACGTCCACCTCTTTGGCTTTATGGTAGAATTGAGATTCAAATAGTGACAGGTTGCTAGCCCATCGGCTAAAAGAGGAATCCCAAGTATATAAACCTATCCCTTAGTCGCATTTTACGACATCCATGGGAAAGAGATGGGGGGTCCTATTATTTTTGGTGCTGGGAACCACACGGCATGATGTAAATGTATGTAATATACTTTAGACCTAGACGAACGCAGGTTGATCAAATCGGATACGTTCTAGCAAAAGGTCAGGTCAAGAGTACCCGAAACCGACGAGCTTGCATGAAGAGAGTTATGAATGTGGATGAAGCGAAAGAAGTATGCAGGGATCGTGGCAAGTGGAAAGATTTGGTCTCTGCCTATCCCTCCGGGAAAGAGGCGTGATTTGTGTATGTATATATATACTTGCTCTATTGTTGCCGTGTGGTTCCCGGCACCGATAGAAAAAAGAATAGGACCACTCCCATGGATCTTGTAAAAGGTAACTAAGGGATAGGCTTATAAATTTGAGATTGTACTTTTAGGCGACTGGCTAGCAACCTGTCACTTTATATGAATCTCAATTCTATCAGTAAGCCAAACAACTGAACGTGGCCTATCAGTATTTTCAAGACTGTAGGCTCTGTCTGCCCCGCAAGGGATATAGACGTGATTATATGTATGTATGTATTTGCTTGTTGAATGTTGATGAAGCGAAGGAAGTATGCAGAGATCGTGGCAAGTGGAAATAGGTAGTCTCTGCCTACCCCTCTGGGATAGAGGCGTGATTATATGTATGTACATATGTATGTAAATACTTTTATAAAAACGCTCCAATCATTGTTACTTCGGTCGTCCGCATCGCAATTAGTTATAGGCCGTGCAGACTGTGTATAATTATTTTTTTCTTCAGTACTCATTAAAATTTGAATAGAATCAACGTTTTTGCCTGGACAGTGGTTTTCCGATCGCTTGAAATTTAGATTGGAGGACCTTTGAGGTTTGTGGAAAATTGTCATTTAAAAAAGTACATACATACAAGTATCACGTCTATATCCCTTGCGGGGTAGACAGAGCCAACAGTCTTGTAAAGACTGATAGACTACGTTCAGCTATTTGGTTTTACGATAGAATTGAGATTTAAAAAAATTGTAGTAAAAATAACATTTTTAATTATTTGTTTATATTTTGTATGCCCATATGTATTTATATCATCACGCCGTGTGGTTCCCGGCAGTGCCGTGGCCTTCCTTGTACTTTTCCATGGATGTTGTAAGAGGTGACTAAGGAAAAGGCTTTTAAACTAGGGACTCTTCTTCTAGGTCATTATATTAATCTCAATCCCATCATTATGCAATAAAGCTGAACGTGACCTTTCAGTATTTGCGAGACAGTCGGCTCTGTCTATTCCGAAAGGGATAAGGACGTGATAATATATATGTGTGTATGTAAAGAGGTAGGCAGAGATTACATCTTTTCACTTATACACAGGTTTAGTTCCCTATTTTTATTATATTTTAAGTTCAAAAAAATCTTAACTTCTTTTTCTCTACAATCTTTTTTGAACAGACTGCTGATAAACTATTAAAACGATTATTCATAAATCACGTCTGTTTCCTGGATGGGTAGGCAGAGACTACATCTTTCCGTTTGCCAAGATCCTGCATACATCTTTCGCTTCGTCCACATTCATAACTCTCTCAGTCTCGGGAACCCATGACCTGACCTTTTGCCAAAATGTCTCCGATTTGATCAAGGTACGTTCGCCTTCCCACTTTACTTTAAATTAAAGCTATTCTCTCTATATTTATGTAGAAACTAGCTTTCCCCCGCGACTCCGTCCGCGCGGATGTCGGTCTTCGCGTAGATGGTTGATTTCTCCATTTTATTTTCAGTCCGGTCAATTTAGACCAAAAAATAGGAATGAAGCTACATTAATTCCCAGCAAGCTGAAAATGAGTATAATTGTTTAAAACACAATCAAAAGCATTATTTCAAAATTCCCCATGATTCCGGTTTAAGGAAAAAAATTACCCAAGGTCAAAGGTAAGAAAATGGGATTTTCACGATTTTCTTCAAAACGGTAAGTTTTATAGGAAAATTACCTCAGACATAGATTGTAGATCATAAAGATATCTATAAAATGGAATCAATATTTTTTTTCAATAAAGCTACCGTTTCTGAGATGAAAATGAAGATGATGATGATTACGATGCAAAAAGTTGCAAGCGTCATAATATGCATAAGCACGTCTCGTATATACTCTATGTAGCAGTAATATAAGTAAAAATATTGTTCTGTCGGTAATTTTAACTTGAATTCGAAATATAAAATATACATAAGTATAATGAAACCCAGTCCCTTCATTAATACTGTAGTGAAACCTTGAGACAACATCTGTCTCTCTGTTTAATTGTGTACGTGCTAGGGTCGTATAGCTGCTTTATCTCAGAATGCTCAACACATGACATACCGTTAGTCTTTAATAATAGTTGTCCTCGCGGGGATACCGTTGTCGGCTATGGACACCACGGCCTCTCATGCCCTAGGAGTGCCGGCCGTTTAGGGCGCCATGCCGCCCTAAATGATATAATCCTCCTAGAACCAAACGGTCTGGCTCGGGATGATGCCAAGAGACCGGATGGTATGACTTTGGTACCCTGAAGATTGGGGCGGCCTTTGGTGTGGGATGCTACTTGTGTCGACACACTTGCGCTGTCTCATCTTCAGGTTACTAAATCTAAGGCCGTTCTGCTTCAAATGAGGCAAAAAACCTCAAAAGGCGCAAATATGTAGTTATCGGGATCAAAGTTTACATCAGATGGCAAGTGTGATAGTGATATTGAAAGGAGAGTGAACGCGGGGAACATGGTGAATGGAGCTTTGCATGCCTTTATGAGCAGTCAGAAACTATCCAAAAAGGCTCGACTGGCTGTGCACAGGGGCGTGTTGGTCCCGACATTAATGTATGGGAGTGAAAGTTGGGTATGGCAAAAGAAGCACGAAAGCAGAATAAATGCAGTGGAAATGAGAGCGTTAAGGAGTATGTTGGGTGTGAAATTGAGTGACCGGATAAGGAACAGTGTGATAAGGGAATGTTGTGATGTGAAAGAAAATGTAGTTACAGGAATAGAAAAGGGTATGTTGAGATGGTTCGGTCATGTGGAGAGGATGAATGAAAACAGGTTGACTAAGCAGATATAAATGGAGAGTGTGGAGGGAAAGGTCGGGGTGGGAAGACCTAGACGAACATATCTTGATCAAATTAAGGACGTCCTGGTAAAGGGTCAGGTCAAAAGTACCCGAAACCGCCGAGCTTGCATGAAGAGAGTTATGAATGTAGATGAAGCAAAGGAAGTATGCAGGGATCGTGGCAAGTGGAAAGAGGTAGTCTCTGCCTACCCCTCCGGGAAAGAGGCCTGATTTTATGTATGTATGTATGTATGTAGTTATCGGTAATATCTATACTTTTGAACCTTTTGGGGTAGAAACTCTGGGACCGGGGGGCCTATCTGCCCATCAGATTTTCCGACAATTGTCGAAAAAGCTAATTGAGGTATATCTTGACCGGAGGGCTGGAAATTATCTGGCTCAGAGAATCAGCATTGCCGTTCGAATTGGCAATGCTGCCAGCCTTCTGGGCACATTCCCGCATGTTGATGCTATGCAAGGACTGTACAATTCATAAATTAAATTTTAGTTTGTAGTCATCTTTTTTCTTTCTTTTTATAAGTAGCTTTAGTTTTAATTTGATTATTGCATTGAATTTGATAATTGTAACCTCTATTATTGTCCTAAGATGATTTTCTTCACTTAGGGTTATTCTATTTTTTTTTTAAATAATAAATACGAAAGTTAGTCTTGAGTGCCACTGCGTAGTGAAAACACGTGTTTATTCTAACCTATTTCAGACTTTTTCAAGTTTAATAATAAAAATGTAAAAAAAAACGCGCTAATAGTACACTACCTCAGCGGTGGCAAGGAAACGGATGCATATTATAACGCTTGCAACTTTTTGCATCGTTATATCACAGAAACGGTAGCTTTGTTGAAAAAAATTATTGATACCTTTTTTATAGATAACTTTATGATCTACAATTTATTTCTGAGGTAATTTTCCGATTTGAAAAACTTACCGTTTTAAAGAAAATTGCGATACACCCATTTTTTACCTTTGACCGTGAGTAAATTTTTTTCCTTAAACCGGAATCATGGGGAATTTTGAAATAATGCTTTTGATTGTGTTTTAAATAATTATACTCATTTTCAGCTTGATGGGAATTAATGTAGCTATGTAGTATTTTTTTCATAGTAATTAGTAGCGGCCCGCTTGTGCAGCAAACGGTTCAAGCCAAAGCCGACTTTAGGCGCTACAGGTTACGGCGCTAAATCCACTGCGGGTAACGCAACGTGTGTTCGCGGTTCTACAGAACAACGTCTATGGATAAACTGAAAAATTAAGATTTTTTTTTCTTCGTATTTTTTCGGGATAAAAAGTATCCTATTTTACGCCCAGGATAATAAGGTATAATTATACCAAGTTTCATCAAAATCGAACCGTTAGTTTTCACGTGATGCCTGAACATACAGACAGACAGACAAAAATTTTTTTTATCACATTTTTGTGTTTGGTATCGATCCAGTAACACCCCCTGCTATTTATTTTTTCAATATTTTCAATGTACAGAATTGACCTTTCTACAGATTTATTATATGTATAGATGACTTTATGAATGTTGGTATTAAACATACATAATAGTCACTTTTTATTCCTTGCGGGGTAGATAGAGCCAAATCTTGAAAAGACTGAAACGTCACTTTTATTTATGTTAACGTTATCGGTATGGCTAAATGATGGAATTAAGATTAAAATAGTGTAGAAATCCATAATACAACTGTCATTATTTTTCTTTTTTTATGTATAGGCACAAAGTAAATAAGAAAACATACAGTCATAAGCGAATATCATAAAAATTACACTTACTTTACCGTGGTCAAGTTAATTGTAAATATTTGTAACTACAAAACGTGATACTTACTTAAACAGATAATAAATCATGTCTAGACCAATATTATTTTGTAGTCTAAGAGCTAAAACCATTTTCGATTCTCATCAGAATTGGAACTATTTTTCTGTGCCGCGTGGTTTTCGGCACTTAAAAATAGAACTACTTCATATCTTTTCTATGGACATAAAATGAGACTAAGGGATATGCTTATAAACATAGGATTCCTCTTGTAGGCGATGGGCTCGCCACGTACTATTTGAATGTCAATTCTATCATGAAGCCAAACAACTGTACGCGGACTATCAGCCATTTCAAGACTGTTGGCTCTGTCTAGCCGCAGAGATATAGGCGTGACTGTATTTGTATTTTTCTGTCATACACACCTAACTGCTGAATTAAAGTAATGGCCTCCATGTGTATTTCTGTAGTCGTTATTATAAGTACCAAAAATTTAAAAAAAGTATATTGAGTTCTCATACAATAAACGTGTTTTTACTCGTTATATTTTTGCTAAATAATAATTACGGTAACAAGGAGACGCTTAAATTTTTTTACAGTATATGTACTTGTTTTTTAAACTTTATAAAAATAAATAATTAAATAATAATGAAGTATTTATTACAGGGTCCGTACAACAAACGTGTTATGTCTACGATAGCGCCATCTAGTTAATTTCTCTGAGTGTACACGCGACGTGGTATGTATTGACCGCGACTACCGAATTTCGCTAGATGGCGTTGTTAAAAAAACCCAACAAATTGCATTTGGTATTTCTTCATATTTTTGAAGCAATTGTTTGGTCTATTTTAATAAACATGTAGAAATGAATATACAAAAGAAATATTTAAGTAATAAACGTGATGATGGTACGGAATCTTTCGTACGCGAGTTCGACTCGCACTTGGCCGGTTTACCTTAAGGTAAGACGAAGAATGCTTTATGCCTATACCCATTTATTCCAATTTTGAATGGTAGATGTATGAAGTTATGTACTTTTCTGTGTGACTAACTTCACTTCCAGATAAAGCCCAATTATGTCACGATCTCCTAGACTAAGTTATTATTTTATTACGTAAATATTGTATGAAACACCTAAAGTTAAATAAATTTATAATAAAATGTCACGTAAGTAATGTAGGCATGTAACTGTTTGTAAGCAAAATACTTGAGATTATTGTGAAATGTGCAGTTTTAAATGCACAGATTATACGATGTTGTCATAACATCGTTTATGCAACTAGCTTTTGCACACGGTTTCGCTCGTGCAAAACATGAATCAACAAATCTATACATACATATAATCACGTCTATATACCTTGCGGGGTAGATAGAGCCAACAGCCTCAAAAAGACTGATTTTATTTTGATGGATGGATGGGATAATATAAGTAAAATGGAAAAAAATACTAAGATCTATGTTCGTCACACTGAAACACCTAAAACTGAAAATACTTACTGCATTTCACTCTCAACATATACATACATATGGTCACGTCTATATCTCTTGCGGGGTGGACAGAGCCAACAGTCTCGAAAAAAATGATAGGCCACGTTCAGCTGCTCGGCTTAATGATAGAATTGAGATTCAAGTAGTGTCAGGTTGCTATTCCAACGCTCACAAGATGAATCCCAAGTTAATAAGCCTATTCCTTAGTCGCCTTTTGCGACACGCATGGAAAGGATATGGAGTGGTTCTATTCTTTTTCCTTATGGTACCATTCATTATTAAACCTACAAGAATTTATATTAAGATTTCACTTTATCTTCTAATCTTTTAGATCTCTGTAACCTGTTTTGAATTCATGTTTGTGTAATTTACAAAAAACCGGTACAAAAAATAATAGGTACAAAATATAAATCTCTTTCCCATGGATGTCGTAAAAGGCGACTAAGGCTTACAAACTTGGGATTCTTTTTTAGTCGATGGGCTAGCAAGCTGTCACTATTTGAATCTCAATTCTATCATTAAGCCAAACAGCTGAACGTGGCCATTCAGCCTTTTCAAGACTGTTTGCTCTGTCTACCCCGCAAGGTATATAGACGTGACCTTATGTATGTATATACGAGCATTCATCACAAGAGCCTCAGTAAAGAGTTTGTAAGTGGTCCCTTGGGTTGACGCCGCCATGTTGATGTTATTCAGCTATTCTGCAACATTTTACTTAAATACTTTGTAATACTTTGTTGCCGTATGGTTCCCGGCACCTATAATAAAAAGAATAGGACCACTCTATCTCGTTCTCATGGATGTCGTCAAAGGCGACTAAGGGAAATGCTTATAAACTTGAGATTCTTCTTTAAGCCGATAGGCTAGCAACTTGTCACTATTTGAATCTCAACTCTATCATTAAGCCAAAGAGCTGAACGTGGCCATTCAGCCTTTTCAAGTCTGTTGGCTCTGTCTACCCCGCAAGGGATATAGACGTGACCATATGTATGTATGTACGATTATATAGTTTGACTTGTATGTTAAAAAATATTTCAAGTTTAATTTGACCCACTTTCCGGTATCCGATTGAGCTGAAATATTGCATGTTGGTCTCTTTTTAGGGCACTCAAATAAATGCTTGTTTTAAAAGATTTCCGTAATTATTTTTATCACACATGACTCACGTAAACTAACCGTTTTTTTATTGGTACACAATAACAAACGGAGCAAGTAAACAATATCTATCTACATGAGTAATTGTTTGTCAAATGAACCCTTGCCTATTTTATAGCTCGTAAAACCGAATGGTGATACACTCGTACGTAAATAACACTGCAACATTTACGCGCTAGTAGGAATTTTCCTATAATCGCTTGTTTTATAGTTTCACAGTTGTGCCAAATATGGAAAATATGAATCTGAGATAAGTGGATGTAGGTAGTCACATTCCTTTATCATTTTCAGTAAGATTGTAGACGTGCCGTGTGGTTCCCGGCACTAATACAAAAAAGAATAGGATCACTCTATCTCTTTCCCATGGATGTCGTTAAAGGCGACTAAGGGATAGGCTTATTAACTTGGGATTCTTCTTTTAGGCGACGGGCTAGCAACCTGTCACTATTTGAATTTAAATTCTATCATTAAACCGAATAGCTCAATGTGGCCTATCAGTCTTTTCAAGACTGTTGGCTCTGTCTACCCCCGCAAGGGATATAGACGTGATTATATGTATGCATAACAAATTCCGAAATCATCTTATCAAATCAAACATAGCTGTACATAAACTGAGATTACTAATCCGAAAATAAGTATAATACCAAAATGGCTTCCGAGCAAGACGGGTGTTTACATAACCAATTTCAATTCTAGAAAATTCCAGCAAGTCTGCCGTAACGGAGCGATAACCCGACACCTGCGCGGACGCAACAAAACACATTTCGTCAGTCATACGGTTAAGTGGAAGGCGTATACATACATACATACATATATAAAATCACGCCTCTTTCCCGGAGGGGTATTACTGTCTCATAACTACAGCAACCGTTGTGAAATAGGCTAGTTAAAATAGTGTACATACATATAATCACGTCTATATCCCTTGCGGGGAAGGCAGTGCCAATAGCGACCTGAGTTACACTATCCTCTTGGTCAGACATAATTAATAGTTTCAAGGCTCAGATAACGTTTAGCTCATTTGTTCATTCCTATAATCACGTCTATAGCTCTTGCGGGTTAGACAGAGCCAACAGTCTTGAAAAGACTGAAAGGCCACGTTCTGTTGTTTGGCTTGATAAAATAGAATTGAGATTCAAATAGCGACAGGTTGCTAGCCCATCTTCTAAAAGAAGAAACATACGTTTATAAGCCTATCCTTTAGTCGCCTTTAACGTCATCTATGGGAAAGAGATGGAGTGGTCCTATTCTTTATTTTTTTGGGAACCACACGGTCTAATAGTTTAATAATAACCTCGTTAATACTTGACTTTTGGTAATATGTAATACTTAATTTTTGTGTGCTACTTAAGGTAGGTACCTTACGCTTTGCTTTGGGGGCAGATAAGATAATTCTTTAACTGTGACTTTAATAATGGTATAATTAGAGAAAATTTTATTTTAATGGGTGTTTTAGGAATGTGTGTGGTACCCGGCACCAATAGAAAATAGATGTCGTAAAAGGCGACTAAGGGATAGGCTAACAAACTTGGGATTCTTTTTTAGGCGATGGGCTAGCAACCTGTCACTATTTGAATCTCAATTCTATAATTAAGTCAAATAGTTGAACGTGGCCATTCAGTCTTTTCAAGACTGTTGGCTCTGTCTACCCCGTTAGGGATATAGACGAGACCATATGTAAGTATGTATGTTTTAGGAATTCCAATATTGATATAATTAAAGTTTTTGTTTTACTTGTTAATTTCTTCGCGTAAAAACCTGACTCACCCAATCCAGGGTCCATTGTCAAAAGGCATACCCCGGGCTCCTCTCCAGAGTGGTGAGGATGCGACCGGGACTAAAGGCAGGTGGAAGATGTAATAAGGGAATGGCTTGCCCTTAACTGAACAGAAGTAAGTAGGTACTAACCGCAGCCATTTATTGATTGTGTAGTTAAAATTCATTAGACATTACAAACCTGAATGAAGACAAAACATTCGTATAAAGACAAGACCAAGTTTCTTTTTATGGGACCTCGACACACAATAGGAATATACATACATATGGTCACGTCTATAACCCTTGCGGGGTAGACAGACCAGTCTTGAAAAGACTGAATGGCCACGTTAAGCTATTTGGCTTAATGATAGAATTGCGATTCAAATAGTGAAAAAGATTGTTAGCCCATCGCCTAAAAGAAGAATCCCAAGTTTATAAGCATATCCCTTAGTCGCCTTTTACGACATCCACTACTCCTTCTCTTTCCCATGGATCAGTCTTTTCTAGACTGTTGGCTCTGTCTACCCCGCAAGGGATATAGACGTGATTATATGTAGGTGTGTATGTATACAAAATACACATACAAGGGAGATGGACCGCGCCTATTCGTCACGCTCTCATCTCATACATAATGAATGACGGAATAAATATGTATAGCTATTACAGAAGTTATCTATCATTGAGCCAAATAACTGAACGTGGCCTAACAGTCTTTTCAAGACTGTTCGTTGGCTCTGTCTACCCCGCTAGATGGATATAGACGTGACTATATGTATGTACTGTTAATGCAGTCACTTAACGATGCTAGTGATAATTCTAACTACACGTAGCTATGTAAACTTTGTCTTAATCACAAGAGGCATTATCCGTCACGACTTGTTGACATTTCAAGGTAAAGGGCATTGCACTTGTCTTCAGTGAGCAATATGTTATGTATACTAATGACTAGGTTAATGCCATGGGCTTACCCATGTGGGAATTTTAAAAATTCCTATGTAACTCCATAAAGACATCGACTGAAAAAGAATAGAAAAGATTTATTTTGACCCGTGACTTCAACCGAGTGGAACTATTCCCGCGGGGACTCCGGGATTCAAAGTAGCCTATATGTTATTCTGGGTCTTCAGCTACCTACATTCCAAATTTCATCGTAATCGGTTCAGTAGTTTTTGCGTGAAAGAGTAACAAACATCCATAATGATATACTCACAAACTTTCGCATTTATAATATTAGTAGGATTTGGAAACAAGGTATCACTTATTGACGTCACATCATTTAAATCTAATTGTATCTACTACCGCTTCCAAAGCGCATGTGTAAAAGCAGCGGCGGAACAACGTTTGAATCTCAATTCTATCTTAAAGCCAAATAGCTGAACGTGGCCTATCAGTCTTTTCAAGACTGTTGGCTCTGTCTACCCCGCAAGGGATATAGACGTAATTATATGTATGTATGTATTTCTCGCTACAAAATGCGCTCGATCTGTGTAATGATTTATACCGCAAACCATCAAGCCGTCAATTATCCACAATTAGTGTCCGATTTCCGTAATATAATTAATTAGTTCGGATATTTGGTAAATTATTAACACCAGATTATTTTAGTGGATGGATAGCTACTTAATGCTCTTATAGGAATTATTATATCAAGTGCGTATCGAGCCAATCAAAAAACATGCAAAACACATATATGTAGTTATGTCCATCTCCTTGCAGGGTAGACAGAGCCAACAGCCTCAAAAAGACTGATTTTATGATGCAATTTAAATTTAAATTGAGGTTAATAGCTTACAAGAGGAATCTCAAGTTACAAGCCTATCCCTTAGTAGCCTTTTACGATAAAAAACTGTTTTTTAAAATCGTGTGCAAAGGCAATTTCATTGTTTCTATATTTAAATCTTTCTCACCAATTTAAATTATGGACATTAAAAAACTGACTAGTGTAATGATTTATTTATAATGAAGTATAATGATTTATTTCATGATTATAAATCAATTATGTATTCGTACACTTAATGATTTTATTTATCACTTTAACTACCACGTTTTATTGCAATAAATATTAAAAATATTAATTTAATTGACCTCTACACGTTTCTGCTATTTGTCTACGGGACCTTATAAATTATGAATGCCGTGTGGTTCCCGGCACACGCAGACTGCGAAAGTCAATCAAGAGAAAGGCTTATAAACTTGGCATTCTTCTTTCAGGCAATGACATAGCAACCAGATGTCTCTACCTGAATTTTGATATCATCATTAAATGTATTAATTTCAACAGAAAATCACGTTCGTATCTCGATTTTGTAGTAAATGTCTGAATTTCTCATAGTAATCATTATGCTCAATAAAGACCTTCTGCACAAAAATTATTCGACGTCTTGTCATCGCCCGAAAAATTGTCGAGGTTACTCGTGACCAGAGGGTTGGTCTTTATTTCTCTCAAAAGACAAGCATAATGGCGATCCATTCAACGTGGCAATGCTGCCAGCCTTCTGGGCACTTTACCTCAAGACTCCGATCTGCCGGGACTTATATTATGGCTTATTGGTAGTTTTATCTTTTAGTTTTCATTAATTAGTTTTATAAAGCACGTATATGCTTTACATCAGATTCAAACATCCCAAATGGTTAATGTGCCGTGTGGTTACCGACACTTTAGAATAATATAGAATCATATCATATCATATATACCTTATCTTTCCATGGATATCGTAAAAGGCGACTTATGGACAGGCTTACAAACCTGGGATTCGTTTTTAAGGCGATGTTAGCAACCTGTGACAGGTTATTTAGTCTGCAAGGTTGCGGAGATCAGACGGGAGTCACTTCGTGGTTAGACCTGATTTACACAGTCTATAATGCCGTGTGGTTCCCGGTACCAATACAAAAAAAAGAATAGGAACACTCAATTTCATTCCCATGGATGTCGTAAAAGGCGACTAAGGGATAGGCTTACAAACTTGAGATTCTTTTTTAGGCGATGGGCCAGCAACCTGTCACTATTTGAATCTCAATTCCATCACTAAGCCAAATAGCTGAACGTGGCCATTCAGTCTTTTTAGACTGTTGGCTCTGTCAACCCCGAAAGGGATATAGACGTGGCCAATATGTATTTATGTAAAACTACTTCAATATCTGTCTGATCGACGGTTAATCGCTCAATTTGCCACGATTTCCGGCCGGCCGTGATGTTTTTGCCCGACATCAGCGGTCACGCCATTGTATCGATTAAAAACTATCGATAAAGCCGGTAGGTACAACACTAATCAAGTTCAAGGAACATACGGAGTTGATTGAAAAAGTTTTTGTTTTATGGCCAGTGTTTTAATTCTTTGCGAGTAAAGAAATGATTAATCGATTATGTGAGTAGTCGAAAGACTGCAATGTTGCTGGAAAAACTCTTTTGTGGTCAGGAATGTTCCGTGTGGTTCCCGGCACCAATGATAAAAAGGAATAGGACCACTCTATGTTTTTCCGATAAATGTCGTAAAAGGCGACTAAGTGACAGATTTATAAACTTGGGAATTTTCTTTTAGGCGATAGGCTAGCAACCTGCCACTATTTGAATCTCAATTCTATCATTAAGCCTAACAGCTGAACGTGACCCATCAGTCTTTGACTTTAACATCGTGAATATATGAATGAATGAAAAAAATATCTTACATTTGCAACAATTTAAGATTATTTTATTGAATCAAAATGAGAAATATGAAGTTCCTGTATGTTTATGTGTGACTTAGTTACTATTTCTCGAAATATTTTTATGCGGGTTTCTTTATCAGCGAGCAATGTTGTACTTACTCCTACTAATTATAACGAACATTTTCCTGAAAACCGCATCAAAATCGGTTCAGCGAAATGCGAGATAATCAGGAACAAACATACAAACGTGAAACAATACAGGTCAAACTGACGACTACCTTTTTTCAAGGCGGTTATAAATAGATGTTAACGTTGAATCACATTCAGTGATGAGACTCATATTCGGGCTTACTATAAAATTCTATTCATCACACAAGCAATAAGGTATTACACATCCTACTAATTTTATAAATGCGAAAGTTTGTGATTATGTCAGTGTGGATTTTTGTTACTCTTTCACGCAAGAACTACTGAACCGACTACGATAAAATTTGGTATGTATGTAGCTGGAGACCCAGAATAACATATATGCTACTTTTTATCCCAGAGTTCCCGCGGGATTGATTCTACGCGGACGAAGTCGCGGGCGTCCCCTAGTATATTACATAACAATGTCTGAGGCAGTAAATTAGCTGAGTTTTATACGTTATTACTGGATTTTTAGCTGGCAAAATGCGGGTCCTATCTCGTGAGTGGAATCTGGTACATGAGGGCTTGTATGAAAACAGTTTTATGTAAATTATTAACATTGTTTGCTTATAAATTTCACTTTTTATTTCATATTACTTACCAAAATATTATCATGTCTCTATAACTTACGGGGTAGACAGGTGCAATGGTCTCGCTAAGACTGAAAGGCCACGTTGAAGCTTAAGTTTTAAATATGTAATTGAGATTCAAATAGTGATGAATCGCAGGTTTGTTAGCCTATCCCGTATGGGCAGATAGCTATTTTTTTATTTATTATTTTAAATCTTATTTTATTATTTTTCTAAATATTTTCTTTATGCATACATACATATGGTCACGTCTATATCCCTTGCGGGGATGGTCACGTCTATATAGACGTCTATAACACTGTTAGCTCTGTCTACCCCGCAAGGGATATCCCTTGCGGGGTAGACAGAGCCAACAGTGTTGAAAAGACTGAATGGCCACGTTCAGCTATTTGGCTTAACGATAGAATTGAGATTCAACTAGTGACAGGTTGCTAGCCCATCGCCTAACAAGGAATCCCAAGTTTGTAAGCCTATCGCTTAGTCGCCTTTTACGACATCCATGGGAAAGGGATGGAGTGGTCCTATACTTTTTTGTATTGGTGCCGGGAGCAACACGGAACTTTTCATTTTCTTTATACCTCGCATTAAATTCTCTCTCACGAAATGTCCTTGTGGTTGCTTGGAAGAGATGGCATAGTGCTATAAGGCCGCCTTTTGTACATTATCTTAACATAACTTTAAGATACATAACGTAGTTTTGCCATATAAATATTTTTTTAATAATTTCTAATTAAAAAAAAAATGTTAAGGGTGGGCAACCCTTATTACTAAGAAGTAGGTATGAGAAATAGATGTTGGCCGATTCTCAGACCTACTCAATATGCTTACAAAATTTCATGAGAATCGGTCAAGCCTTTCGGAGGACTACGGCAACGAACATTGTGACACGAGAATTTTATATGTAAGATGTTCAATAAAGGTTATTCTCTCTATCCCTTAAGGGATATAAACGTGATAATATACATGTATATTTATACCTGTATTTATAAAACTGTAACAGTGTAACCTGAAGATGCAAAGCGTGCATTAGTATGCAGAGTTAATAATTAACTTTGCATCTTAGTTAGCGTCGCATGCTATTAACTTTTGGCAGATGGCAACTTGGTAGAGTAAGGCTGCATACACACTTGCAATATTTATATAAATGTCGCTTTCCATGCTGTTGTAAATACTCATAAATAATCACGTCTTTATCCCAATACACAGGCAAAACGCAGTCTTGAGATGACTTATTATCCTTCACTGACATAGGTAGTCTTAAAAGGACTAAATGTCCACGTTCATCTGTGTGGCTTAATGATTGAATTTAGATTCAATACTGACAGGGTGCTGGCCAATCGCCTATAATAAGAGTCCCAAGCTTATAAGCTTCCCCCTTAGTCGCTTCTCACGATTTCTTTGGTCTGGTAGCGGTCTCCTGTTTATGGAAGGATTGTAAAAGCTTCTTAACTAAGGATACTTCATTTATCCGATATTTTTTTGGGAAACTCAACTCCGACTTTCGCCATTTTATCAAAAGGATATTTGAGGAAATTTTATCAAAGAATCCTTAAAATAAAATTAACAATAAATAAATCTACTATATACTATGTTTCTTCCATGCTGTTGTACATACTTATAAATAATCACGTCTTTATTCCAATACATAAACAGAGCTCACAGTCTTGAGCTACATAGACATAAGTAGTCTTTTAAAAGAACTAAAAGACTACGTTTAGCTGTATGGTATTGAATTGAGATTCAATACTGACGGGGTGCTGGCCCATTGCCTATAAGAAGAGTCCCAAGCTTATAAGCCTTTTCCTTAGTCACTTTTCACGATTTTTTTGGTAATGATATGTATATTTTCAGGTCTGGTAGCGGTCTCCTGTTTATGGGAAGATTGTAAAAGCTTCTAAACTAAGGATACTTCATTTATCCGATATTTTTTTGCGAATCTCAACTCCACCGGTAAAGTCGCCTATATGGCAAAATTTTCATACAATATGGTTTCGCCTTTTTATCAAAAGGAAATTTGAGAAAAAAATATCAAAGAATCCTTTAAAATATAATTATAAATAAACGAGTCTATTAATTTATTTGTTTTGACCTATGATTAAACTATGCGGTAAAAATATTTGGATTTTTTTTTTAAATAAAATACTTATGATGTAAAAGGCGACTAAGGGATAGGCTAACAAACTTGGAATTCTTTTTTAGGCGATGGGCTAGCAACCTGTCATTATTGGAATCTCAATTCTATCATTACGCCAAATAGCTAAATGTGGCCATTCAGTCTTTTCAAGACTGTTGGCTCTGTCTACCCCGCAAGGGATATAGACGTGACCATATCTATGTATGTATGATGTTTATAAATAAAACCAGAATCTTTTAGAGGACTGCAGTATGCATCTATCATTTTAGGAATCACCACATAATTTTTACTATTGTGAACGTATCTTAAGTTCTTGGATTATTATAGCATTCATTTTAATATTAAGCTTATCCAAAGTTCTCATAAGCCTTGGCAGGGTTAAACCTAAGATTATTCGGAACAGGTGTCTATAAATTTACCTGAGCTTAGTTTGAGGAGCTAATTTTATAGTTTATAAGCTAGTATTTGAATGCGGGTCTAGGTAATCAACGCTATCTATCTTGAATAAGCAACCTTTTTATGTTTGCTGTTGGCCACATATAAAAAAGATTTTATGAAAAAATAAAATAAAAAAGTGACGATCGTCAGATGAATTTAATAGTAAAAATTCAACCATCCGGTTGTATTTTTCAAGTTAATATGTTATGTTTATTTGTGGAAATTCAATACAGTTCGATATAAGTACCTGCAGGAAAAGTGAATTTCATTCGTTCATTTTTTTTCGTTCATAGTATGTTATTCATGGAACTCAATTTTTTTGTCTGTCAAATATTAAGAATATTATTTTACAGGTTAAAAGGTAAGAAATAAATGTATTATTATTTAAATGTATATAATACTAGCTATGCCCGCGACTTTGCCCGCGTATAATAGTTATTTTGGGCAACATTGAAGCCCTCAAGGATGAATAATTTTCCGCTGTTTTTTCGCATTTTCCGTTAATTCTTTGCTCCTTATATAGTTGCAGCGTGATGTTAAAGTAGCCTAAAGCCTTCCTCAATTAATGGTATATTTAAAACAAAAAGAATTTTTGATTTACAATTGAGATTAGTGCGTTCAAACAAACAAACTATTCAGCTTTAAAATATTAGTATAGATATTATTTTACAGTTCAAAGCGTTTAAAGGTAAGAAATTAATGTATTATTATTTAAATGTAGGTAAGGATATTTAGATGAAAACATCGTAATGTTACCATGTTCCAATATTTAATGCATATTTAGTCTGCAAGGTTGCGGAGTTCAGACCGGAGTCGCTTCGTGGTTAGACCTGATTTACACAGTCTATAAAGCCGTATGGTTCCCGGTACCAATACAAAAAAAAAGAATAGGACCACTCCATTTCTTTCCCATGGATGTCGTAAAAGGCGACTAAGGGATAGGCTTACAAACTTGGGATTCTTTTTTAGGCGATGGGCTAGCAACCTGTCACTATTTGAATCTCAATTCTATCATTAAGCCAAATAGCTGAACGTGGTCATTCAGTCTTTTCAAGACTTCTGGCTCTGTCTACCCCGCAAGGGACATAGACGTGACCATATGTATGTATGTATGTATAATGTTGGTTGTGCGTGAGGTATTTTTCCTAAAGAGATGAGTAAGCGACCAGCCGTAATGACAGGAAAATGATAATTTTGGAAAATAAAAGATTTCTTATATTTTCCAAAATTATCTTCTATCTAGATATCTTCTTGGAAATAAGGAGTGACGTGTGGTTACCGCCACTTAAGAATAGAACCACTTCATGTTTTTCCCATAGATGTCGTAAAAGGCGACGAAGGTTAATAAATTTGGGATTCCTCTTGAAGGTGATGGGCTAGCAACTTGTCACTATTTGAATCTCAATTCCATCGAAATGCCGTACAACTGAACATGGTCTTCTATAGTCTTTTCTAGACTGTTGGCTCTATCTATCCCGTAAGGGATAAATCCGTGATTATATGTATGTGTATGCATTTATGATTTCCTGAAAGAATGCGCCATCTTCAGTCTGAGAGCTTGTATCTATAACTTTTATTCTTGGTCTTTCTACAAACGTTGATAATCTTTTTTTCTTTCCTTTTTTTAAATTTTGGTAAACTTGAGAGGTGCCGTGTGGTTCCCGGCACCATTACAAAAAAGAATAGGACCACTTCATCTCTTTCCCACGGATGTCGTAAAAGGCGACTCAGGGATAGGCTTATAAACTTGGGATTCCTCTTTTAGGCGATGGGCTAGCAACCTGGCACTATTTGAATCTCAATTCTATCTTGAGGCCAAATAGGTGAACGTGGCCTACCAGTCTTTACAAGACTGTTGGCTCTGTCTACCCCGCAAGGGATATAGACGTGATTAATGTATGTATGTATGTTGAGAGGTAAGAGAAAGAGGGACAATGTAAGGAATATGCCCTGTTAATGTTCGTGAATAACCCGCTTAAGTAACCTTTACTAATCTTTACATTTTTTGTCATAACCATTGTAATTCGAAGAGCAATATTTTTCTTTGAATCTATGAATAATTTTCACATGTACATACGAGTACATGCTTGGAAAATTATTCATAAAATTACATTACATCTGACGAATATGTCTCGAAAACAAAAGCGTTATTCAACGAAGTATACCTGCTTGTTAATTCTCGAAATGAGTCATTTCAAAACATACATACAGGCACGTCTATATCGTTTGCGGGGTAGACAGAGCCGACAGTCTGAAAAGACTGATAGGCCGTTCAGCTATTTGGTTTGATAATATAATTGAGGTTCAAATATTGACAGGTTGCAAGCTCATCGCCTAAAAGATGAATCCTAAGTTTATAAGTATAGGTATCCCTTAGTCGCCTTTTATGACACACAAAACAATACAAGTTTATAAACCTATAGTTTTTTGTTTTTGTAAGAAACAAAACAATAATCCTTTAGAATTACTTACATGTCATCCTTTATATATTTTTCTCGCTTTGCATCACAGTTCACACTGGGCGATATTAATATTAAAAATCAAGTATTTTACAAATTTTTCAATTATTTCATTATTAAAAAAGATAAATAAAATGTTTATTCGACAAGTACTCTACAGCCCAATTTAGACTTTAACAACTAGGTTATCCTGCTAATATTATAGATGCGAAAGTAAGTGAGTACGTCAGGATGTCAGTATGGATGTTTGTTACTCTTTCACGCAAAAACTACAGAACCGATTACGATGAAATATGGTATGTAGGTAATTGAAGACCCAGAATTACATATAGGCTACTTTTTATCCCGGAGTTCCCGCGGGATTGATTCTACGCGGACGAAGTCGCGGGCGGCCTTTAGTACCTTTTAATTAAGAGCAAGTAATGGAAAAACGAAGAGTTCCCATTAAGCAGATTGCCTGGTCCAAACTAGTTGAAACCTGTATTTTGGGGGGATTTCAAAGCAACAGGAACCCCCACTTTACGCCCATTACTAGTATGTATACTGTACGTATGTACTTATAAATAAAGTTGAATAAAGTGCCATGTGGTTCCCGGCATCATTAGAAAAAAGAATAGGACCACTCCATCTGTTTCCCACGGATGTCGTAAAAGGCGACTTGTTGTGGACATTTGAAGTAAGAAACCTTCAATGATTTCAATCGTATGCGTAGGAGTCTGGTCAAACATGCTGCTTGGCGCAGTCACCGTTTCATACATAAATATACTCAATAGCTTGCATGAAGAGAGTTATGAATGTGGATGACGCGAAGGAAGTATGCAGAGATCGTGGCAAGTGGAAGAGGTAGTCTCTGCCTACCCCTCCGGGAAAGAGGCGTGATTTATGTATGTATGTATGTATATACTCACGTATATCCCTTGACCAGCAGTCTTAAAAAAACTGAAAGGCCACGTTCAGCTGTATGGCTTCATGACAAAATTGAGGTCAAAATTGTGACAGGTTGGTAACCTACTCGCATGTTGAATTGGTCAAATGTGAACAAGTCCAAGACAAGGAAACAACAAAGTGATCTTTCTCAGAAACAGTAACAGATTAGCCAATTGTCAGACTGTGTAATGAGTTGATGCATCACGACGGCGGCGTTCTTGGTAAAACTTAAATCACCTCGTCATTTTATTTTATAAATAGATGCTAGGTTTCTTATACTGTCATTTTATTTTATAAATAGATGCTAGGTTTCTTATAGTGTAAATAGCGTGTAGGTTACCGCTCAGCCGAGTTGTTTACTCATCTTTCCAGTGAATATTGTAAAAGGTGACTAAAGGAAAGGCTAACTAAACTTAGGATTATTTAAGGTTTGTCATTTTACTTTATAAATAGATGTTAGGTTTCTTATAGTGTAAATAGCGTGTAGGTTATCGCTCAGCCGAGTTGTTTACTCATCTTTCCAGTGAATGTTGTAAAAGGCGACTAAAGGAAAGCCTAATAAAACTTGGGATTCTTCTTTAAGGCGATGCTTAAAGATGATGAGTCAGCAACCTGTCATTATTCGAATCCCAATTCTATTATCAGGCCAAACAGCTGAACGTGAGACATCAGTCTTTTCAAGACTGTAAGCTCTGTCTAGCCCGCAAGGGATATAGACGTGATTATATTATTAGACGGCGTCTGTGGCGCAGCGGTCTGTGACACGGAGGTCCCGGGTTCGAATCCCGGCCAGGGCATGATGAGAAAAGAACTTTTTCTGATTGGCCCGGGTCTTAGATGTTTATCTATATAATTATTTATTATAAAATATAGTATCGTTGAGTTGGTATCTCGTTACACAAGATTCGAACTTACTTCGAGGCTAACTCAATCTGTGTAATTTGTCCCGTATATATTTATTTATTTGTTATATTTGTTTGTGTCATCTAAAACTGCATGTCCCACTAAACTCCTGAACTAAGTGGTAAACCATGACAGCATTGTCATATTATGTGGGTCATCAGTTGTTTGCGAGCCACGCAGAGGCGAATGAATTGTACGCTATTGTTCACTGGAACACAAATGTTATTTTGGTCTGTTTATATTTTTATTTGCCGTGTGGTTCCCGGCACCGATAGAAAAAAGAATAGGACCACAACATCTCTCTCATGTGGATGTCGTAAAAGGCGACTAAGGGAATGCCTAACATTTGGATACCTTTTTTTTTAGGAGTTCGGAAAGTTAGGACAGTTCTGGTGTCTGCCTCCTTGAAAGGGGCGTGATTTTATTCAAGTACCTACGTATGTATTAAGGTTTGAATCATACTCTGAATTCAAATTCAAAAAATTCAAAATTAAAATTCAAAATTTTTATTCATTACTATAGGATACTATAATATCGCTTAATAATTGTCAAAACGTATGGTTAACAACATTGGTTGACGTCAAATAAATTACTTAAAAACTAAGTCAATTCACGACCTCGCAAGCCTATATCCATCGCAATTCATGTGCTAAGGGTTATATCTATTTAGGCGTGAACTCAAAGGGATCGAAAGGCTCCTCGATACTGGAACAATGCTGTTTTGTGGTCAATTGGCATTACTGAATGCTGACATGCTGTAGGAATTAAGACATGTTACATACATACATATGGTCACGTCTATATCCCCTGCGGGGTAGACAGAGCCAACAGTCTTGTAAAGACTAAATGGCCACGTTCAGCTTTTTGGCTTAATGATAGAATTGAGATTCAACTAGTGACAGGTTGCTGGCCCATCGCCTAAAAAAGAATCCCAAGTTTGTAAGCCTATCCCTTAGTAGCCTTTTACGACATCCATGGGAAAGAGATGGAGTGGTCCTATTCTTTTTGTATTGGTGCCGGGAACCACACGGCATAAGACATGTTCATCTTACATTATATTGATAAGCTACAAAAACTTCTACATATCTATACTATAATATTATAAAGCTGAAGAGTTTGTTTGTGTGTTTGAACGCGCTAATGTCAGGAACGAATTCAAAAATTATTTTTGTAGGAAGGCTTTAGGCTATATAACATCACGATGCAACTACATTAGGTGCGAAGAAATAATGGAAAATGTTAAAAAAAAAAACGGGAAGATTATTCATCCATGAGCTTCAATGATGCCCAATAACTATTCCACGCGGACGAAGTCGCGGGCACAGCTAGTCTATATATATAACTCCAGTTGTAGGTATTAATATATTAATCACTGTTCAACCACCCACCTACTAAACTACTATATACTAAACATAAATTTCAAACAACGGAAAGTCCCGTCAAACATAATCAAACCAGTTTGTTTGATGCATTACACCGTCACCGATTGTCATGTCTGCGTGTTTGCACGTTTGTTACGCCAAAACACGTACTCGTAACGCATTGTGTGATTCACAGTTTTGTGCCAGTGGATATATGTATGACACATAGATGGAGTTTTGTGATGCATTGTCAACTTGATTCTAGTTTTTGACTGCTGGAATTTGATTCGAAAACCGCCGCTTTTTCTACATGTATGCGCATTGGAAGCGGTAGTAGTTATAATTAGATTTAAGTGATGTGACATCAATAAGTGATACCTTGTAACCAATTTTAAAAATTAACCTCTTCTATTCTATTGTATTGTAAAAAATTATAGGTAGGAAAGAAAATATTATTCTGTGATTTTTCTTATGCCATTTGAAATTGACAATAAGAGATCCGGTCGCATTTCTAAGGACGCATTCTTTATTTAAACATTGAATGGAAGAATGAATAACTCTTTATTGCAACCAAAACAAAAAAAAAGAAAAACAGTGGTGTATAAGGATTTATTAACGTTTTAAATTAAAACAAAAAATCAGCCTTTTAAACAAATAACACAGAACACATTATGAATACTTGTTGTATTCTACAACACCTTGATAGTTAAAATAGCATATAAGTTAAAAAAAAACTGCTAATATAGCAGCAGCTTTGAAACTTTTCACTAAACTTAGTTGATAAAGTTTTACCGCCAATAGATTACACTGAGGAAATGAAATTCTTTATCGTGTTTTCCAAGTTAAATCTACCAAATTAATTCTTAGCCCAAAGTGCACCAGGCAAAGTTTTAATAGCGAGTCAATTTATCTTTCATGTTCAAATTGAGGCGACATCATGAAATACAAACTTTGGTTACCACAGATTAGGAATGCGAGGAGACTAAGTTTAATCCATTCTTAAAAATTAAAACATAATAACTTTGTTGGTGGCATCACTTTTTTCCTAACGCTTTGTAAATTCATTTGGTGTGTATCGCCTATATTGTTGAAATTATAAAATAAATAATTATATTCGTTTAAAATGTATTCCGAAAAAAAAAATTGAGAAAAGTATAACATCCCACACACTATCTGCAAACCTACATAGAAAGTACAGGTTTAACTGAGATATTATAAAAAAAAAAAAATAGTCGTCGTCGTAATATGCATGAAAAGAGGAAGGAGTGTGGAGGAAGCGGGAGAGGTCTGTAACGATCTTACCAAGTGAAAATCCTTAGTCTCTGCCTAACCCAATTGGAAACAGGCGTGATGGTTTGAATGTATGTAATTTATCAATTAAACTATCCTACAGGTTTCATAATTAAGCTTTTCTTAACCTATTTTATGTATTAAAATTATTTATTAACATATTTTAAAACTGAATATTCCAAAGGGAGCAAACCTCATAGATATTTTTTGTACAATCTCTTTGTCTAATTCTATTTTTTTCCTTCAGAAGTTTATCGAGAGGATCCAGATAGTTACAGAATTGAGATGGACAAACTCAAGGGCCTGTGGTCGGCCGCTGTGAGGCCGATTAGTGACATAACGGGCCTTAACGGAATGACAGATACATTTGTCAGCTACGTGCTATGCAAAGCCGTTTCCCAATGGCTAAAGGACAACTTGCTGCTATGTATAAATGATGTGTACTTAAAAATGTCAGCAGTAACTGATATATCTCTCTTATTCTTTGATCTTTCTACAGAACAGCAAGCAATGCACGATATTTGCAAAGTTGCAGACATGCACTGTTCATAAATCTGAGATGTCAAAGAAAATACAACAATATTTTACTTATTAGTGGATTATATGGCAGATTTTATTTTGAAAATGAAGTTAGATTTTCCATTATTTCTTTGCTCCGTATAGTTGCAGCGTGATGTTATATAGCCTTAAGTCTTCCTCGATAAATGGTCTATTCAACGTAAAAAATATTTCTATTCTAACCAGTAGTTCCTGAGATTAGCTCGTTCAAACAAGCAAACAAACAAACTCTTCAGCTTTATAATATTAATATAGATTTATATACATAATATTAATATAGATTTATATACATACATAATATCTCATCTTTGTCCCTTCCAGGATAGACAGAGCTATCAGTCAGGAAAATAATGAAAAGCCGCGTTTATTGACACGATGAAATTGAGATTCAAATAGTGGTTGCTAAGCCCATACCCTAATATTTCTATACATTTCGGATGATATGAATATAGTGCACATTATACATACATATATGTCTTACAGTGCTGTGTGGTTCCCAACACCAATACAAAAAAGAATAGGACCACTCCATCTCTTTCCCATGGAAGTCGTAAAAGGCGATTGAGGGATAGGCTTACAAACTTAGGATTCTTTTTTTAGGCGATGAGCTAGCAACCTGTCACTATTTGAATCTCAATCCTATCATTAAGCCAAATAGCTGAACGTGGCCATTCAGTCTTTTCAAGACTATTGCTTGGCTATCTTTATAAGCTCTGTCTACCCCGCAAGGGATATAGACGTGACCATATGTATGTATGTATATGGCTTACGATTAAGCAGATTTCACGGCAAACTTGAGGCTCTGATAATGACAAAAGGCGGTGACAACTTAAATTAACTGCTGAGCGCTAAGTGAAATGCTGGCTTGATGCCAGATGCGCTGTCCCGAAGAGTACTTGCCACAGGAAGGGAGGTAAATTAAAACGTGCTATCTATTTGACGTATGGTGAACAGGCATTCTGAAGTTTTGATAACACGCACATTTACTTACGATTTGACGGCCTTTGTGGCGCAGCGGTTGTGCGCTTGTCTGCGACACCGGACTGAATGGCCACGTTCAGCTATTTGGCTGTGGCCCATCGCCTAATAGAAGAATTCCAAGTTTATAAGCCTATCCCTTAGTAGCCTTTTACGACATCCGTGGAAACGAGATGGAGTGGTCCTATTCTATTTTTTTTATTGGAGCCGGGAACCACACGGCACTAATGTACATAACTTTGAAAATAGTCGTAGGTCGTATGGCCGAGGTGTGATTCGCAACTGCACCTTTATACGCCACACGTATTTTAACCGATTCGACCGCCGACGATAATAATTATACATATAATCATGTCTATATCCCTTGCGGGGTAGACAGGGCCAACAGTCTTGAAAAGACTGATAGGCCACGTTCAGCTATTTGGCTGTGGCCCATCGCCTAATAGATTTCTAAATATAATATTCCAAGTTTATAAGCCTATCCCTTAGTCGCCTTTAACGTCATCTATGGGAACGAGATGGAGTGGTCCTATTCAATTTTTTTATTGGAGCCGGGATATAATAATTAAAGCAAAAAATATAGTCGATAATTGATTCTTTCGGCAGAAACTTAGGGTATCTATTTGTTATTGTATTACAAAGTGATAGATTAACAATCAACATACATACATACATATGGTCACGTGTATATCCCATGAGGGGTAGACAGAGCCAACAGTTTTGAAGGCTAAATGGCCACGTTCAGCTATTTGGCTCAATGATAGAATTGAGATTAACAATCAATTGAATTACAAATGCCGATTCTCATCATCCGGACGTCTAGAGTGTCTATTGTGCAAGTAGGTAATAGGTTGTATGACCTTGTATGTCTGTATGTTTCGTTTCTGTGTTTACGTAACGACACTGTATCATGTGCTTACAGTGTGACCGGTCATCATTATCGATAGTTTAGAAAGGTTATTTATTTTATTTATTTATGTACACAAAATTATATATAGGAGCATTTATTACAATAATTCTAGTACAAAGGTGCTACTTATTTCAAAAGAAATCTCTTCCAGTAGATTCCATGAGTGGAGAGATGAATTTTAGAGCGGTATGGCGTGTGCATAAATAACGTTTAACATATTTAACTAAAGGTTTGTTTGTTTATTGCACATAAAAATGCCGGCACCAATAGAAAAAAGGATAACATCACTCCATCTATTTCCAATGGATGTCGTAAAAGGCGACTAAGGGATAGGCTTATGTGCTAGCAAGCTCTCATATGGTCATGTCTATATCCCTTGCGGGGTAGACAGAGCCAACAGTCTTGAAAAGACTGAATGGCCACGTTCAGTTATTTAGCTTAATGATAGAATTAAGATTCAAATAGTGACAGGTTGCTAACCCATCGCATTTACTTTTGTTCTTTAGTCGCTTACTACAAAATACATATGAAGAGATATAATGTCATCGTACTATGACTAACCAACTACAAACATAAAAGTACTGGAACCTTCTATAAATGTGTGCGTGTAACTTAATCAAAAACATAGCTAATGAAACCTAACTAATCGTTTTACACGCATATATACATGTTGTAATTCACTAAGCTGACTTTAAAATCTATATTACATATTTGTTTGTTTATTTGTTTGAACGCGCTAATCTCAGGAAATACTGGTTCGAATTGAAAAAATATTTTTGCGTTGAATAGACCATTTATCGAGGAAGGCTTTTGGCTGTATAACATCACGCTGTAACTTTTAGGAGCGAAGAAATAATGGAAAATGTGAAAAAAAAACGGGGTAAATTATTCATCCTTGAGGGCTTCAATGATGACCAAAATAACTATTCCACGCGGACGAAGTCGCGGGCAAACCTAGTAGTTTGTATACTCGTATATATTTGTTAACCTTATTGTGTTTGGTTATAATAACACCACTCATTGCTATGGAAGTCGTAAAAGGTGACTAAGTGATAGGCTAATGTCCTTCGGATTATTCTTTTAGGCGATGGGTTACAGATCTGTCACTATTTGGATCTCAATTTCATCATTAAACCATACAGAATTATTCGAGATTTTTCGATTTGATTATTCGAGACTGTTGACTCTGTCTATTCCATAAAGAATTAAGACGTGACTATTTGCATGTATGTTTAAATATTACAGATTTAAAATTTTAAAAAAGTTAACTTAGAGAATTACAACTACGTTACAAACACTGAAGGTTAGTCAATCTATCGGTCATTTATTACAGGTCAGTTATTTATAACCACATCAAAAATCAATTTTCTTTAAAGCATAACATCATATTTTCATTATGGAAATTGCAGTGTTTATTAGAAAGAGATGGAGCGATGGTCTTATTCTTTTTTTATTGACACTATCTTGAATACAATTCTGTCTACCACTAAGCGATAAGAAAATTATATTGAATGAATGAATTTGGAGATTATTATAAGGTAACCAATTAATATAACATTTTGGAATTAGCAAAATTAAAACTTAAACTAAAACTTATAAAAAAATATGATACATACATATCATCACGTCTATATCCCTTACGGGGTAGACAGAGCCAACAGTCTTGAAAAGACTGAAAGGCCACGTTCAGCTGGCCTGGCTTTTTGATAGAATTGAGATTCAAATAGTGACAGGTTGTAACCCATCGCCTAAAATAAGAATCTCAAGTTTATAAACCGATCCCTTAGTCGCCTTTTACAACATCCATGGGAAAGAGATGGAGTGGTCATATTCTTTTTTGTATTGGTGCCGGGAACCACACGGCAACCGGGAACCACACGGCAATATCACATACACACATATAATCACGTCTAAATCCCTTGCGGGGTAGACAGAGCCAACATTATTTTAAAGACTGATATACTCATAATACAAAATCAGATGATAACTAACGCAGAGATAGCAAATACATTAAACGTTACACATGGAAAAAATTACAAAGAAACAAACATACAAACAAACAAATTACATGTAAGAATAACGGCTGTAGACACACGACACGCGGCCACCTGCGGGCACGATAAAAATGCATAGTTCTGAACGTACCTTAGGGCAAGTACACAATGTTACATACATACATAAAATCACGCCTCTTTCCCGGAGGGGTAGGCAGAGACTACCTCAATAGTCTTGAAAAGACTGAGAAGCTACGTTCTGCTGTGATAGGTTGCCAGCCCATCACCTTAAATAGGACCACAAGTTTGTGAGCATATCCCTTAGTCGGTTTTTACGACATCCGTGGGAAATAGATGGAGTGTTCATATTATTTTTTCTGTTGATGCCTAACAAACCAAAGTATGCGCTAAAGGATAGGATAGGCGACGGGCTTTTCACTTTATATGAATCTCAATTCTATCAGTAGGCCAAACAGCTGATCGTGGCCTATCAGTGTTTTCGAGACTGATGGCCTTGTCTATCCCGCAAGGGATGTATGTATGTATGTATATAGTACATACATACATAAAATGACGCCTCTTTCCCGGAGGGGTAGGCAGAGACTACCTCTTTCCACTTGCCACGATCTCTGCATACTCCCTTCGCTTCATCCACATTCATAACTCTCTTCATGCAAGCTCGGCGGTTTCGGGTACTTTTAACCTGACCTTTACCAGGACGTCCTTAATTTGATCAAGATACGTTCGTCTAGGTCTTCCCACTCCGACCGCAAGGGATGTACGAGTATGTATGTATATAGTATCATGATAAATAATTAAAACATGATCATTAAACATCGCTGTGAATCAATTATTTTTATATTACGGTCACAGTCTGCACGCCGCCTTATGTGAATGCATCTAGAAACGATTTTCCGTTGAACAATACTACTCGGCATAATGCGATACAGTGAAACATCCGTTATGCCTTCCTGCACACACGTGTGACCACGAGAACTTGGGACTAAGGCACAGTCGGCATAAATCTATATCTATACAACTATACATATTGTAAATCTGCAGAAGGGTCAATTCTGTACATTGAAAATATTTTTATGTTAGTATTTTACGGAAAACGACTAAAGGAAAATATATAAATATATATGTATGTATACGGGACAATATTCACAGATTGATTTAGCCTCGAAGTAATATCGAACCTTCTGTTACGAAATACTAACTCAACGATACTATATTTTATAAAAAATACTTATATAAGTATACAAAAATCCAAAACCGAGACCAATCAGATAATGTTCATTTTTCATCATGCCCTGGCCGGGATTCGAACTTGAGATACTGATGTCACAGGCAAGCGTACTACCGCTGAGCCACGAAGGCCGGATAAAGAATGACGTTACCTGGATAAAGACCAAGATGATTTTTTACTCGTCAAAAAGTTTAGCCATACAGCTGAACGTGGCCTATCAATCTTTTCAAGACTGTTGGCTCTGTCCACCCCGCAAAGGATATAGACGTGACTATATGTATGTATGACATTTTATGATCCGGATCATTCGTCAAGGTAGTATAGTTTTTCTTGAATTACCACGGAAAAGCCATGCTGAGAAGCTAGTTAACATAATCACGTTCACGAACATATACCCGAAGCGTTTATTATCTCGGGTTCTGGACCTAGACTGGACTAAAATATTGAAGATCTAGAACTATAACTCGACGGTGCAAAAACTAAGATACGTCTTTTCTTTAATTTCATGTACAATTTGATATTTATTGTTGTCTTATTGATTATTGCGACTTCTGTGCTTGTCTACCCCGCTAGGGATATATACGTGATCATATGTATGTATGTATGCTTGAACTAAATTAAGTACTTATTTTATATCCAACTAACATCATCAACATTAACCAATGTTGTGAAAGCTAACGTTTTGACAATTATTAAGCGATATGTAAAAAGTATCCTATGAATAAAAATATTGAATTTGAATTTGAATTATAAATGCAAAAGTAAGTTTGTTTGTTTGTTTTCTTTTCGCGTGTTGTCTACTAAACCATTTTTCTTGAAATTTTACGTATGTATAATTAGTTGGCTGGAGGAGTAAATTATGAGGCTTGAGAAGACCATAGGGTACTTTTATTTCGGTAAAAACTAAAGATTTTTGTATTGGTGCCGTGTGGTTCCCGGCACAAAAGAATAGGACCACCCCATCTCTTTCCCATGGATGTCGTAAAAGGCGACTAAGGGATAGGCTTACAAACTTAGGATTCTTTTCTAGGCGATGGGCTAGCAACCTGTCATTATTTGAATCTCAATTCTATCATTAAGCCAAACAGCTGAACGTGGCCATTCAGTCTTTTCAAGACTGTTGGCTCTGCATACCCCGCAAGGGACATATACGTGACCATATGTATGTAAAAACTAAAGATCTCGTGGGATTTGAAAAAAACCTCCGTTCTTTTGTAGGTGGCGTTAAATTCGTGCGAGTAGGCGGCGCTAAGGCCTTGTAGTGAAAGTTGCTCGAATTCTTCGTTAAACAATATGTAGCCATAAGTTTGTTTTGACAAAAATCCTGCAAAAAAAGGTATGTATGTAGACGTAAAGGAAATATGAAGTGATCCTGACAAGTGGATAGCAAAATCTGCCTACCCTTTTGGAAAAGAGAAGTGATCTTAACGTTAGTATGAACCCATCACAAATTGTATTGTTAAAATAATGAGATACTTAATCAATTCTAGACCTTTCATATTTTGTAATTTGGGACCTATAGACACGACAATGGGTCTTATGAATATGCAGGAAAATTAGTTTAATTTCGGCAAAATTATAATTTATTGTGGTTTTTGACAGAAGAAAATTTATTATGCAAATAGTTACAAAACATTTGTAAGTCCGTTTTTAATATTCATAATCTTTTGTGGAAAAAACGCTAGCGATTAATGGATCGATATTTCAATTTTAGCATCGAATTAACATAAGCTTTTTAACATTTTACTTAGCAGGAGTTGGAATAATATTATAGTTATTAATTTGGTAATGAAAGGCCAAGGCTTTATTAATAATTGAAAATTAATTATTAATATTAAGAGAACACCTTTTAGTGTATCTCTTGGGATACACTTAATACTTTTCGCTAATGACGTCATTATGGAATACTTACTTGAAAGCTGAATCTGAAGCTTGCATGAAGAGATTAATGTGGATGAAGCGAGGAAAGTGTGCAGGGATCGTGGCAAGCGGAAAGATTTAGTCTTTGCCTACCCCTCCGGGTAAGAAGCGTAGCATCCCGCATCTATCTAGCAATTTAACAAAAAGCGACGAAATTACCACCACCTACAAAAAACTACGAATTAAACGCTAACTACAAAATAAAGGTTTTACGCAAATTCCAGGGGAACTATTGTTTTTACCGGAATGAAAGGGATTCTATGTCCTTCTCCGGACTCTTTATCTACACTAATATTATAAAGAGGAAAACTTTGTTTGTTTGGTTGTAATGAATAGGCACAAAAACTACTGGACCGATTTTAAAAATTCTTTCTCCATTCGAAAGCTACATTATGCACGAGTAACATAGACTATATTTTATTTTGGAAAAAAAATAGGGTTCCGTAATAATATATAAAAATAATTGGCAAAACAGCGTTTGCCGGGTCAGCTAGTTATAATTAAATTCAAGAAGATTAATTCACTAGATAACCCGTGAAGTGGTAACAAACAAAGACATAAACTCACTTTCGCATTTATTATATTGTATTCTGCTCGCCTGTAAGATGGCGTTAGTCCCTTTTGCATCCTTGCGGTATCTACAAAGGAGTCTGAGCTACTTCTGTGACCACGATTCTAATTGGGTCACACATGTCAGTTGTTGAAGAAAATGCTGCAGTGCAGTTTGTTCCCGCTTCTTCTGCACTGACGCCTTGGAAGCGGCAGTAAACTTAGTTTTAAGTAATTTATCTGACGTTAACCAATGTTGTGAAACCAAACGTTTTGACAATTATTAAGCGATTTGAAGTATCCTATAATAATGAATAAAAATTTTGAATTTTGAATTTGAATTTTGTTTTTACAAGGCTTACTTTCTCAACCTTTGCATTGGAACCTAACTCATATTGTATTGTATCCTATTTTGGAAATAAATATATTTCTATTGAATCATGGTCATGGTTCACGGTGAAAGCCGGCCTCTGTGGCGCAGCGGTAGTACGCTTGTCTGTGACACCGGAGGTCCCGGGTTCGATACTAAGTCAAGGCATGATGAGAAAAGAACTTTTTCTGATTGCCCTCAAGACCCAAGTGTTTATCTATATAAGTATTTATTATAAAATATGTTATCGTTGAGTTAGTATCTCGTAACACAAGTCTCGAACTTACTTCGAGGCTAACTCAATATGTGTAATTTGTCCCATATATACATATATATTTATTTATGGTTACACACCCATCCATGATGATTTGGTAGAAAAGGGTCACAGTCAGCGACTAGAGTTATTTCTGTGAGATTGTGTTAATGGAGGAATCTAGCCCAGTTAAGATCATATTGAATGGACCACGTGATTAGAAATTGTGGCCCGAAATAATCGAAAGGTTTCCTTAACATTTCACAATCATTTCTAACCCTCGATTGAAATACATATAGTCACGTCTATATCCCTTGCGGTGCAGACAGAGCCAATAGTCTTTTGAAGACCGATAGGCCACGCACAGCTGTTCGGCTCGATGATACAATTGAGACCCAAAGTGACAGGTTGCCAGACTATCGCCCAAAAAAAAAGAATCCCAAGTTTGTAAGCCTATCCCTTAGTCGCCTATTACGACATCCATGGGGAACAGATGGAGTTGTCCTATTCTTTTTTGTACTTGTGCCGGGAACCACACGGCATTTATATTATTATGCCAGCGATTGAACGACAACAAAAGATTTTGCATGCAACATTCCGCCGTGCCGTGTGGTTCCCGGCACCAATAGAAAAAAGATTTGGACCACTCCATCTCTTGTCCCATAGATGTCGTTAAAAGCGACTAAGGGATATGCTTATTAACTTGAGATTCTTCTTTTAGGCGATGGGCTAGCAACCCGTCACTATTTGAATCTCAATTCTTTCTTAACGCCAAACAGCTGAACGTGGCCTATCAGTCTTTTAAAGACTGTTGGCTCTGTCTACCCCGCAAGGGATATAGACGTGATTATGTGTATGTAACATTCCGCCTAGACAATCTTCTCCACTATTATTTCAATTAATTGAAAAGTTTTCCCTTTCTTTGCAATCGATTAACTCTGAAACTACTGAACGGATATTAAAAATTCTTTCATAGTTAGACAGATACATTATCAAGGAGTAATATAGCCTTTATTTAATTTCTGAGAGAAGTAGAGCTCTTAGAAATACTTAGTTCAAAGGTTCTATAAGGCATACCAAGAAGATAGAAATGTTTTAAAAATGACGTTAAAGAAAAAAAATTTACTTAACAAAATTTGTCGTGTGGTTTCCAGCACTTTAGTATGAAACCACTCCATATAATTCCCATGGATGATGGACGCAAGGGATAAAGACGTGATTGTGAGTATGTATATGTGTATACATACATACATAAAATCACGCCTCTTTCCCGGAGGGGTAGGCAGAGACTACCTCTTTCCACTTGCCACGTTCTCTGCATATTTCCTTCGCTTCATCCACATTCATAACTCTCTTCATGCAAGCTCGGCGGTTTCGGGTACTTTTATGTGTATGTTGAAAAAAAATTTGTGACGTGTGGTTCCCGGCACCAATAGCAAAAAGAATAGGACCACTTCATCTCTTTACCATGGATGTCATAAAAGGCGACTAAGGGATAGGCTAATACTTGGGATTCCACTTTTAGGCGATGGGCTAGCAACCTGTCACTATTTGAATCTCAATTTTATCATTAAGCCAAACAGCTGAAGTGAAGGGGGCCTCAGTCTTTTGATGACTGTTGGCTCTGTCTACCCCGCAGGGGATAAAGACGTGATTATATGTATGTACATATGTATGAAAGAAAATCAATGAAACTTTGGTATAAAACCACACTCAAAGTAGGTAACAATGATGCGAGAATAATCTATCTTTAGATACGAGTAAGAAAAACAAAACATGATCATCAAACCGGTTTAAAGACAAGTCTGTAGAATAATTCAATGTTCATGTTTTCCTCAATTACCCCTTGTAAGTCACAGTCACGGCGCATTCATACATACCAAATCGTAAAAGTCTATTGTTTATGCGGTCGTCTGTCCAGGTTCAACTCACATTTGTATTCTTCAGAGTACGCGCGCCATTATAACCACACGTTACTCGAATACGTTAAATGAAAACAAAACACTGGCTTTAAATAGAAAAAAAAAATATTTATTAAAATACTGCGTTACCATTAAATACTTATGACTATATCACTTTAGGGGGAGATTTCGTTACCGTGCGGGATAACGTTGTCCTTTTCCGTAACCTCTTCGCGTTCGGAAGGAGTCGTTGGTTCTTTCCTATCGTCTTCGGATACTGCTTGAGTGGTCGCGTCAGCCGGCGTCACCTCCTTCTGATACGGAACTCCTGTCTCATTGATAGGAACTTCCCGGTCGGACTCTTTTGCTCTGTTCTCAGTTCCCTTCAGAGGAACTGTCACAATCAAGAATCCGTCACTGGATAGGTCCGCGGTGACATCTGATCCGCTAGAGTTGGCCGGCAGCGTGTAAGTATGGAAGAACTGGCTCGCGAAGATATCATGGGCGTCTTGTTTCGCTTCGTGCGAGCCTTGAACGAAGATGAAGTCTCCCTTCACCTTGACTTTCAAGTCGGGCTTCTTGTAGTCCTTAACGTTCACGATGACTTGGAATTTGTCGTCGTCTGTAGTGATTTTCGGTCCGAAATCGGCGAAGCTCGGGAATAGCCTCCACAACGGCGCAAACAGGTTTCCGAAAAGTGGGAAACTGAACCAGCCACCTTCTCCGTTGTCGAAGTCATCATCTGTGATGATTGCGGTCTGTTTGGGGAAGTCGGATGTTGGTTTGTCTGTGGGTAGGGCTGCTACTGCGCCGAGCAGCGCGCAGGCGAAGAGAACTCGCGTTGTAAACATTGTGTGACGTGCGCTCTGTTAGATAATCGATTATGAACTGAGGCCGGCGCGGCGGACGAAGGCTATATAGAAGAAGTGGGGGGCAGCGGGGTGCGTGCGCGCATCGTCGCGAACGACGGCATAGATGAGTATTAAATACAGTAGAGGCTGTAGGCAATCATTTCGTTGCCTGTCTCACTTGTAAAAGTAAGAATTCTCCGAAAATATCTAATCGAGGAGTCGATTTTTTTGAGTTCAGAAATGACACGTGATATTTAGCCAATCCACACATAATGAGAAACGATTTGTATTTTTATATGTCTGTAACGAATAGACTCAAATACTGGATTGCTTTTCTCGAAATTGGCACTGACCTTCGTGAGAGACAAAAGGCTATTTTTGTTTCGCGCAAAAGCTAGTTTGATGCGAATTTTAACATTTTTATTTATATTTATTAGTGTACGAAAAATATACTCGTACAATACATTGCTAGCGCTTTTAATCTTCATCTACTCTAGGTAATTACAATAAAATATAAGTGCTGGCCAGTTAAAAAAACGTTTTTTTTAAGGAATGTTCATGAAAAAAATCTCTTTTTTTAGAAACAGAACAATAAGTGCATTGAAAAAAGTTTGTCCTAAACAAAAATTGTGAAAATCAGTACAATACGAGGTTAATATGCTTAGCTCTTTTCTTTATCAATTGTACCAATTTTCATTTATCTCTATAAACTTATAGTTCCAACCCATTTTCAACAGTGTGTCCTTTCTGTAAAGTGATAATGTAAACACCATACTCTTTGGCACCGGTTGCGACCTTCAAAGGCCGGCTTCTAGAGTTCTCTCAAATGGCAAAATTAACTCATTTTCTTCGTGAATCAGCCATATTGATGTAGTAGGTACGTGACGTCCACTCATACTAGGTATCAGCTGATCCAATTATTGCATAGTAATAGTATCTGAATATATTCATACATACATATAGACACGTCTATATCCCTGGCGGGGTAGACAGAGCCAACAGTTTTGAAAAGACTGAAAGGCCGCGTTCAGCTGTTATGCTTAATAATATAATTGAGATTTAAATAGTGACAGGTTTCTTGCACATCGCCTAAAAGAGGAACCCCAAGTTAATAATCCTTTAGTCACCTTTTATAATAAATAGAGAAGTTCCATTTTTTTCTATTGGTACCAGGAACCACACGGCACCTTAATATAATAATTAATGGACTGACCGCTGGTTTGAAGTATGATATCGTGGCCTCTTTACAAGATTGTTTGCTCTGTCTACCCCGCAATGGATATAGAGGTGATTTAATGTATGTATTTATAGTGACATATTATCAAGGTAAAAAAAGACACGCCTTATACAACATCCCTGAGAAAGAGATGAAGTATTCCGAAGTGCCAAGAACCACACGGAATACTTTACTACTCGTACATTATCACAATTTGTTACATCTGTTTAATTTGAATATCTACAAAAAGAAACTGCGCAATAGAATCTTAAACTAATTGAGACTATGTTTTTATGTTCATTTCTTGTTTCTCGCGAACATTTGAGTTGTCGGAAAATTTAACTATTTTGAATAGAAGAAATTTTGTGCTATATTATGAAGAAAATGCTGTAGTGCAGTTTGTTAGCGCTTCTTCTGCACTGACGCCTTGGAAGCGGCAGTAAACTTAGTTTTAAGTAATTTATTTGACGTCAACCAATGTTGTGAAACCAATAGATTTGACAATTATTAAGCGATATGATGTATCCTATAATAATGAATAAAAATTTTGAATTTTAATTTGAATTTAAAGAACATACAGACAACGAAGGTTCGTAAGAATAGGACCACTCTACAACCGTTGATGTCGTAAAAGGCGAGTAAGGGTATAATACTATAAGTATTGAGATATACTGTCGTTTTCAGGCACCACCGTCCATGGATGGCATGACGATATAATGGAAATAATAAGAAGTATACACATATTAAAAATGCAAGGAATAATTATTATTAAATCAATTATGTTTATCAAAGCAATTATACAAAGATCGTAGGAAAAAAGACTAAATCTTTCTTCTTGCTACTATACTTGAATAGGTCTATCGCTTTATCCAAATTCAACAAACTTCTCATATGACGTGCCCGTGGTTATGGAGTATTCTTGACCTGACCTGACCTTTCACTAAAACGTCCCTGACTCCTCTCAAATTGACCTAACCATTTAAGCATTCCCTTTTTGATTGAGGAACGATTGAAGAACTATAGAGAAGTGTTATGCTGATGTAGACTTCCTCAGAAGAAGTATTACTAATGGCTCTGTCTGCCCCGCGAGGGATATAGGCGTGATAATATGAATGAATGTAGTATTATGAAAATTACCACTTGAACAAAACCGTGTGGCTCCCGGCACCATTAGAAAAAAGAATAGGACCACTCCATCTCTTGCCCATGGATGTCGTAAAAGGCGACTATGGGATAGGCTTATAAACTTGGGATTCTTCTTTAAGGTGATGGGCTAGCAACCTGTCACTATTTGAATCTCAATTCTTTCACTAATAAAATATGTGAATCATGCAAATAAATTATTCTATTGTAGCGGGAGCGATGATTCGGCTCGACCGCCACCAAAGGGAAGATCTTCCGCCAGGCTAGGTGTTATGCCTGGGGAACCGCGGCTCCGACGATGTTGTGTCGGAGGTTGTATATATAGCTCCAATCCGTGAAATCTTTGAAATCGCGATTTAGTTTCTTCGCTGCTATTGGTTGAGCGCGTCAATTACTTCGCGATGATTGACAGTTGTTGTGTGATTTGATGTTGTTGACGAGTGGCGTAGAGATGTCGCCACACTATTATATTCTATTCTAAGCCAAACAGCTGAGCGTGGCCTATCAGTCTTTTCAAGACTGGTGGCTCTGTCTACCCCGCTAGGGATATAGACGTGATCATATGTATGTATGAACAAAACCGCGGGCATAAGCTAGTCATAAATAATCATGAGACCAATAAATTTATACGTGATTTGTATTGATTACGAGAATCATTCTAACTATAATGATCCATCACCACGTTTATGCTAACATGATGCTGTCAGCAATACTGATTTGCTCACGTGATTTAGATATTATTGATGCAAAAAAATGTATGATCTTACACACAGACCGTTGCGCTTGCGCTGCATTTTTTGCATAATTAAGTCTTATTTGTGTTGGGGCAGAAATATGTACGTACATGTATGTATGTTTGTATGAATGTATGTTTTTATGTATTTTTTTTTTAATATGTGTTTATGTGATGATTCTCTTTGATTGATTTGATGAGTTCAAAATCGTTTTCCGTTAATTTGTTTAAATTTCTCATATACATATACAGTCCTGTCAATATCCCTTGCGGGGTAGACAGAGCCAAAAGTTTTGAAAAGACTGTCAGGCCACGTTCAGCTGGACAGGTTGCTAGCACATCGCTTAAAAGAAGAATTAAAATAAATTACATACGTACATTACAGTCACGTCTATATCCCTTGCGTAGTTGACAGAGCCAACAGTCTTGAAAAGTCTGAAAGGCCACGTTCAGCTATTTGGCTTAATGATAGAATTGAGATTCAAATAGTGACAGGTTGCTAACCCAACGCCTAAAAAGAATTCCAAATTTATAAGCCTATCCCTTAGTCGCCTTTAACAACATTCATGGGAAAGAGATAGAGTGGTCCTATTCATTTTGCTTATGGTGTCGGGAACCACACGGCACATTTTCTATTCAAAATTAAATATAACATTCTACATTACAATGCAAGGCGGTCCATGATTTACATAACAAGATTACCCATGGAGCATCTTCAAATTTGAATTCCTCACAATAATGCCTATTTGCTTGTCAAACTCTGATTAGTTTCGAGTTAGATTATCATTCTGGTTTAGGTAACAATTATAAAGTTTGACCGGCGAGGTCAGAGGGTGACAGGGCGAGCAAATTGCTTGATTGGACAGCGGCTCTCAAACTTTCGAGATAAGATTATTACATACATTATAGTCGCGTGTATACGAGTACTCCTTGCGGGCTTACAGTCTCGAAAAGACTGAAAGGCCACATTCAGCTGTTCAATTGAGATTCTCGATTTCACGCAAAAACTCCTGAACCGATTACGATGAAATTTGGTATGCAGGTAGCTGAAGAGCCAGAATAACACATAGGGTACTTTTATCTTGGAGTTCCCGCGGGATTGTTTCCACGCGGACGAAGTCGCGGGCGGCCTCTAGTTAAGTTATATTGGGATTTCAAATTACTAATTATAAACATTTTCCAGTTTGAGTATCAATGGTCAACTAATGAAAGCTTAGCACCCACATATAAGATAACATATCTCGTAAGTACATATGTTTATTTCAACTTGGCAAATGATTTGGATCACGCTTCGAAAATTTACTACGAAGTCTTTATTCGATCCATTCTCGAATTACCATGTTTGATTCCTATTTCACTACAAGTAATCGAGTTAAGCATTTTATTTATTTATTTTATTATTATTTAATGCTAAAAGCATTATCTACCAGTCAACAATTGGGTCTGACAGAGAACTATTAGGCACTTTATTACGAAAAAAAATCAAATATGTGCCAGTTATTTCATAATCAAGGAAAAGGCTCATAAACTGATTTTAAATTTTCGCCTTGTTACATTTTTTGGACTTTATCTCACCACTATTGAAAGAGATGAAGTGGCCCTATTTTATTTTCTTTTCGTACCGGGAACCACACGGCTGAAATCTAAATCCGTTAAATCTGGTTAAATGTTGTCCAATGGGCTAGGACAAATACAATGAGTGTGTCGAGTATAAACTAGGGCCAATCGGGACTCGTGCGAATAATTTAAGGGCTCGTACCGATATTTGGGTTTGGTTAGTTCATTCTCAGAACTGATTTACATAAACATCGGTTTTATTTAAATTAAACGTTGTTACTATGTTAAGCGGTTGGTTACAGATGCCATCACTGAAATATTTATTATATATACATATAATAAGTATTTCCCATGAACATGGCCTATCAGTCTTTTCAAGATTATTGGCTCTGTCAACTCCGCAAGGGTTATAGTTGTGATGATATGAAAGTGTGATGATATATATGACCACTCCATCTCTTTTCTATGGACATCGTAAAAGACGACTAAGGGACAGGCTTATATACTTAGGATTCCTCTTTTGGACGATGGGCTAGCAACCTATCACTCTTAAAATCCCAATTCTATAATTAAGCCAAACAGCTGAACGTGGCCTTTCAGTCTTTTGATGCCTGTAGACCCTGCCTACCCCTCCGGGAAATAGGCGTGATTTTTGTATGTATGTATTTATGCACGGGTCTCGGGTCCACTGGAAGTGATTGCTATTGAAATAAGTAGCACATCTGTACTACAATTTCTGTGTTCAATGCTCAATATACTTTTCAGCAATTAAGAAAATACATTCCCTATATAAATAATTGACGTTATAATTGAAATTAACGTTGTCAAAGAAAATGCTGCATTTGACATTATTGTAATGTACCTTCGTGGATCAATAACGTTTTAAATCCTACTAAAATTATAAATGCGAAAGTTTGTATGTCAGTATGGATGTTTATTCCTCTTTCACGCAAAAACTACTGAACCGATCACGATGAAATTTGGTATGTAGGTAGCTGAAGACCCAGAATAACACTTACGCTACTTTTTATCCCAGAATTCCCGCGGGATTGAAAGGGTTTCCATGCGGACGAAGTCGCGGGCGGCCTCTAGTAAATAAATAATTTGCACTTAATTCGTTTACACCAAATAACATTTTTAACTCGTTTACTTTGTCCATTATCAGCGTCGCATATAAAGTGGGCAACTTAACTTCATTAGCGAAGACACTAGATTTGGATAATGGCAGCCATTTTGTCTAACTTGCGCTGTTATTAGCCCCGGGTTAGTCTAGCTTGGCTGTTAATAGCTTCTAATTTACACTGTGTAAACGTTTGAAACTTAGCGACGGTCATTTAACGTGAGGGCCTCTGTGGCGCAGCGGCAGTACGCTTGTCTGTGACACCGGAAGTCCCAGGTTCGAATCCCGGCCAGGGTATGATGAGAAATGAACTTTTTCTGATTGGCCTGGGTTCTGTATGATTATACATACACATACATACATATGGTCATGTCTATATCCCCTTGCGGGGCAGACAGAGCCAACAGTCTTGAAAAGGCTGAATGGCTACGTTCAGCTATTTGGCATAATGATAGAATTGAGATTCAAATAGTGACAGGTTGCTAGCCAATCGCCTAAAAAAGAATCCCAAGTTTGTTAGCCTATCCCTTAGTCGCCTTTTACGACATCCATGGGAAAGAGATGGAGTGGTCCTATTCTTTTTTGTATTGGTGCCGGGAACCACACGGCATGTATGTTTATCTATATAAGTATTTATAGTAAAATATATGTAGTATCATTGAGTTAGTACCTCGTAACACAAGTATCGAACTTACCTCGAAGCTATCTCAATCTGTGTAGTTTGTCCCGTATATATTTATTTGAATATAAAAATAAAGAGACTCCACCAATTTACATGGTTGAAAATAGAAAAATAATTTCCACGTCCATAAATAGGTAGGTACATTAGTGTCATTTATACCTACCTACTAGAAAAACCATCACTGTAATTACTTCTGTAAACATTCTATAGATTTTCCGATATTCAAATATGTTACCGCTAACTTAAATGATTTTGATTTCTATTCCAATTGTCACAAGGCACAGTTTCCTTTAAAGTTTTGACAAAACATGGTATATGTAAATAATTATGTCATTTATTTATTTTAACAATAGACACGTAGGTATGACCTTTCACAATAAATACGCTGGTATATTTAAAACTCCGTAATCGGCGAATTTGCATGAAGAGAGAGATGAATGTGGATGAAGCGAAAGAAGTATGCAGGGATCGTGGGAAGTGGAGAGATGTAGGTAGTCTCTGCCTACCGAAAGAGGAAAGAGGCGTGTTTAAATTTTAATTTGTCCAAAATAAAAATTAAATATATTTTTTATTTTGGACAAATTAAACAGTTTGTGTTTGTGCCTTGAAGTAAGTTCGAAACTTGTGTTACGAGATATAAACTCAACGATATGATGAAGATGCTTTTTTATTTTTTTAAATGATTTATTAAGGAATCAACCGCACTTGAAACATTACTTTTTATGGAATTTATTAAAAATTAATGCCAATAGAGAGAGAGAAAGAGAAAGAGAAAGAGAGAGAGAAAGAGAGAGAGAAAGAGAGAGAGAAAGAGAGAGAGAAAGGGAGAGTTTTGGAGATTGATAGAACTCATTCATTCATTCATATAATCACGTCTATAGCCCTTGCAGGTTAGGCAGAGCCGGCAGACTGAAAGATCACGTTCGGCTGTTTGGCTTAATGATAGAATTGAGATTTAAATAGTGACAGGTTGCTAGCCCATCACCTAAACGAAGAATCCCAAGTTTATAAGCCTTAGAGTATTATCTAAATCCTTCTAAATATAACTCATTTTAATAGACCACTTTAAACTAATCTGAATTACCTTATTTTGTCTTATTAATGCGTTGAGATAAGCTGTTGTAAATTTAACTTATCTGTAAGTTCAGTAAAATTTAGGTGGACTTTGGAAAATATGTACTTACCTGAAAATTCTACAATAGACTTTATTTTAAGATACATTTTAAGTAATAAATACTAATTGATTTATTTTGCTAAACAAATGATAGAGTCTGAAGCTCATGAATAATAAAGATCTAGAATATTATATAAAAACTTTTTTTCTAATGATCTTTTTGTTTCGAAATTATGATAAAAATACTAATTTATATATACAAACATAGAATCAAGTCTATACGGGTATATACCTAAATAAAAAACTGAATGGCCACGTTCAGATATTTGGCTTAATGATAGAATTGAGATACAAGTAGTGACAGGTTCCTAGCCCATCGCCTAAAAGAGGAATCCCAAGTTTAAGTACACTCATTAAGTTCCACTAAGTCGCCTTTTACGACATCCACGGAAAGGATACAAAAACAAACGGAAACACTCCATCAGTGTTTCCTTTTCTTTTTGTATTGATGCCGGGAACCACACGGCATCTATTGTGTTGTGTTTATTTTATCAAATCAAAATCTATTTCAAAATTGGATATTGGTTACTTTTAGTGCGTAATTTTTTCACAATACATACATACATACATACATAAAATCACGCCTCTTTCCCGGAGGGGTAGGCAGAGACATACATGTATTACATACATTTTTTCACAATATACATATATATCCTTTCCGTTAGAAGCTTTGTTTGTTTGTTTGTAATATCTTTATTGCATAGTAATTTACACAAAGTATTACAAAGCTTCGTATAGAATCATATACATATAATAACGCGAATTTAAAATTTTAATCGAAGCGCGACCAAATTAGTCGCACGGTATTGTGGTTTTTGTGAAGTGTAGGTATTGAATGCACATGTGGTTTAATGCGTTGGCATGAATCCATAATCTCATTTTAGGATTAATTTCATGGAATTCATACATAGATATATACGTATATTCACGCCTTTATTACGGGGTAGACGGAGCCAATAATCTCGAAAGGAATGAAAAGCCACGCTTGACTGTATGGCTTAATCATGGAATTGAGATTCAAATAGTGACAGGTTGCTAGCCCATCGCCTACAAGAGGAATCCTAAGCTAGAATTATAAGCCTATCCTTTAGCCGCCTTTTACGATATCCATGAGAAAGTTATGGACTGGTCCTATTCTTAAATTACACCGCAACATTATCAATGCTTGCAGAAATCTATACACTCATTACTTCAATATAGAAGAAAATGTTATTTACCTGAATTACAGAATTTTACCAATCAAGAATTCTATGGACGAATTCATCTAATGAATTACTTACCTATATGTATTTCGGTACATAAGAAAGGTTTATTTGTCAAAGAAAGAAGTGGATTAGGCAGAGACTACAGCTTTCCAATTGCCACGATCTCTGCATACTTCTTTCGCTTCATACACATTCATAACTCTCTTCATGCAAGAAACATTTTGCGTAAGAAAAATTCTGTATTTCATCGTAGGGAAATTTTATCCATCGATTCCTTAGTTACGTACCATCTCCAACCGACGTTTGATTACTTTTCTGTTCTTATAAAAGAAGAAACTTATATCTTACTAGCTGTGCCCGCGACTTCGTTCGCGTGGAATAGTTATTTTGGGCAACATTGAAGCCCTCAAGGATGAATAATTTTCCCCTTTTTTTTTTCACATTCTCCATTATTTCTTCGCTTTCGAACCAGCAGTTTCTGAGATTAGCGCGTTCAAACAAACAAATTCTTCAGCCTTATAATATTAGTATAGATTACATGAAATCTCTTGCGGGGTAAACAGAGCCAACAGTCCCGAAAAAACTGAAATGCCACCTACAGCTGCATGGCTTATTGATGGAATTACATACATACATGTAGTCACATCTATATCCCTTACGGGGTAGACAGAGCCAATAATCTTGAAAAGACGTTTAGGTCACGTTCAGCTGTTTGGCTTGATGATAGAATTGAGATTCAAATAGTGACAGATTGTCTAAAGAAAGAATCCCAAGTTAATATTACTAAACCATTTATTACTGAATATATATCTATATTTTTTATGACATTTAAGTTATTTTCACATAGAATCTTATTTTACAAGGAAAAACTGACAATCGCTAATAATGTGTATAATTGAAGACTCAATGAAAATCAATTGAATAGAATGCTAACACGATAATTATTTTCAGATCCGCATTATGTAATGTCTTGAAATAATAAGAACCATTGTCTTTTTAATAATATAATGTTGATTATTAATCCATCATTCCATCATTAAGCCATGCAGCTGTACCTACGTGGTATTTCAGTTTTTTCGGGACTGTTGGCTTTGTTCACCCCGCAAGGGATTTGATGTAATCTATACTAATATTACAAAGCTGAAGAGTTTTTTGTTTGAAAGCGCTAATCTCAGGAACTACTGATTCAAATTGAAAAATTATTTTTGTGTTGAATAGACCATTTATCGAGGAAGGCTTTCGGCTATATAACATCACGCTTCAACTATTACGAGTGAAGAAATACATACATACATACATACATACATACATATGGTCACGTCCATATCCCATGCGGGGAAGACAGAGCCAACAGTCTTGAAGACTAAATGGCCACGTTCAGCTATTTGGCTTAATGATAGAATTGAGATTCAAATAGTGACAGGTTGCTAGCCCATCGCCTAAAAGAAGAATCCCAAGTTTATAAGCCTATCCCTTAGTCGCCTTTTACGACATCCATGGGAAAGAGATGGAGTGGTCCTATTCTTTTTTGTAATGGTGCCGGGAGCCACACGGCACGGTACGGTGAAGAAATAATTGAAAATTTAAAAAAACGGGAAAAATTATTAATCCTCGAAGGCTTCAATGATGCCCAAAATAACTTATTCACGCGGACGACGTCGCGGGCAAAGGTAGTTGGTTCTATAAAGCGACAAAGCACAAGATGAGGTTGAGGAATCACCAATTGTTCAGCTCTTAAACAGTTATTGCAGTCATAGTAAATTGTTTGATATTATGAGTTACCATTTGCTGTTTGATATGGACAATATGAACGATGGATAAGCGGAAGTTTTCACAATGTGTCACAATACATACATACATACATAAAATCACGCCTCTTCCCCTGAGGTGTAGGCAGAGACTACTCCTTTCCACTTGCCACGATCTCTGCATACTTCCTTCGCTTCATCCACATTCATAACTCTCTTCTCTTCTTCTCTTCTTGTCACAATATGGCAGTAAATTATTATGGTGGAGTGATTTAGTTATAATATTTCATAACTAGCTGCGCTCGCGATTTCGTCCGCGTGGAATTGTTATTTTGAGCATCATTGAAGCCCTCAAGGATGAATAATTTTCCCCCTTTTTTTCACATATTCCATTATTTCTTCGCTCCTTATAGTTGCAGCGTGATGTTATACAGCCTAAAGCCTTCCTCGATAAATGGTCTATTCAAATAAATAAATGCAAAAAGTTCACCTTAGAATATATATACATGAATGTTGTGTTTTACCTCATTGCTCTATATAATGTATAGGCGCTGAACAAAATGCTTGCTATTATTTTTTACATATAGGAAAGATTTTGTAAAATATATAATATATTTTTTTGGTGTTCTCGGAACCAAAAAACCAAACCTTTCCCGCGTTAAGTTCCCATGTTTATAAGTATTTCCCTCAGTTGCCTACTAAGGGAAATACTTATAAACTTGGGACTCTTCTTTAGGCAATGGACTAGCAACCTGTCACTATTTGAATCTCAAATCTATCATTAAGCCGAATAGCTGAACGTGGCATATCAGTCTATTCAAGACTGTTGGTTCTGTCTACTCCGCAAGAGATATAGACGTGATTATATGTAAGTATTCCACAGCGAATTCTCCACGTGTCGAATGCCATGTGTCCAAACATTCCAACAGACATTCCCGGATCTAACACCAGGAATATTTGTTAATATTTGATGACTGTATTTGATAAATACCCGTTTAGGATTCGAAACGTGATTGTAGTGTGTGATATGGAGGTATATTTTGGTTGAAAATAAGTTTTTAAATCCTATAAGATATATAGTTCAATTATCATAATATTGTGATTCAATACTAGTTTAATTAAACCAATTTATTTTATGGACAGAAAACATGTGCCATGTGGACAAAATAGAATAGGACCACTCCATCTCTTTCCCATGGATGTCGTAAAAGGCGACTTGGGATTCTTTTTAAGGCGATAGGCGAGCAACCTGTCACTATTTGAATCTCAATTCTATCATTAAGCCAAATAGCTGAACGTGGCCATTTAGTCCTTTCAAGACTGTTGGCTCTGTCTACCCCGCAAGGGATATAGACGTGATCATATGTATGTATGTATGTGTACAGAAAACATTCTGTTCATTACATACATACATACATCACGTCATCAATCATTTATTTATTGACAAAGCCAACAATCTTTTAAATACTGATAGGCCACGTTCAGCTGTTTGGCTTAATAATAGAATTGAGATTCAAATAGTGACCCTTAGTAATTTTTAACTACATCCATGGGAAAGAGATGGAGTGATCCTATTCTTTTTTTATTAGTGCCAGAAACCACGCGGCACAGTCCATTACATATGTATAAATAATTGTCTACGATAAACCATAAATTTTTGGTAAAAAAAAAACTAAACATAAATAGATTTCAGCACAGAGTATACAATAAGATGTAGTCTCTGCCTACCCCTCCCCTACCCTCTAGGCAAGAGGCGTGATTTTATTTATGATACCGAAATATCCACGTCTTGAATGTCATGTGTCGAAACATTCCAACTGTCCCGGATCTAACAGAACAGCTGTTAATATTCAATGACGTCACAGTTTCGGTTCGCCCTGATTTCCAAGTATTGAAGTACATACATACACACATAACATAACATCACGCCAGTCTCCCGGAGGGGTAGGCAGAGACTACGTCTTTCCACTTGCCACGCTCGTTGCATACTTCATTCGCTTCATCCACATTCATAACTCTTTTCATGCAAGCTCGGCGGCTTCTGTTAGGGTCGTCTTCAATTTGATCAAGATACGTTTTTAACTTAAAACCAAGGATTATACTCACACATAAACTTAAATAGGTTTGATTTTGTGCCGTGTGGTTCCCGGCACCAATAAAAAAGAATAGAACCACTGCATCTTTTTCCCATGGATGTCGTAAAACTGGCGACTATGGGATAGGCTTTTAAACTTGGGATTCTTCTTTTAGGAGATAAGCCGACAACCTGTCACTGTTTGAATCTCTTTTCTATCTGACTTTTGGCTCTGTCTACCCCGCAAGGAATATAGGTGTGAGGCGTGATTGTATGTATGTATGTCTGTATGATTTTTCAAGGTAATAAATTAAAAGGAACATTTTTTTAATATAATTTAATTTGACTTAATAAAGGAGGTTCTCGATTAATCTTTATGAGGTTTCTAAAAGCAATATAAGTTGACTAATAAAATTTGATGAGTGTCTCCGTTCCTTCAAAGTTGTACGAGTATCATCAGATTTGTACATCTATACTTTTATTATAAAGCTGAAGAGTTTGCTTTTTATCGGGGAAATTATTAATCCTTGTGGGCTTCAATGATGCCCAAAATAACTATTCCACGCGGACGAAGTCGCGGGCACAGTTAGTAATAAATAAGTATGAGAATGAATTTAGCTTGCCAACAAAAACGTCTAAATCTACTTGTATATAATCACATTTTGTCAACATAATACATAAGTCTTTATTATTCCTTGCATTTCAATATCTATTGTTATACGAAATATTCTTTATTACATTGAAAAAGTAAATTTGATTGAGAACCTCCATTTTTAAGTAGATTAAAAAATGTTTCCTTCTATCATTAAACATTGTTACCTATTTGCATAGAAATCAGATTTATTATACAGATTTCCTTGATTATTTGTTTTAAGTAATTCGTATTACTTTATTTCTTTCGTGATAAGGGTGATTAGTAAAAATGATCGTGTTTTGTGCTCGTTATTTCGATAAAAAATATTGCGTGCTAACGGAACGTACTAGTCTTTAATGTCAAGCGATTTTAGACTTTTATGATGTACCAAATACTTGGGTTCGTACGTAAAATAATATATACATACATATAGTCAAGTCTATATCCCTTGCGGGATAGACAGATCTAATAGTCTTAAAAAATACTGTTATAAAAGAAAATAAATAATGTTATAAAAGAAATAAATCACTTGCAATGGCGGACTTATCCCTTTCATCTTCAGAGCACAGCACTTTCATGCGAAGTGTACGATGCTACGATATAGCTACGGCGTAGCTTCGTAGCACAGTTCGTAGATGTTAAGCACGACCAGCTTTTTTATTACACTTATGTACATATAATAACTTCTATATTCCTTGCGGGGTAAACAGAGCCAATTGTCTTGAAAATACTGAAACGCCACGTTCAGCTGTTTGGCTTAATGACAGAATTGAGATTGAAATAGTGACAGGTTGTCCCAATTTTATAAGCCTACTCCATAGTCGCCTTTTACGACATCCATGGGAGAGAGATGGAGTGGTCCTATTATTTTTTATAATGGTGCCGGGAACTACACACACAAAATGAAAACATGTAAATTATGAACATGGAAATTGAGGAAACAAAACGGATATTGTAGAAACTTTTTGTTTTAGTTACTGCAAAGTTTGTTAAACGTAATAAGTTAACGTTTCACATCAATGTAGTTTGTTGGAAAAACTATGTAATGAATGTATTGATTAGCACTATATATTATGAAGTATCGTGTGGTTCCCGGTACCAGTAGGTACATAAAAAAGAATAGCACCACTCCATCTCTTCCTTATGGACGTCGTAATAGGCGACTAGTGGATAGGCTTACAAACTGGGGATTCTTTTTTAGGGGATGGATTAGCAACCTGTCACTATTTGAATCTCAATTATATACATAAGTCAAACAGCTGAACATGGCTCATCGAATAACAAAGAATTCCTAGTTTATTTACCGTCTAACTTAGTACGTACGTTATATGCGCGTTTAATACCTATATTATTTACTAATTTTAATAGCATAATGCAACGTGAAAGTTTATTATTAGTAAAAGAAAAAAAATACTGGATTTTTTTGAAAGCGTACTTCATTCAGTACATTTGACGAGTTTGCATGAAGGGAGTTATGAATGTGGATGAAGCGAAAGAGGTATGCAGCATGTGGAAATAAGAAGTCTCTGACTGACTACCTAAAAAGTTAATCATTAGAAAACTCAGTCAAAATGAAAAAGCGATTTAAGAAAATATATAATCCAATTGGAACCAATTAAATTGTTGATTTTCAATGAACACACAGATTAGTGACCTTTACCACCGAACCGAAAAAGGAGATTCTCATTTTAACAATAATAAATTGATTCGTTCATGTTTATTTTCGTTTTACTTTAAAAGTGTATAAGTTGCCGGATTTATTAATAACTAGCTGTGCCCGCGACTTCGTCCGTGTGGAATAGTTATTTTGGGCATCATTGAAAGATTATCATCATATCAAGGATAATTTTCCCCGTTTCTTTTCACATTTTCCATTATTTCTTGATGATTGACGTGATGTTATATAGCCTTCCTGGATAAATGGTCTATTCAACACAAAAAGACTTTTTAATTCGAACCAGTAGTTCCTAAGATTAGTGCGTTCAAACAAACAAACCCTTCAACTTTATAATATTAGCATAGATTTGGTGTTGACCTTTCACTCATGATTTTTTAATATCTAGTCTCTAAAGACGTAAAACATAAAATCGCGCCTTTAAGCAGAGTCTACATCTTTCCACCTGCCACGATCTCTGCATACTTGTATGACATTTGTATGTACTACGCACTAAAGACGAAATCATTGGGACGCTATGAAAGTGTACAAAGGGAATATTTTACATTCACACATAAAAACGCGTTCCCTAACGGAGAAGCCAGAGCCAACCATCTCAGAGATGCTAAAACCTCGATCACTTGTATGCTTAATGGAACTGAGATAATTTTAATTCCGTGTCGTTTTCGGCATTTAGAATACGACCACTTTATATATTGCTAATGGATGTCGTAAAAGGCGAGTGCGGGATAGGCTCATAAACTTGGGATTCTTCTTTTAGGCTGGACTTGCAACTTGTCTTATATGGGTACGCGATGGGCTAACAACTTTTTATGTCTCTATATTGAATTTCAATTTCATCATTAAGCCATACAGCTGAACGTGGCCTTTCAGTATTTTCAAGACTGTTGGCTCTGTCTACCCCGTCCTGTATCACTCTTGAAGTTGACAGCTAGACGCACATTTTAATATTAGTCAGCGCAATTCATTAAAATTTTGATGATACAAAGCAAAATCCGATACTTTAAATAAATACCAATTGATATTTACATCTTAAAGGTTTGTTAACCTAAAGTCAATATAAGACAAAACTAATTTGAAACCTTAACGAAGATAATTAATATTTTGTACTTCAAATAAAACCTTTAATTAAAAACAAACTATCTTAATAAATTAATATTTAAAAAAGTTTTCTTACTGGCCACAAAACACAAAAAATTCAAAAATCAAAATTTGAAAAATAAAAAAAAAAAAAATAATACTTATTGTAGGACGAGCCCGTTCCGTCAGTATTCGCTGAGTCGTCGCGGCGGGCGGACGCGGCGCGATGCCGTGAAAATGCGGACGCTTTTGTTGTTGTACATCGCGACTTTTGTGTATTGTGAGCATAAAAGTGATTTTAAGCATGTGCGGCACAGTGGTAGAACGCTGATAAGGCATGGCAGGTCGCGCGTGCATTTCACGCGAATGCACCCGCGGACACGCGAGTTGGTCGCCCAAGTGATCGAGGCTGAAATAAGCAGCGAGTTAGGTAAGTTTTACATACATACATACATACATATGGTCACGTCTATATCCCTTGCGGAGTAGACAGAGCCAACAGTCTTGAAAAGACTGAATGGCCACTGGTTCAGCTATTTAATTAGCTAGGTAAGTTTTCAGCGGGAATATCTTTGTTAAAAAAAAATGAATGTTTTATGTGGTGATTTTAATGCATTTCGGTCTAGTTTCAGTTCAAAAGAAACTTGAGAAGTTTTGTTAGTTTTCTTCATTTTTTGGGAAATACTTTTAAAACGTTAGGAAGCGAATAGCTTAAACTATTAAACTAAAATAAATCTAAAAAAAACTAATTAATGAAAACGAAAAAAAATACAAATAAGCCTAAATATAAAACTTACACTCATTTACAAAAATGCAAGTCCCGGCAGATCGGAGTCTTGAGGTAAAGTGCCTAGAAGGCTGGCAGCATTGCTTATCTTTTGCAGCAATGCTTATCTTTTGAGCAAAATAAAGACCAGCCCTCCGGTCACGAGTTTTTTATATTTAAAAAAGTGTATGGAAAAATGTAAAGACTGAATAATTAAATAGAATAACTGTCTATCAATAAAAACAAACTAATGAAAATGCTTAAAAGTTTTTAAATAGTTTTCTTGACTATGGCTACACTTTTATACCTATTTAAAAAGATACTGTGTTACACTCTAGTTTATAATTAGTTGTAATATCTTATAATATAAAAAAAATCTATTAAGAAAATAGTTTTCATTATTTTACTAAACTAAACTAAAATTATTAGGTACTTTTTCTAAAATCTAGAACAAAAAGAAAAATGTTTTGAGCCCAAAATCAAATGAATGTCACATCATAACAGATGGTAACACGTTCCCGAAATCGCATCCCCTAATCAGCTTTGCCTATTTATAACAATTAATTAGCATCATTATTGTAATAAGCCATTGATATGCGAGGCGCTTCCTCGTCTTCATTATATGAAGAATGGCTGATCAAAGGAATTGGAAATCATGCCTTGAGCATTTATTTTGCCACACAAATTTAGGTCAAATTGTGTTAGTCATAATAAAATCACGCCTTTTTTCCCGTCGGGGTAGGTAGAGACTACATCTTTCCACTTGCCACGATTCTTGAGGGCTTCAATGATGCCCAAAATAAATATTCCATGCGGACGAAGCCGCGGGCACAGCTAGTGTTTTCTTAAAGTTAGACCTTACTCAATCACTAATGCTTACTGACATAAGAGCATCAATAATTACTAGTATCTAAGTGGGTATCTATATTTTATTTAGATTTTTATCCAATTAATACTTTTAGCAGCTTCACTGCTATAATATATCCTCGAACGTGCCTCATTTCCCTATCTCTTGTTAAATAATACTTCAAAATTGAAAAAAAAACATACATACATACGTACATATAATCACGTCTATATCGGTCTTGCGGTCTAAACAGAGCCAACAGTCTTGAAAAGACTGATAGGCCACGTTCAGCTGTTTGGCTTAATGATAGAACTGATATTCCTTAGTCGTCTTTTATGATATCCATAGGAAAGAAATGGAGTGGTCCTATTTTCTATTGGTGCCAGGAACCACACGGCACGACAGATATATAAATAAATAAAAAAATATATACATGCTACGCATTCGTCTGTATGAATAGATACATAGCGCGGCTGATATATAGATAAATAAATATATATATATATATATATGCTACGCATTTTGTATGAATAGATACATAGCTGTTTCTCGAAGGCGTTCAATGGGTCGGAAAATTCGTTAGAAACCTTATTCCTTTAGATTGCTTACCGTTCAGTGTGAATAGCTGGAGCGAAAGTTTGGGCATCATGATTGTATTGTGTATTATGTTATGCAAGGCGGCCTTGGCCGTGGAGGGGGGAATCGAAATACATACATACATATAATCACGTCTATATCCCTTGCGGGGTAGACAGAGAATAGGAATCGAAATAGACTGTGGTAATTTTAAATTAGCAGAATCATCAGCGTCGTATCTTGATCAAATTAAGGACGTCCTGGTAAAGGGTCAGGTCAAGAGTACTCGAAACCGCCGAGCTTGCATGTAGAGAGTTATGAATGTGGATGAAGCGAAGGAAGTATGCAGAGATCGTGGCAAGTGGAAAGATGTAGTCTCTGCCTAACCCTCCGGGAAAGAGGCGTGATTTTATGTATGTATGTATGTATCAGCGTTTAGGTGTATACACCTGCGACATTATGCTGAATCAGGGCCTGGCAAGTGACAGGTTGCAAGCACGTTGTCTTAAAGAAGAATCTCAAGTTTATAAGCCTATCCCTTAGTCACATTTTACGAAATCCATGGGAAAGAGACAGAGTGGTCCTATTCTTCCATCCAAGAGATATATGTAAGTATGTATGTATGTTTACGTGAAATAAAAATGAAAAACATTGATCGTTTCGACCAATTTGTTCGTTGTGACTGAACAGAAGTGTCAATTAGTGACAGAATCAAAAGGTGCATTCTTGTTGCCAATTATGGGTTGAGAGAATGATACCGAATCGTGAAAAATATTGTTATTCTACAGCGTTATGTTGCGATCTTGCTCGTGCGCATATTTAAATAAACATACTAACATGCATATAATCACGTCCATATCCATGCGGGGTAGACAGAGCCAACAGTCTTGAAAAGACTGATAGGTCACGTTCAGCTTTTTGGCTTTAAGATAGAATTGAGATTCAAACAGTGACAGGTTGTTAGCCCATCGCTTAAAAAAAAGAGTCCCAATTTTAGAAGCCTATCCCTTAATCGTCTTTTACGACATCCATGGGAACGAGATGGAATGATCCTATTCTATGTTCTGTCGGTGCCGGGAACCAGTAGTAAATCAGTAGTTTTTGCATGCAAAAGTAACAAACACATTTCCACACATGCTAACAAACTTTCGTGTTCATATTATTTGTAAGTTGTAGGATTAACTTGTAAAGGTATAACGAATAAGAATTATGTGGCGTGTGGTTCCCGGCACCAATACAAAAAAGAATAGGACCACTCCATCTCTTTCCCATGGATGTCGTAAAAGGCGACTAAGAACTAAGGCTTACAAACTTGGGATACTTTTTTAGGCGATGGGCTAGCAACCTGTCACTATTTGAATGTCAATTCTATCATTTAGCCAAATAGCTGAGCGTGGCCTATCAGTCTTTTCAAGACTGTTGGCTCTGTCTACCCCATAAGGGATATATTCGTGACCATATGTATGTATGTAAGAATAAGAATTATTACCACGTTTCATTTCGTAGCTATGACCCTCGGCCTATATATACATACCTAATATCGAATTTTATTCTAACCTTATTTTATATTCTTAGATTCGTATGAGCCAGTTGGCTTCTGAGAACTACATAATAACCTTGATGTATTTATACACTTCTCAAAGGTTTTCAATTTGAACTAAACAAAACTCATTTATAATATTAAAAGTTTTAAGTGAGGTGTCGGGCTAACACCCTCATCGCAATAATTTATAAATGGCGTGAAATGTACAAATTTAAAATTCATGTATTTTTTTTTACTTTTTAAATCCCTTTTATAGCTCTTTTAATGAGAAAACGGCAGATTGTAATGGGATCACGTCTAATTGGTCAATCTAATGTAAGATCAGATTTTATTTCAAAATCATAGTCTTCGTGAATTTTGGCTCTACATAAATCACTCCACGTCACGTCTATATCCCTTGCGGGGCAGATGGAGCCAACAGTCTTGAAAAGACTGAATGGCCACGCTTGGTTTACTGATAGAATTGAGAATCAAAAAGTGACAGGTTGCTAGCCTAACGCCTTAAAAAGAATCCCAAGTTTGTAAGACTATCCCTTAGTCGCCTTTACGACATCCATAGGAAAGACATGGAGTGGTCCTATTCTTTTTTGTATTGGTGCCGGGAACCACACGGCTCTAGGGATCTTTAATGGGTTTAGGTATTGTCTATAGTCCTACTTTTCTCATATATATAAATATTTTAATCATTAATTTCTTTATATAAAACGTAGTATCGTCGAGTTATGCCATGACATAACTCGTCTCTTGACCTTGAACTTACTTTAATCTGATTTATCTTAAAATTTAGACTATGCTAGCCGCTAGTTTAATCTGTGTGATTTTACATGGGGACTAAGGGATATACATACTTATAAACTTGGGATTCTTCTTTTAGGCGATGGGCTAGCAATCTGTCACTATTGAATCTCGATTCTATCTTTAAGTCAAACAGCTGAACGTAGCCTATCAGTCTTTTCGAGACTGATAGGCCAATAGGCCGTTGGATCTGTCTTCCCCGCAGGGGATACATATATTTTTCTGTCTTTTTTATACATATTATATCAAAAAAAGAGATAACACGTTTTGAAATATTTCGAATTCGCCATGAGACGATGCAAGATCTTAAATTATTCTTTCAAACAAATAGAGTGCTGCATTTGAAAACCTACATTGCTAAAAAGAAAGAACTATGAAAATAATATAATTTGAACCTCCAGACGGGTGAATGACCTCCATTAGAATATTCAAAAATTTTAAGGAAAGACTGCGTGGGCTAGCATAATATTCGAAAGGACATTCACATCAAACCATACCTACCTTCCTTTCACGAACTTTGGATTACGAATTTTAACATTTTAAACTTTGTCCTGAAAGCCTGTTAAATTTTGTGGTTTTTTTTCTACACATTTTTAAAGAGTTTTAATATGTAATGTGATATTTTGAATGAAAGAAGATTTATATGTGACTTTTATTTTCATTAAGATTTAAATATATGTAGTGCTTATAGCTTAAAGCTTGCTAGCCCATCGCCTACTAGAGAAATCCCAGTCACCTTTTACGACATCCATGGGAAAGATATGTATTGGTTCCATCCTAAAGTTTCGGTAACCACACGGCACCCGGAACCCATTTACGTACATGACATACAGATATCACGTTTCGAAAAGATTTTTTTCCACAACTTCACAGATTATACAAATATTTTTCATATGAAACTTATAACATCCCTTATTTTCCGTCGGTGGTTAAAACCGCATAGCAACACCCAAAGTTATATGAACCCAGGGCTAAGTGGAGTTAATAGGATGGCCCCGAATTCCTCCCGACAAACTAGTTAGGGTCAACTTTGGATTGAACTCGGTAAGATAAAAAAAAAGCTCTCCTGAAACTTTTCGTTGCGTCTGTTTCTGTCAGTGAGTAATTAGCTTTTTTTTTTAATATCTGTTCTTTGATGGATTGCACAAAACAATATTCAAGTAAGTAACTCTAGAATAGAATAGATTTATTTTCCAAAATTGGATACAAGGTATCACTTTTTGGCGTCACATCACTTAATTCTGATTATAACAACTACCGCTTCCAAAGTGCATGTGTAGAAGAAGCGGCGGAACAAACTGCACTGCAGCATTTTCATCGGCCGTCAATTTACAAATATAGATCTTTTAAAAGTACATGGTGGACGAATGCACATTGTCTACATTAAAAAACATGAATGAATGTAGAACTAATTAAACCCAACTCTCTCTTACACACATACCTACATAAATCACGCCTCTTTCCCGGAGGGGTAGGCAGATAACACATCTTTCCACTTGCCATAATCCTTGCACACTTCTTTCGCTTCATCCACATTCATAAATCTCTTCATGCAAGCTCGTCAGTTTCGGGTACTCTTGACCTAATAATAACATAACTCTCTTCTTAATGATTCAATAGTTGACTGGAAGAGATCCCTAAATGGGATAAGTCCGCCTTTGTTTTTTTTTCTTACAAAACTGTGTTTTTGTGTAATTTCGCTTGTACAATAAAGATACATACATATATAAGATCGCGCCTCTTTCTCGGAGGGGTAGGCAGAGACTACCTCTTTCCACTTGCCACGATCTCTGCATACTTCCTTCGCTTCATCCACATTCATAACTCTTTCCATGCAAGCTCGGCGGTTTCGGTACTCTTGACCTGACCCTTATCTAACCAGGACGTCCTTAATTTGACCAAGATACGTTCAATACAATAAAGATATTACAAACAAACAAGCAATATCTTGCTACCAACAATCTGTGTCTCTAGTAAGTAAGTAAGTAAGTTTATTTGCGTTAAAAGTCGTATTACAAGTCAAAGTACATTTATGTTTCTCACTCTTAACCTAAAATAGGCATGCAAATTTCTGATTATAATATTATACAAAAAAATATATAGATTAAGATTAGTATTTTACTTGGTCACAATATCGCTTGTCGATGCGTTCTTAAATTTCCTTGTCACATAAAAATTCTATAGTCTAATAAAACTCTCATAGTCTTTCTCCTGGCTTTAGTCCCGGTTTCATCCTCACCACTCAGGAGAGGAGCCCGGGGTATGCCTTCAACTATGGATCCTTGATTGGGTGAGTCAGGTTTTTACACGAAGCGACTCCCATCAGACCTCCACAACCTTTGCGCGTAAACCTAACCCGTATTGGATCGATCATGGTTACACATCCATCTGCCTGAATGTGCAAGTTTCCTCACGATGTTTGCCCTCACCGTTATAAAGGGTTGAATCGAACATACATACATATAATCACGTCTATATCCCTTGCGAGGTAGACAGAGCCGACAGTCTTGAAAAGACTGATAGACCACGTTCAGCTATTTGGCTTAATGATATAATTGAGATTCAAATAGTGACAGGTTGCTAGCCCATCGTTTAAAGAATCCCAAGTTTATAAGCCTATCCCTTAGTCGCCTTTACGACATCCATGGGAACGGGATGGAGGGGTCCTGTTCTTTTTTTATTGGTGCCGGGAACCTATCACAATATCGCATGACTCGTACATCCTTCTCAGTTTGGTCCAAAAATCTTTGAATCGAAATCTGTATTTTTTTATAACTAGCTGTTGCCCGCGACTTCGTCCGCGTAAATTTCGGGTTGAATCTTGGTCATACAGTCAGATACAGGCGGACAGACAAAAATGTTAAAATAAATTCTCGAAACAAAAAATTTTAACCGTTTTATTATATATGTAGTACTAGCGACCCGCCCCGGCTTCGCGCGGGTGCAAAATTCGGAAAAAATTATACATAAAAACCTTCCTCTTGAATCACTCTACCTGTTACAAAAAACCGCATCCATTGCGTAATTTTAAAGATTTAAGCATACAGACAAACAGACTAAAATAGCGACTTTGTTTTATACTATGTAGTGATTTCATTTTCAATATTTAATAAAAATAAAGTACTCAAACAACACAAAAACAAACCTACCTACGCTCGTACATAAAAATATCACATATCGTACTCGTACATATAAATTTCGTTATAAAATTCCCGAGCCTAAAATTTCCATAGACTACACACTTATTATCCGTGCACTCCGACGCTGCTATTAGAGTCGGGTAACCGGATCCGGATCTGACCCGGTTTTCGGAATGTCCGGACCAACAGAGCTTTATGCGCATGCTCTTAAGATTGTATCATAAAAATTCCTCTATGTTGTTATTTTGCGAGTTATTTTGTTTCTAAAGTTGTGGTCGGAAAGTTATATTTCGGTTCAAATCCTGCAATTAGAGGGAAATTGATTATGTTTTAGTTTGAAATAATCAGATTTTTTGTTTTATTAAAATAAAAATATTTGTTAAGAGTGTCATTGGTCGAATCGTTAAGGTGCCTGGTAAAAATATGTAATGGGCAGAAATGCACGGGTTCAAATCCCACGTCCCATATCCCAATCCCAGAAAGAAAGTGTACATACATATGGTCACGTCTATATCCCTTGCGGGGTAGACAGAGCCAACAGTCTTGAAAACACTGAATGGCCACGTTCAGCTATATGGCTTAATGATAGAACTGAGATTCAAATAGTGACAGGTTGCTAGCCCATCGCCTAAAAAAGAATCCCAAGGTTGTAAGCCTATCCCTTAGTCGCCTTTTATGACATCCATGGGAAAGAGATGGAGTGAGTACCTACTGAATTCTTGTACTGAATTCTTTTTATATTCATCCTCCTAGATATAATCTGGTTAACAGCCTCACCACTCTGGAGAGGAGCCTGGGGTATGCCTTTAACTATGGATCCTTGATTGGGTGAGTCAGGTTTTTACACGAAGCGACTCATATTTGATGTCCGTAAACTTTGCAGCGGAACCTAAAACCTTATTGGATCACGATTGCACATCTTGTTGCTTGAATGTTTCTTAACGATATTTTTCATGAACGTTATTTTTGAAAATAGTCATTGGTACATGACTGCGGTGGGATTCGAACCGGTGCCTTTACGCGTAACACGCGTTTTAACCAGGCACCTTACTGATTCTACCACCGACGCTCTCAAAACTTTCTTTCTGAATATGTCTGGCATGCTACATTTTGTCTATCCGTGACAGCTTTACTTGATGGATTTGGATGAAATATTGTGAGAATATCATCAACTATCCGAGCATTTTTTTCTAGAAATTTCCTTGAAGCCAAGGTTTGGGTAAAAACTAGTCAGATATAGATCAATCAATTTAATTTTGGCACTGTAACCTTTGTATTTTATGTTTACATGTAAGTGATGAAAAATATGTCTGTCTGAAAATAAATGTACCTAACCTAAGAGAGGTTGAAGAGGTTAGGTTTAGGTTTAATAGACATTTTTTTTATATCACAAATTACAATTTCTGACTTCAAAATTTTAATGTTACCAGGTTGGTCCGAGCTAATACCACTTTCAGTGCACAGTATTTCAAATATAAATCACGGTGTACACCTGTTCCGGAGTTTAAACCGCCCTGAAATATTAATTATGTTTGGCGAAATTTTGTTTAAAGCGTTATTCAAAATATATGTAGAAATTTGGGGATTTCGGATAAGGTAACATTTTTTTTTTTTTGTGTTTAAATTAAAATGAACTCAAATTTAAACTAAAGCTACAACTACTTATAAAAAAGAAAGAAAAAAAAGATGATTACAAACTTAAATTTATTATACAAATTGTACAGTACCCTGCATAAAATCAACATGCAATTTTGAATGGCAACGCTGATTCTCTGAGCCAGATAATTTCCAGCCCTCCGGTCGCGAGATACCTCAATCAGGTTTTTCGACAATTGTTGGAAAAGCTGAAGGGCATATAAGCCCCACGGTCCCAGAGTTTCTAACCCAAAAGGTTCAAATATATCGTAACAATTGAAAATCAGCTAACAGTATGCGCAGTTCCTTTTTTATCTTGATTAATGTTGTTCCAGCCGGAATCATCGCACGCGCTACGATTCAATTCGGGCAGCTTCATTAAAATCAAATGACTGTCTCAAGCCGAAAGCGGTATACGTCCCAAACAATACGCCCTTAGTACCTTGAGCATGAGAAAACCTCGGGAGCTTATTACTTAAAAAGGAAACTTTTAAGTAGCTTCAGTGTGTTGTTCGAAACTTTTGCATTACTTGGCAATCTTCATTCACCTTATGCAAATAAGCTTAGCAGCTTACCGTGACCTTACAAAGAGCTTGGAAGCTCTAGGTCGAAAGAGTTGGGCTTACCGTTGTGCATCGATTGATTATAGAGATATAAATATAGTATAGAATAGAATAGAATAGATTTATTTTCAAAATTGGATACAAGGTATCACTTATTGACGTCACATCACTTAAATCTAATCTATATATATAAAACTCTTCCGTTACTGAGTGACTGACTGACAGACAACGCACAGTCGAAACTACTGGTCGTAGACAGCTGAAATTTGGAATGTAGGTTCCTTGGGATATGTAGGGGAGCACTAAGAAAGAATTTTTGGAAATTCAACCCCCAAGGGGGGGAAAAGGGGTAAAAACTTTTCTATGAAAAATCTTATTCCTTGGGTTTATAAACTTGAAACTTGGCATGAACACGTACATAGGCAAGTAAATATGTTTGACATTATAAGTTTTTTCAAACTACCCTCCAATCGTGATTTAGGGGGTGCGATTGGGTGACTGATTTATTAACGCACAGCCGAAACCGCTCGGTATAGGAGTCTGAGATTTTGAACGGAGGTTCCTTTAGTAACATAAGTGAGCACTAAGAAGGGATTTTTGAAATGTCAACCCCCAAGGGGGGGAAACGGGATAAACTGAGCCGGGGCTGCGGGAAAGTTCTAACGAGATACCGTGGCCCCGGAACGCAAAGGGCAACTGAAGGAACGAGGTGGGTTTTAGTCAGTAAAAGTCTGACACTCCCTTCCGTTCCACCCAGAGCGGGAGAGGTCATTTGATGATTTCCCATCCTTAAAAAAAAAGACTTTGTATGACAACTTTCAGTCATCTCTTTAACATACATAATAACATACATAATTATGTACATACATGCATAACATTAATAACATCACGCCTTTAAATCCCTATTTTACCCTATTTACCATGTTTGAATGTTTCTATGAAAAATATTGTTTACAAGGAAATCCTGTAAGGCCTCTTCGTCCTATAAATCCTGTTTTTTTTTCTTTTGAGACGATGATTTTGTCTTGCTTTACTTTTTCTATATAGATTTGTATGTATACTAATATTATAAAGAGGAACAATCTATTTTTTTATATGTTTGTTTGTTTACACATGTAATCGATAAACTCCGAAACTACTGAATCGATTTCAAACATTCACCATTAGAAAGCTACATCATCCCCGAGTAACACAGGCTATATTTAATTCCAGTTGTAACAAGATTTCAGCCTGTGGAAGAAAAAGCCCTGTCGAGATCATTAAAAAACGCTATATATAACCGAATTACACGTGGGCGAAGCCGCGGGCGGAAAGCTAGTTATAACTACTACCGCTTCCAAAGCGCATGTGTAGAAGAAGCGGCGGAATAAACTACACTGCAGCATTTTCATCGGACGTTAATGTACAAATATATATCTCTTAAATCTAAATCATGGACGAATACACATTGTCTACATTAAAAAAACATGAATGAATGTAGAGTGTAGAATGAATGATTGAAATGAATGACATGAATGAGTGTATAGTCATGCCTATATCCCTTGCGGTATAGACAGAGCCAACAGTCTTGAAAAGACTGACAGGTCACGTTAAGCTGTTAGGCTTACTGATAGAATTGAGATTCAAATAGTGGCAGGTTGCTAGCCCATCACCTAAAAGAAGAATTCTAAGCCTATCGCTTTATATATCAGCGATTATATATCTTATGATACGGTGACTTCAGTAATCACTCCCTGATCCATATATTTTAATTCACAAAGTGCTTTACATATTTTAATAGAAAATGTGACCGTGACGTCAATTCAATAGCGAAATTCCATGATTGGTATAGCGGTACAAAAGCCGAATGCTTTCACGAATTCATAGATAGAATAATTGATGTTCGACTTATATTCTATGCACATTTTGTTTGAGGTTAGCTGGTTTGATGAATTTTATTTTGTGGGTCTATAATGTCACTTAACCTTCCTCTATCCTACAAATATTATAAATGCGAAATTTTGTGAGTATGTCAGGATGTCAGTATGGATGTTTGTAACTCTCTCATGCAAAAACTACTGAACCGATTACGATGAAATTTGGTATGTAGGTAGCTGAAGACCCAAAATAACATATATGAAGGCTACTTTTTATCATGGAGTCCCCGCGGGAATGATTCCACGCGGACGATGTCGCGGGCGGCCTCTAGTTACTACATATTATCGGCCGTCGGCTTCTGTGTGTTCTGTATCACCGAACGCCCCGGGTTCGAATTCCGGTCAGGGCATGATGAGCAACGTACTTTCTCTGATTGGCCTGGGTCTTGGATGTTTATCTATATAAGTTTTTACCCCGCAATGGTTATAAACGTGATCATATGTATGTATATATGTTACCAACAAACTGATTTCCGCATTTATAATATAATATGATGGATTTCTATTATTACCTACAGATTTAGGGTAAAAGAAGACGTTATATCGGAGAATTTCGACCCATTCCGTGTACAGTCCTCACAAAAGAACAAGCCTAATCAACCGTCCGTGGTGATTACTTTCGTATAAGGTCAAACGCCGGGCGATTCTTTCAATTATCCGTATTTCCGATTATCCGGTTCACGGGCTACAATCACATGAGTTGGTAGGGAGGGTATAGAGTAAAAATAGAATGGAGCACAACCTACGCGTACTTTGTTTAAAATAACCTTGCGGATGTTAATAAGTTGGGAGTTTGGTAAAACTACTGCCGACCATCTACCCACTGTTTATTATTAGACCAGCACGTGCCTTGCTTGATTATTGAAACTGGATGGAATTAATAAAGTAGGTATACCTCATAATTATAAAATAAAAAATATTATGAAATAGTACGTAACTAAGCAATCTTCTTTAAAATGGCATTCGGATGTGTGTACGACTGAGTGGTTATATTTTCCACGTAAGAGATAAAATAAGTAATGTATGTATGTTATAGTATGTTCCATATTATGAATGGCTGACAATCAGTTTTCTGGGTAAAATTAATTGGGTTGTTAAAAGAAATTTAAAATAAAAAAAAAACATTGTAATATCATGTCCCAAAATATATTCTCGAGGATTAATTTCTTGATTTATAAAATTTATTATATATATTTCTCATTTTTCATAAACAACCTTATTGTATTTTTAATTAATTAGGAAAAAAATGATTATTTTAAAATGTGTTGATTATGGATCCCTTTTATCCGAAATTAATTAAATTTTATATGATACCAGCTGTGCCCGCGACTCCGTCCGCGTGGAATAGTTATTTTGGGCATCATTGAAGCCAAGGGTGAATAATTTTCCCCGTTTTTTTCTCTTATTTCTTCGGTCCTTATAATTGCAGCGTGATGTTATATAGCCTAAAGCCTTCCTCTATAAATGGTTTTTTCAACACAAAAATAATTTTTCAATTCGAACCTGTAGTTTCTGAGATTAGCGTGTTCAAACAAACAAACTCTTCAGCTTTACAACATTAGTATAGATCACGAATAATTAACCCGAAGTTTTCGTAAATAAAACAATAAAGCTTTGTATCTGTGTAACATTTCTCCCCTGTAATTTTCTTTACACGCAATCAACATTTACCCCAAAAACATACAATGTTATTTTTATTCCCCTTTCATACCCAGTTAGATCTGGTTATAAATATTTCAGCCGGATAAAAATTAGGCCTCATGGATGTTTTGCATACAAATAAACGTTATGTTTTTATTATTTTTCCTAAAAATATCGTTCGTTTTTTTTTTGTTTGATGAAAACGACATGTTTTTCTATTATCATATACCTAATTTGACCAAAAATGGATACAAATATTGTCAGCTATTTTTGAATAGTCATATTTATAGGTACTAGTCAAAGGTCAGGTCAAGTGAGCTTGTAGAATAGTTTGATAAATTTGTTATTTTTATCATCTCCGTTAATACAAGCTAATAACATTGTTATTTAGATATCGAATAACTTCGATATAACTCCGTAGCCAAAGTCATTAATCCTGTAATTTCGATGTCAAGGGATTGCGTGCTTATATAAATATAGCAGACAAATAATATCCTTACGATAATCAATCAAATATATACAATAAGTTATAAAATAATGGAGTAAGCGACTTGAGTAAATATAAATGTATATATGCCACTAAGTAAAATCCTTTAAGCAACTGTTTTACTAAGCACACCAAAAATCCCCCACATATCACATAAAATCCCTTACTGTCCTTACTAATGTGTCGTGTGGTTCCCTTATAAACTTGGGATTCTTCTTTTAGGCGATAGGCTAGCAACCCGTCACTATTTGAATCTCAATTCTATCATTCAGCCAAACAGCTGAACGTAGCCTATCAGTCTTTTCAAGACTGTTGGCTCTGTCTACCTCGTAAGGGATATAGACGTGATCATATGTATGTATGAGTTAAAAACCTTCCGACACTTTTAACACCTGTTTTACTAAGCTCGCCAAAACACCGCCACATGTCACATAAATAATCCCTTACTAATTAATATTGTAAATGAGAATGTCTCTCTGTCTGTTCCGCTTACACAGCGAAACCTCTGGACAGATGCAAACGAAATTTGATATGTATATAGTTAAAAATCCGCGACCTAATACACGATACTTTTTTTTCAAAAATCAACCCTCAAGCATTAAAATGGGGGTAACCGTTTGTATGAAATTTATAAGAAATGATACCCGTGCGAAGCTAGGACGGGTCGATAGTAGTTCATAAATTTTGCTACGCAGGCGTAGTAATTTGAAACATGAAACTACCTTAATTATTCACTGAAGGCCAAGATTTAAAAAAAGAACTGTGACAATACCGTTCAGCGCTAACGTGAAAAAATGGAACTTGATATCCATAAAACACTATTTGATTATCAGCTCCTTGAATCCATAAATATTTCTGCACTGTTGACTCTAAACTCTAAATGCATAGACATAAGGTTCATTATTACTGAAAATATTGGTGGTAACTAAAATACGGCAGATTTTATAGTACCGAAAAGGATCCCTTGGGAGTGTTTGGTTTTCATTTAAGTATTCGAAGTGGTCTATTCTTCTGTTTGTGTGAATTGTTTGTGTCAATTACACTGAGTGTGCTTTCAACAATATTCTTTTTGAATCATCTTGATATTTCACTCTTGATTTTTGTTTATTGAACCTGTGATTGTTGAATATATTTTCTTCATTTATTATTTTACTTATTCACAGTCTTTCGTAGGTAGGTACCTACTAATATTTTACATAGAAATATTTGTTTATTTTTTTATTTGTCACTTACACCACTAGACTGATTTCGATGATATTTGGCAAACAGACAAACGAAAGCCGTGTGGTTCCCGGCACCAATACAAAAAAGAATAGGACCACTCCATCTCGTTCCCATGGATGTCGTAAAAGGCGACTAAGGGATAGGCTTATAAACTTGGGATTCTTCTTTTAGGCGATGGGCTAGCAACCCATCACTATTTGAATCTCAATTCTATCATTAAGCCAAACAGCTGAATGTGGCCTATCAGTCTTTTCAAGACGGTTGGCTCTGTCTACCCCGTAAGGGATAAAGACGTGATCATATGTATGTATGTATGTAGACAAACGAAAATTTAAGAAGTAACACGATTATATACAGCCAGCTTTAAATTTTCATTAGTACCAAATTTATTCCTTAATTTCAAACAGACTAACATTAGAATAATGTCCCTTGTAATTAGTTAGGTCTCAAATATAAACCCTAAACACAGGTCCACAAATTTGTCTAACCTTATTACATTTATTGTCGCTCGCGAACAATTATCAGCCACAGAGTATATTTTCTTTGATAACGTAACATTATATCAGACTTTAATGAATATTTTATATGATTTTGGAGAGTAAATTAATGTTTAATTTATATTAATACTGTAGAGGTATTTAATTAATACTAATTAAAGGAATTTCAAGCGAAATGCGAATCAGCATATACAAGGGGAATCCCTTTTGCTACGGAAGGCATGTTATGGAAATATTTGATCACGCCTTTAAAATATGTACAACATACATATAATCACGTCTTTATCCCTTACAGGGTAGACAGAGCCAACAGTTTCAAAAAGACGAATAGAACGATGGGGAAAAAAGAATAGGACCGCTCCATCTCCTTCACATGGATGTCGTAAGAAGGGAGGGAGGGAGTTGGAATTCTTCTTTTAAGCATCATGCCACTATATGAATCTCAATTCTATCATTAAGCCAATTCGCTGAACGTGACCAATAAGTCTTTTCAAGACTGCTGGCTCTGTCTACCCCGCAAGGGATATAGACGTGATTATATATATGTATGGAATTGATTCAAACAGTAACAGGTTGCTAGCCCATCGGCTACAAGAAGATAGCTGTACATCTAAATTTGGATTTGTAGGTTTTAAAAAAAAGGTTCAAATAAATTCTGAAGTTACAAAATTGTTATAAGGTAAGCATGGCGCATGCGTCTCTCCATTCCACGCAGATAACTAACTCGCAGCAAATATAAGTCAAGATTTAACGTTATTCGGGAAGTTTCGTAAGCAATCAGTTTATATATTAGTTTAGCAAAACATTCACCCGAAACTTCCGAACTAATAAGCAACAGAAACTAATAGAAATAAAATTTTATGTCGTCCTGTAATGAATATTGTTGAGAATAATATTATTTATGTGTTTATTTTGTTTTGATATTTAGCGGAATTTAAATTCTTAGACATACGCCCATACAAATATCACCTTTTGAATATCGCATACCTAACGGGATAGACAGAGCCTACAGTCTTGACGAGACTGAAAGGCCAAATTCAGCTGTTCAATATTTCATTTCATTTAGATTAATGATAACCCTTTCAAAACGCAACCCCATTATTGAACAAAACGGGAATCCGTGCCGAATGAATCCACAGCAAAATAATCCTCTTTCCCCACCATGGAGGTCATAAAACCTAATAATTGCCGCGATATGAGATGGTTATCGACCCAGTAATCACATTTTTGATCGTAAATTTTATCCCTTAATAGAGGCGGCCACCGGCTGTAACATTGTTACAATTTGATTATCTGTAAGTGCTTTTGGAGACATTGTGTCTGTTGTTTTTTTTTTAATTTAAACTAATAATGATTTGTTATTAATTTGAGAGCGTGGTTGGTCGAATCGGTAAGGTGCTTAAAATGCGTGATGCGCAGAAAGGCACAGGTTCGAATCCCGCCTCGGCCATGTACCAATGCCTATTTCGAAGTTATGAACATTAGTTTGAATACTAACCGATGCTCTTACGGTAAATGAAAACATCGTGAGGAAACCTGCACATTCAGGCAACTGGATGTGTAACCATGATCGATCCATTACGTTGCGGAGGTCAAATGGGAGTCGCTTCGTGTAAAAATCTCACTTATCTAATCCAGGGTCCATGGTCATAGGCATACCCCGTGCTCCTCTCCAGAGTGGTGAGGGTGCAACCGAATAAAGACCAAAAGCCAGGAGGTAGAATAATTTATCAAAATTTTATGGATCAACCTAACGTCCTCAATAATCGTCTATTGAAAGATGGAATCTCAGATTTCGTCTTCTAATTAGACATACATACATATGGTCACGTCTATATCCCTTGCGGGGTAGACAGACAGCCTTGAAAAGACTGAATGGCCACGTTTAGCTGTTTGGCTTAATGATATAATTGAGATTCAAATAGTGACAGGTTGCTAGCCCATCGCCTAAATGAGAAATCTAAGTTTATAAACCTATCTTTTAGTCGCCTTTAACAACATCCACGGGAACGGGATGGAGTGGTCCTTTTCCTTTTTATAGGTGCCGGGAACCACACGGCACTGTTAAACAGTTTGTCGAAAACTAATACATAAACATAACACACACACAATTCTACAGTTATTTTATTACATAGTGACAGCGTGAAAGGACTGATTCCTTTGGGAACAAAAGGGTTCACATTTAAATTCATTGTCAACAGCTAGGTATAGTTAAGATAAGCATTATTTCGGTATGTTGTGTTAACGAGATAACATTTAGGTGTCTTTGACATCTAGTTTGTATACTAGACTAGATATCCCAAACAATAATAACACAGTGACTTGCCGCTTTTTACTGATTTATATTTCCTTTATTGTTTGCCGGTTGACTGGAAGATCTCTTCATGGGATAAGTCCGCCATTGCAAGTGATTTGTTTCTTTTATAACTACCTATGTACTTACTATTTTCTTGTTACTTTGCAAATTTCTATGCAATAAAGATATAACAAACAAAGAAACAATGTGTGTATATAAACCTTTCGAAATACATTTTTCTAAATAATAGGTAAGTTTAACCCTTAACAACCCACAAGTGTCTCGCGGACACATTTTTTTGTTCATTTAATTACAATTAATAGTTAAGTTTTAATTTTTACGAAAAACCACTATTATCTATTCTATCTGCAAGGTATCAAGATTCTAAAACTGTAATAAAAATATTTACAATATCCTTCATATAGCATTTATTTACAATAAATTAAAATAGTAACTTATCGACCCACAAGTGTCCGATAGACACAGTGACACTTTGTTGCGCTCGAGTATGAAGGTAGACTGTTTGTTCACAGTGTACTCAGAATTATATCGCAGTGAGTGGGTAATTATAATAAATCACAAAGAATTTGTTTATAATAGGAATAGTTGTGGTATAAGCATCTCGTAGTTTCGATTATTTTGTATCAGTACTTAGACGTGTGTCACGTAATAAAAGTGCCGGAATCTGTTTTAGTTTTATAAAATTGCTAAAAGAAAACTAACAGACGATGAAATTCAATGTGCTCTTGACAAAAGTGATGACGAAAACAGTTATGTGCATCAATTCCATAGCGAAGATGAAGAAAATTTTGCTGTTGACAATTGTTCTGATAGTGAAAGTAATGCGACAGAACAAGCTTCTGAAGATGATGATGAACAATTATGGAGTGACAATGATGATATACCGTTGCAAATATACGTTTTAACTCAAACTTATGACGGCAGAGATGGTATGAAGTGGAAATTAGAACCTGAGAAGAAATCATAGTGAAACATACCAATTCTGAGGCGCAAAGAGTGTTACAAAAACGATGGAAAGTAATTGACACAATCGAAATGCAAGCATTTATACTTAGGTCTGTTATTGACTATAGGTGTCAATAAACAAGGAGGCGTGGACTTTAGAGAAAATTGGGACCCAATATTTGGAAATCCAATATTTCGCGCTACAATGGGTAAAAACAGATTTGCTTCTTTGCTACGGTTTTTGAGATTTGATGATAACAATACTAGATCTCTCAGAAAGTCAAAAGATAAACTGGCACCTAATAGAGAGTTATGGGAATAAGTAAATCAAAACCCAAAAAAGTTTTATTTGCCAGGAGAAAACTTGACAATTGATGAGCAGTTAGTACCTTTTCGAGGACGTTAATACTTACCGAGTAAACCTGATAAGTATGGTATGAAAATCTGGTGGATTTGTGATAGCAAAACTAGCTTCCCGCTGTGTGGCATACCTTATCTTGGAAAAGAAGGAAGTAACAGAACGCAAAATTTATATCCTAATTGGAACCAACGGAAGAAGTATGTACTAAGGAAAGTTTTTTTGCGTGAGGTTATAACTGAGTTAGTTACACCGCATATAAGGAGACGTAATAAAAAGGGCCTGACAAATTATCATTTAGCAGCTATTGAAGATGTAGTTGGATGCAATCAAGAAGCAAGTCAATCTTCTGAACCTGCTACAAAAAAAAAGAAGCGCTGTCACATTTGTCCTGCAAAAATATCCAGAACGTCTAAACAATGCTGCGATAAATGCAACCGAAATGTATGCTCTGTGCACTCTGTGAAAAAAAAATATTTATAATGTTTGTCAATAAATATTAAATTAGTTTAAACAATTTCAGATAGTTATATGTATGTAAAAAAATAAAAATTATTGCTTAAAACTACATTACAGTTTATAACTATTGTCTTTTTCTCTAGAATTATACATGGTGTCCGTTGGACACTTCTGGTCAGTTACGTTTGTAAAGCTTACTGGGTTGTTAAGGGTTAAAGAAAAAATTACAAAATAATCCAGTGGCGGCCATGATGGACAGATTATATATTAATGCTGCTAATATTAAAAATGCGCAAGTTTGAGTATGTCAGGATGTCAGTATGGATGTTTTTTACTCTTCCACGCAATAATTACTGCACCGATTACGATGAAATTTGGTATGTAGGTAGGTAGTAATAGGCAGACCCAGAATAACATTTAGGCTGCTTTTAATCCCGGAGTTCCCGCGGGATTGATAGGGTTTCCATGCGGACGAAGTTGCGGGCGGCCTCTAGTCAAACATAGTTAAGACTAAGTGTATTTACTTAAATGTAATATATTTTGTTTAGATAGTATGTTTTAAGCATTGAATACTTCCGACTATGATAGTCTTTTAAATAAAAAATACAAGAATTGAACAAAACAGATAGCACCCCTCATTTTCTGACCTTGGTGACGGTTTAAACAGGTGAACTTAACCCAGATTGGATCATGGTTTTATCGTTAAGTTAAATAGCTTGTTCCCTTAATCGACTTCATCAACATTCATACGAAGAATAGATTTTTAAGTATCGAAAATAACACGGCATACAATTGTATTTACACATTATTTGGTTGAATCAAAGTTACATCATAGAAGAAAATAAATTAAATTTTTATTCATTGTATTTATTATTTACAGTAATAGCAACTCAATTGTGAATGATGCGATCATTTTCAATAGATACTGTTTAATTTAAAACAATGAATTTTATTATCAGTCTTATTCTGAATGTTATCTTAATATTTTGTGGTCTGTTGAGTCTAAAAATATTTACTAGCTAGTAGCTGTGACTTCGTTCATGAAAAATATCGACTTTCCATAACTTTGGATTTTGGGAAATCCTCGCCTATTTTGCCGCTAATGCACAAGGTCCCGGGTTCGAATTCCGGCCAGGGCATGCTGAAATAGTTTTATATGTTTCTTTATATGATCCATATATATACATACATACGCATGGTCACGTCTATATGGGTAGACAGAGCCAACAGTCTTGAAAAGACTGAATGGCCACGTTCAGCTATTTGGCTTAATGATAGAATTGAGATTCAAAAAGTGACAGGTTGCTAGCCATTCCCCTAAAAAAGAATCCCAAGTTTGTAAGCCTATCCCTTACTCGCCTTTTACGACATCCATGGGAAAGAGATGGAGAGGTCCTATTCCTTTTTGTATAGGTACCGGGAACCACACGGCACTGGTGATCCATATATGTGTCTTCTTCCTGGCTATAGTTCCGGTTGCATCCTTGCTACATTGGAGAGGAGCCCGGGGTTCTTGACCATGGATCCTGGATTAGGTGAGTCAGGTTTTAACACAAAGCGACTCCCATCTGACTTCTGTTACATTTGCAGGGGAACTTAACCCGTTTTGGATGATATGGTTACACATCCAGTTGCCTAAATGTGCAGGTTTCCTCACGATGTTTTCCCTCGCCGTAAGAGCATCGGTTAGTATTCAAACTAATGTTCATAACTTCGAAAATAGTCATAGGTCATGGGTACAAGGCCGGGGCGGGATTCGAACTGGTACCGATTTGAACACCGACGCTCATGATCATGATGATGATGATGTATTTATTAAATTCTCGTATCACAATGTTCGTTCCCGTACTTCGAAACGGCTTGACCGATTCTCATGAAAATTTGTGAGCATATTAAGTAGGTCTGAGAATCGGCCAACATCTATTTTTCATACGCCTTAGTGATAAGGGTTGTATACCCGTAACGATTTTGTTTAACTAGAATTAAAAAAATATTTATATGGCAAAACAACGTTTGCCGGGACAGCCAGTATATGTATAAACGTATGTTATAACCTATAGTTATGTAGCGAGAGCGATGAGTCGGCTCGACCGCCACCAAAGGGAAGATCTTCCGCCAGGCTAGGTGTTATGCCTAGGGAACCGCGGCTCCGACGATGTTGTGTCGGAGGTTGTATATATAGCTCCAATCCGTGAAATCTTTGAAATCGCGTCTTAGATTCTTCGCTGCTATTGGCTGAGGGCGTCAATTTCTTCGCGATGATTGACAGTTGTTGTGAGATTGGATGTTGTGACGAGTGGCATAGAGATGTCGCCACAGTTATTTAGCTTTATTTTTCCCAAGTCACCTGTTACGACGTCCATCTTCAGGTGCTACCTGAGAAGAGACGTGAGCAGATTGTGTTTTATCAGGGTGAAAATTATTCAGATAGTACACCTGACTTGTTCAATATTACCCTTTTGAGGCTGGTTGGGTAATCCACCTTGATTTCACACTGGAGCGCACATCACAATGCCTCATCGGATCATATTTGAACAACAAAGTACCTTCATTGTACACCTCGCTTAACAATTTTTTTTTATGAGACTTTTTCTAGTGAAGTCGCTGAAGAAAATTATTATGCTTAACATGCGTAAACATTTTGGTGTAATGTTATCGTTGACACCCGTCGAATTTACTCGAAGTTTAACGCTGTACTTATACGAATATAAAAAAATCAAGACTTTTTTAACAGGAAAATTGAGTCTCCAATTTTTAAAGACCCCATTTTTTTACGGCCTCTGTGGCGCAGCTGTAGTACGCATGTCTGTGACACCGGAGGTCCCGGGTTCGAATCTCGGCCAGGGCATGATGACAAAAGTACTTTTTCTGATTGGCCTGGGTCTTGGATGTTTATCTATATAAGTATTTATTATAAAAATATAGTATCGTTGAGTTAGTATCTAGTAGTAACACAAGTTTCGAACTTACTTCGAGGCTAACTCAATCAGTGTAATTTGTCCCGTATATATTTATTTATTTATTTATTAAATACCCCATGTAACGGTCCTTTTTTATTTCCATACAGTTTAAGATAGGCTAAGGAACAGTTGGACAATATTCAAAAATTGAATTAAATTCAAAATTCAAACTTTTTCTCATTATTATGGGACACGTTAATACTTATCTCTTAATAATTGTCATATCTTTTGGTTTCACAACATTGGTTGACGTCAAATAAATTAATTACTAATTAATCACTGTCGCTTCCAAAGCGTCAGTGCAGAAGAAGGGGTAACAAACTGCACTGCAGCATTTTTCTTCAACTTTGTCAACTTCACAATTATTTTAGTCTCGGGTAATTAATAACCCTATTTACTTTAGTGCCGTGGTTTTTTTTTTATAATTTCAGCAGTACCTAAGATTTCTATTACTAGTATCTTGTCATAATGTGACTAGGTTCATAGCAATGAAAGTACTGTTTGGGATCATCTTATGATTTAATGCATCTCTGTTTGAAAGAAACCAAACTTTATATCGCAATCAAAATAATAAATGCGAAAGTGAGTTTATTTGTTTGTTTGTTACCTCTTCAAGGAGTATCTACCGACTTCATCTTATTGAAATATTCACGTATTTATAATTAAGAGTGGCGAAGGACACAGGGTAACTTTCTTCCAGTTAAAAAACTATAGTTCACATTCAAAATTTGCGAACCTGAATTGTTTTGTAAGTGGCGCTAAAGTCGTCGCTTTTACAAAAAGGTGGCGTTTAATTCGTTGTTTTTGTGTGTGGCGCTTTCACGCGGGCGTATCTGTGGTGGACTTGCGGGGTAGACAGAGCCAACAGTCTTGAAAAGACTGAAAAGGCTTTTTGGCTTGATGATAGAATTGAGATTAATTAATGTCAGTGTAAAAGCTATTATAATGGCTGCCCGTGTCTCAGCTAAACTTCTCTAATGAAATGAAGTAAAAAAACTGGGACGCTGTATGTTCTCATTAATTTCCCTGACGTCAATTACATAATTTGTGTCGTCGGCCATTGGGCTTGGGTCCGTTTGAACGGTCAAGTTACTGGCGTCAGTAATCCTTGTTGTTTTTCTACAGATAAAACACAGCTCTTTAAAATAATTTTAACACTAGAGGCCGCCCGCGACTTCGTCCGCACGGCAACCCCATCAAACCCACGGGATCGTATTATGGCATAAAGATTTTTGATATATATACATATATACTCTCTCTCTGCCTCCGTAGCAATGCACGCGCGACGCCGTTATTATCGCGCGAAAAACAATCGCTGTCCCGTCCCGTCTCTCGTCATAATACGTTATATATTTGACGGCCTCTGTGGCGCAGCGGTAGCGCGCATGTCTGTGACACCGGAGGTCCTGGGTTCGAATCCCGGCGTGATGAGAAACGAACTTTCTCTAATCGGCCTGGGTTTTGCATGTTTATCTATATAAGTATTTATTGTCAAATATAGTATCGTTGAGTAAGTATCTCGCTACACAAGTTTCGGACATACTACGAGTATGAGGCCAACCCAATCTGTGTAATTTGTAACGTATACATTTATTTATTTATAATAAAAAGCAAAACAGCGCGTTTCTCGCGCGATAAAAACTGCGTCGCGCGTGCCTTGCTACAGGGACTGGTCAGGATAATCCGTAAAACTTACAGAGTAGACAGAGCCAAAAGTCACAATTCCATGAATGACTTTTCATGATTGAATTAACATTAATTATAATAGTAAAAGTCATACAGCTGAACACGGTTTTTCAATCTTTTCTTAACAGTAGGCTCTGTCTACTCAGTTAGGGATAAAGACGTAACTAAATATTTGTAGTCCACCGCCTAAAAGTAGAACCCCAAGTTTATAAACCTTTAGATAATTTTTGTTACAATCCATTCAATAAAATCAATCAAATGATATAGAATTAATACATTAACGTCCTCAGGATGTCGTCCTTATATCCGTTGGAACAGTATACAAATGGAATACTTATCAATAGCGATCATTTCAATGGACCCTCAAATCCCTGATATCAACTAATAAGGGCGAATTAAGTGAAAGGAATTCAATCTTCTGGAATACTGAGCAATGTTACAAACAACAGATTCGTAACATTTTTTTTTTTAATAATATTTTTTACTAGAGACTAGGACTTCCTTAGGGAAACACTATCAATCCCGCGGAAACATTATAAGCTTCGAAGTAGGGTTGTGGGGTAGGCAGAGCTAAAAGTCTTGAAAATAGAATAGAATAGAATAGAATAGAATAGATTTATTTTCAAAATTGGATACAAGGTATCACTTATTGACGTCACATAACTTAAATCTAATTATAACTACTACCGCTTCCAAAGCGCATGTGTAGAAGAAGCGGCGGAACAAACTACACTGCAGCATTTTCATAGGACGTCAATTTACAAATATAGATCTCTTAAATCTAAATCGTGGACGAATGCACATTGTCTACATTAAAAAACATGTATGAATGTAGAACTGATTATGTCAATATGAATATTTCGTCAAATAAAATAAATATAAAATAAAATATGTACATACTGTACAAATTATGTCAAGATCATGTCAAAAATACACAAGCATTTAAGAGGCCATTATGTCCAGCTCGGGCCACACATGTTTATCATTAATATAATCATCCGTGCTGTAATAGGCTTTCCTACAAAGCTCAACTTTAATATACTGTTTGAATTTTCTGTCATTCATTTCAAGAACACTTTTTGGTAATTTATTATAAAATCTTATACAATTAATCAGAAATGATTTCCCTACCTTAGCCAGCCGATGTGCTGGGATCGACAACTTGTAATTGTTCCGCAGTGATCTACTAGTACATTCACCTACTTTTTTGAAAGAGTCTAAGTTTTTCCTAACATGCATGATGTTATCGAATATGTATTGGGAGGGCAAAGTTAAAATATTTAGGTTTTTGAAAAAATCTCTAAGGGAATCTCTTTGTTTAAGACCGTAGATATATCGAATTGCCCTTTTTTGTAAAATGAAAATAGTTTGTATGTCTGCTGCTGATCCCCAAAGCAGTAGACCATATGACATTAAACTATGAAAATAACTAAAATATACTAGCTTAGCAGTTGCCACATCCGTCAAATGCCTAATACGACGAATAGCGTATGCTGCAGAACTAAGCCTTTTAGAAAGTTTTAAAATGTGAGCATGCCATTTCAAATTTGAATCTAATGTTATTCCTAAGAAAGTAGTACTATCAACAAAATCAAATCTTTTACTACTTATACTAATATCCACATTTGCCTGCCGCACATTGGGAAGTGTAAACTTAATGCATTGGGTCTTATTTGCATTTAACAGTAAGTTGTTGATTGTAAACCAGTTAGAGATGGCGGCTAAAGTGCTATTCACATCATCACAGATTTCGCTACGGCGGTTCATTTTAAAAATTAGTGACGTATCATCTGCAAACAACACGATGCCAGTCTGTTTCTCAATCATGCAAGGCAGGTCGTTGATATATATCAGAAAGAGAAAAGGTCCCAAAATGGAACCTTGCGGTACCCCAATTTTTACCGTCGCTCCTTTCGATTTTGTATTATTTAAATCTACCGTCTGTAATCTATTACTAAGATATGATTTAATTAGTTCAACGGCAGCAGTATCGAACCCGTAATGAGCGAGCTTGAGCAGAAGAGTTCTATGATCTACGCAATCAAATGCTTTGGTCAGATCGCAAAACACTCCGATGGCATCCTGTGAGTCTTCCCATGCATTGAGAATATGAGTGACAAGAGCCACACCTGCATCTGTTGTACATTTCCCCTCAGTAAAGCCGTATTGCTGACTATGAAATAATTTATTAGACTTAAAGTAACGCTGCATTTGATTAAGCATGATTCTCTCGAACACCTTGCTCAAAATTGGTAAAATTGAGATTGGTCTATAATTACCAGGATCTGATTTTTCACCTTTCTTGAATAATGGAATTAGTTTACTATACTTCATTAAATTTGGAAATATCCCTTGGTCAACACAATTATTGAATATATATGCTAAGTCCCCAGCTATAATATTTATAATATGACATATCACAACAGCCGACATACCCCAATAATCCTCAGACTTTTTCAGATTAAGTTCTTTAAAGGTATTAATAATGTCAGTAGGGTCAATATTTAAGAATTTAAATTTGGAACTGCAAATGCTGACATTATTTTTAAGTAGTATTTCAGCTTCATTAGGGCATGAGTCAATATTAGAAGTTAATTCCAACGGTATATTTGTAAAAAAATGTTCAAATAAATTTACTATTTCTGTTGTAGAGGTAATTTTCCTATCATTAAATTTAATTTCATTAATATTTTCTTTAAAATTAAAATTATTAATTAAATACTTATACGCTATTAGCTGTTTAGCTTAATAATAGAATTGAGATTCAAATTGTAGACAGGTTGCTAGCCCATCGCTTAAAAAAGAATATCAAGTTTATAAGCTTAACCCTTAGCCGCCTTTTACGATATCCATGAAAGAGAAAGGCCCTATTCTTACTTTTTATTGATGCCGTGTATTTCCCACACGGCAGAAATATAACAAATATCCCAATATCGCGATTTTTATATCGAAAATAAACATTAAGTCGAGCACAATGAACGTAACTAACGCAACAGCTGTTAATAATTACATACTCTCTGTCAAGAAAGTATCGGGAATGGATTATTTATTTATGGTTCCAAATTCAAATTTTTGTTTTTTTTGTTGTTGTTAGATTGGCACAACTGTTTTCCATTTTGGCGCGGAGTTTGAGTTGCATCTGTTGTTTACATTAAATACAGTGCTATTTTTAGTTATATCATATCTAGTGTGTATTGCTAATTTCATAATGGATAAAAACATCGAACAAAGAGTTTGTCTTAAATTTTGCATTGCCAATGGAATATCGTGTTCGGAGTCACTGAAAATGTTACAGAAGGCTTACGGTGAATCGACTTTATCAAAAACTCGTGCTTATGAGTGGTACAAAGCGTTCAACAGCGGTCGAGATGTGATGGAAGATTTGCCTCGCTCTGGTAGGCCATCAACGTTTGCAACTGAAGTTAACATCGCAAAAGTGAAGGAAATAGTGACTGAAAATCCTCATTCAACTTTGAGAGAGATAGCCACCGAACTTTCTGTATCTCACGAGTCGATCCGTACCATTTTAACTAATAATTTGGGTATGAAACATGTTGCCGCTCGGCTAGTCCCAAAAGACCTGAATTTTTTTCAAAAACTCAATCGCATGAGAGTCGCTGAGGACATGCTAGAACGAGTCGATTCCGACCCAACATTCATGAAACGCATTGTTACTGGTGACGAGACGTGGGTTTACGAGTTTGACATGCAAACTAGTCAACAAGCTTCGGAGTGGCGCCTTCCAACTGAACCGAAACCGAAAAAACCACGCCAAAGTCGTTCAAAAGTCAAAGTCATGTTGACTGTTTTCTTTGACTATCGCGGTGTTGTGCACTCGGAATTCTTGCCGGAAGGTCAAACGGTAAATAAGGAATATTATTTGAGTGTTATGCGGCGTTTAAGAGAGCAAATCCGACGAAAAAGGCCAGATTTGTGGAAAGAAAATTCTTGGATTTTGCACCATGATAATGCACCTTCGCACAAGGCCATCATTGTGAACGAATTTTTAACCAAACACTCAACAAATACCATCGAGCAACCACCATATTCACCAGATATGGCTCCAGCCGACTTTTTTCTTTTTCCTAAACTCAAATTACCACTTCATGGCACCCGTTTTCAATCGGTAGAAGACATAAAAGAGAATTCGCGGCGAGAACTGACCTCAATTCCGGAAACAGCGTTTAAAAATGTTTTGATGATTGGATTATTCGTTGGCGTAAGTGTATCGTTTCTAAAGGAGCATATTTTGAAGGTGATAAAATAAATTTGGATGAATAACAAACAGTTTGTGTATTATTGATCTTTTCCTGCTACTTTCTTGACAGAGTAGTATTTCTTATTGAATTTAATTCGCTAAAATGTTTTTCCCGAAATACACTGAAATAAGAAAAGATTCACAGCGGACAAATATTTTTATTCCATGTTTTCTCACAATTTAAGACTTCGCCACTCATGTTTGTGTTTCGGTAAAGAAAAATAGAAGCAACAGGGTGAATCCATTCATATTTAGCTATAAATATTTTTTTCTGACGCTCACTAAACTGACAGGGAACGTGGAAAAGATTAAATTACTCGAGGGAGCTTACGCCTTATTTTATTTTCCTCTGGTCGAACTAGATTTTGACCGGTCTATTTTGAGTTTATGTCAATGTACTCCTAACATCTTCCTGTAGCTGTGCCCGCGACTTCGTCCGCGCAAGACGTGACTATGTGTATTAATCAAGCTTCTTTCCCGGATAGGCAGAGACCAGGTTTTTTGAATATCAGCTTATGGATAAACTTCGAAAATATTCATTGGCTGAGGTACATAGGCTTTGAACCTGTGCCTTATGCGCATCTCGTATTTTAACCTTACCGCTTTGACTACCAACACTCTTGCTACTGAGTTACCATTCTCATTTAACGGCCTCTGTGGCGCAGCGGCAAGTACGCTTGTCTGTGACACCGGAGGTCCCGGGTTCGAATCCCGGCCAGGGCATGATGAGAAAAGAACTTTTTCTGATTGGCCTGGGTCTTGGATATTTATCTATATAAGTATTTGTTATAAAATATAGTATCGTTGAGTTAGTATCTCGTAACACAAGTTTCGAACTTACTTCGAGGCTAACTCAATCTGTGTAATTTGTCCCGTATATATATATTTATATTTATATTTATTCTCTAACAAAATTAAAGTTTGTAAAATGTCAAAACTCTTACTTATCACAGCACTTAATGCAAAATTATTCCTCTTGCGAAATTTCCCATTAATTCGACAAAGTAAATATTATTTAGTGCCATGTGGTTCCCGGCACTTTGAAATAGGACCGGTCCATCTTTCCCACGGATGTAGTAAAAGGCGACTAAGTGCAAGGTTAACTTTATTTGACTTGCCCTCGCCTTTTACGGACTCTTCTTGGAGGCGATGGGCTAGCAACCTGTCACTATTTTTATCTCTATTCCATTTTAAGCCAATCAGCTGAACGTGGCCTTTCAGTCAAGTTTCAAGTTTCAAGGGTATAGACGTGACTATACATTCAGTCAGAAAAGTATCGGGAATGGATTTATTTATTTATGGTTCCAAATTCAAATTTTTGTTTTTTTTTGTTGTTGTTAGATTGGCACAACTGTTTTCCATTTTGGCGCGGAGTTTGAGTTGCATCTGTTGTTTACATTAAATACAGTGCTATTTTTAGTTATATCATATCTAGTGTGTATTGCTAATTTCATAATGGATAAAAACATCGAACAAAGAGTTTGTCTTAAATTTTGCATTGCCAATGGAATATCGTGTTCGGAGTCACTAAAAATGTTACAGAAGGCTTACGGTGAATCGACTTTATCAAAAACTCGTGCTTATGAGTGGTACAAAGCGTTCAAAAGCGGTCGAGATGTGATGGAAGATTTGCCTCGCTCTGGTAGGCCATCAACGTCTGCAACTGAAGTTAACATCGCAAAAGTGAAGGAAATAGTGACTGAAAATCCTCATTCAACTTTGAGAGAGATAGCCACCGAACTTTCTGTATCTCACGAGTCGATCCGTACCATTTTAACTAATAATTTGGGTATGAAACATGTTGCCGCTCGGCTAGTCCCAAAAGACCTGAATTTTTTTCAAAAACTCAATCGCATGAGAGTCGCTGAGGACATGCTAGAACGAGTCAATTCCGACCCAACATTCATGAAACGCATTGTTACTGGTGACGAGACGTGGGTTTACGAGTTTGACATGCAAACTAGTCAACAAGCTTCGGAGTGGCGCCTTCCAACTGAACCGAAACCGAAAAAACCACGCCAAAGTCGTTCAAAAGTCAAAGTCATGTTGACTGTTTTCTTTGACTATCGCGGTGTTGTGCACTCGGAATTCTTGCCGGAAGGTCAAACGGTAAATAAGGAATATTATTTGAGTGTTATGCGGCGTTTAAGAGAGCAAATCCGACGAAAAAGGCCAGATTTGTGGAAAGAAAATTCTTGGATTTTGCACCATGATAATGCACCTTCGCACAAGGCCATCATTGTGAACGAATTTTTAACCAAACACTCAACAAATACCATCGAGCAACCACCATATTCACCAGATATGGCTCCAGCCGACTTTTTTCTTTTTCCTAAACTCAAATTACTACTTCGTGGCACCCGTTTTCAATCGGTAGAAGACATAAAAGAGAATTCGCGGCGAGAACTGACCTCAATTCCGGAAACAGCGTTTAAAAAATGTTTTGATGATTGGATTATTCGTTGGCGTAAGTGTATCGTTTCTAAAGGAGCATATTTTGAAGGTGATAAAATAAATTTGGATGAATAACAAACAGTTTGTGTATTATTGATCTTTTCCTGCTACTTTCTTGACAGAGTAGTATGTATATATGTAAATGTTACTTAGTTAATCTACAAAATAAGTATCAAATATACAAATTTAAAATAACACCAAGCGTAATGATAGCATATAATTTAGTTACTTTATTTATTCACATGAATAACATAGTATATGTTAGTTGATACTACAAATGTAGGCACGGGTACCAACAGCTGTTTCGAAATAGCCCAGTACAATTACTTAGCGGATCAATCAAATTATTCTATTGAGTTCTACATACGTACATATAATCACGTCTTTATCCCATGTGGGGTAGACAGAGCCGACAGTCTTGAAGAGACTGAGGCCACGTTCAGCTATTTCGCTTTAAGATAGAATTTCAGAGACTCAAATAATGGCAGGTTACTAGCCCGTCGCCTAAAAGAATCCCAAGTTTAAAAGCCTAGCTCGGAGGGGCAGGCAGAGACAACATCTTTCAACTCGCCATGATCCCTACAAACTTCTATCGCTTCATCCACAGTCATTGCTCTTTTCACGCGCATTAGTTTCGGTTACTCTTGACCTGACATTTCGTCAAGACATCCCTGATTTGATCAAGGTTCGTTCGTCCAAGCCTCCCAACTATCAAAATGATTTATTAATATCACAGTTTAGAAATTACTCAGGTAACAATTACGTGTCCGTTATAAAGCGAGTCTGAAGAGCTCAATATGCGCCGTGTGGTTCCCGGCACAAATAGAAACAAGAATAGGACCACTCCATCGCTCTCCCATGGATATCGTAAAAGGCGACTAAGGGATAGGTTAATATACTTCGCATTCTGCTTTTGGGCGTTGGGCAAGCAACCTGTCACTGTTTGGCTCTCAATTTGAACGCAATGCAAGATAAATGTGGCCTTTCAGCCGTCTCGCAAAGGCTCTATCTACCCCGTAGGGGACGTGATTATAGACGTACATATATATGTATGTAATTTAAACGAACAATGTGACTTGTATTTTTAAACAATTTTCAACCTTTAATTCTAAATGAAAACACGACTAGCCCCTTTTTTGACAAAACGTTTATGTGCTTAAAGAACTTTATTTCTCATAAAAAATAATAATATAACGTTTTTTCACTTACTGAGAAAACAATTTTAAAATTAAATTATACAATGTGCGTGTGCGGATATCAATACTAACAAATAAAACGAAGGTACAACTAAAAAGTTAGCGCATTCACGCGTTTATGGGACTAATATATTAAAATTTTAAAATAACAGAGCGTGTTTCCTCTTTTTTGCGACAGAACGTATGTAGTAACAGTAGCAGCCTTTTCTCAAGAAGAATTAACATTTGTTTCGGAACACAAAACAGTAAAGGCCTGGTCACGACACGGGACAACCGCAAAAAGGTAATTTAGTTACGGATTTACATTAATTTGTACAAAGTACGACCACCTAACTGAACGATACTGAAAAGGGCAGACTTAATAACGTAATGAGTTTAATGTGCTGTGTAGATGAATATTTTATTCAATTTCTCTCTCATTCTTTGCGTGTGAACGCTTAGATTTAATGCTTCACGTCCCTTTAAAATTTATCTATTCGTGCATACATACATAATAATCACGTCTATATCCTTGGTGGGGTAGACAGAGTCAACAGTCTTGATAAGACTGAATGGCCACGTTCAGCTATTTGGCTTAATGACAGAATTGAGATTCAAATAGTGACAGGTTGCTAGCCCATCGCCTAAAAAGAATCCGAAGTTTGTAAGCCTATCCCTTAGTCGCCTTTTACGACATCCATGGGAAAGAGATGGAGTGGTCCTATTCTTTTGTATTGGTGCCGGGAACCATACGGCATATTACACATATTATTCTTATTTATATAACTCCGCCATTCTATGTGCATATTCTTCTTAATCCAATAACTGTCTCGTAATTCTTTTAATGTGCAATAAACAGTTCCCAAACATACAAACGAAACTGGAGTCAGGCTCAATATCCTTCTAAATAATCTTTTAGACGATGGGCTAGCAACCTGACACTATTTGAATCTCAATTCTATTATTATGCCACACAGCTGAACGCAGCCTATTAGTCTATTCATGACTGTTGGCTATGTCTACCCCGCAAGGGAATAGACGTGACTACATGTATGTGGTACGGGGGCTGGTGCTTGGGATGGGCTCAATACCATTAAATAATAATAAATATACACAGGGCAAATGACACTGATTGAGTTAGCCTCGTAGTAAGTTCGAGACTTGTGTTACGAGATACTAACTCAACGATACTATACTTTACTAGCTGTGCCCGCGACTTCGTCCGCGTGGAATAGTTATTTTGGGCATCATATTTATTTTTGCAAACATCCTCCTCGGCTTTATCAATTATAGCTGCTAATTGTTATGCGACTTGGCGACGACTTGGCCCACATCATTACCCGCGACGGAACGGAGACCGTATAGTGAGATGAGAGGCCTTTGCCCAGTAGTGGGATCTTACAGGCTGATACTTTACTTTGATTAGGCGGTCACGCGTATTAGAAAGAACGCTGGTTTGCCGTATTAAATGTTTCGCTGCAAATTGCTTATAACGACTATATCTCAAAACCTATTCGTCTGATTTATATACTGTAAATGGCAATTTTAGTCTACATGAAAAGCCGAAAGTAATAAACATATTTATTTGGATAAGGATTAATACTGAATTAAAGAAAATTGGTTTCAAAATAACTTATGTTTATAATGAAAAAATAATCTTAAAAAATGAACATAAAAGTGGTTATTGTAAGTAAACCTTAAGAGATAGATATATGCTCTCGCGGACTTTTTTGTGGCAAAAAATTAGTACTTCACATCTTTAGTACATTGTTTTACTATATCTTTGTTGGTTTGCGCAGCGTTCGCGAAGAAAAGGACAGATTGCCGACTCATTCAACTTTCACCTGCATTGTTGACGTTTCCCGTAGGAAATCCGGGATAAAATGTAGCCTATAGCCTTCCTCGATAAATAGACTATCTAACAGTGAAAGAATTATTCAAATCGGTTCAGTAGTTTCTGAGATTAGCGCGTTTAAACAAACAAACAAACAAACAAACAAAACAAACTCTTCAGCTTTATAATATTAGTATAGATAATAAATACTTATATAGATAAACATCCAAGACCCTTGCCTTTTTATTTTGTGGCAAAAATTGATTGTCTTTTATTTCAAAAGACTTTCATATCATTGAACCGTCGTAACGAGTGACACTTGGAAACCTAATTTCCTTGTTTGTCATTGAAGGTTATACAAGGAGGCGACAACGTAATTTTGTATTAGATATTTAAATATTAAGAACAGACATAAATGGAAAATTATTTTATTGTATTTGTTATTGTGTTATTTAAAAAATTGTTTAATTGTGTGCCGTGTGGTTCTCGGCACCAATACAAAAAAGAATAGGACCACTCCATCTCTTTCCCATGGATGTCGTAAAAGGCGACTAAGGGATAGGCTCACTAACTAGGGATTCTTTTTCAGGCGATGGATTAGCAACCTGTCACTATTTGAATCTCAATTCTATCTCAAAGCTAAACAGCTGAACGTGGCCTATCAGTCTTTCCAAGACTGTTGGCTTTGTCTTCCCCGCAAGGGATATAGACGTGACCATATGAATGTATGTATGTATGTTTAATTGTGATAAATTGTAAAAAAATGCAGTTTTTTCTTTTGTATGTTTACAAAAGCGTGTCTTTTAGATTAGAGATTAGAGAAGTAAATAATAATAGATCGTTTCATGCATTTAGCTTTTCAGTGCAACAAAACCTGATGTTCAAGGTGTTTAACTACTGACACTGTCTACACTAAAATGTATGAAGACGTGATATGAGTGCGTGGTATCCAGTCTCACTTTAGTTCACTATTCTTATTAAAATGGCCGCCATTTATGGGAGTAAATCATCTCAAGTGTGAAAACAGTATTTGGAAATATATTTTGTCTGCTCTAGTATTTTAACTCATTCAGACACCACTCTTTGTATGATCAAAGTTGTGCAACTAAATTAACGGCTCAGGAAATTTCACTCGCGATATGTAAATGCTCATTAGTGATACTTGGAATGTAATAGGTAGTTATAACTTCAAAATTTAAATGTGATTTTATTTTAGGTCATAGGAGTTGGCGTTATGGTTGTTCATTCTTTGATCGTTGGTATATTTTGCAAAGGAAGGGGTTTTAGTGGGTAGGTGATAGGCTCACACTGTCACCTTCGTTAAAAAAACTAAGCTGATACAATACAATGATCTAATACTTCGTTAATATATTTAAATCCTGGGTCAATCGAGGATAAAGCTGGGGAAGAGTAACCACTTTTTCTATTTACTTTTGAAAATCAGAGATGTACTCAATCAATGCCGTGTGGTTTCTGGCACCAATACAAAAAAGAATAGGGCCACTCCATCTCTTTCCTATGGATGTCGTAAAAGGCGATTAAGGGATAGGCCCTTAGTCGCCTTTTACGGCATGAAAAAAAAAATGGGAGATCTGTATCATGTGATGTAGAAGTCAAAGGGGCTACTCTGTAATGTGTACCGAATTCAACTAGTAACTAATAATAGTTGGGATGTGTGCTACCAAATATAATTCGACCCCCAGGCCCGGCAGCATAGTGACTGGTGGTGTTACTTAGAAAACGCAACTATAAGAGAAAATTGTATACAAGAGATGACCTTAGTGTAACTTTGTGAAGTAATTTGTCTGTAAGTACGCAATTAATCGTCAGTATCACCTGCTATCAGGGAGCGGGACAGTAATATTTTTGGTTTATTGCGGACCAGAAACAGGGTTGCCAACTCTCACCAAAAAAAAAATACCAAAAACCTTTAAAAAAAATCCCGGCTCCCACATTGTGGGTTGAATTGCTCAGATTAGTTTAATTAAAAATTGCTGAATCAAGACGTTTCTTGAAAAAAAAAATTGCAGCGTTGTCAACTCTCCCGGAAATATACCAAAAATCTTCAGAAAAATTTCCCGGGTTGTAAGTGAAGTCTCCCAGATCATATTCATAAGTTTCTTGAAAAAGAAACTAGAATCCTCTTGGCGTAACATACATAAATAAATATATCGCGCCTCTTTCCTGGTGGGGTAGGCAGAGATTTTATCTTTCCAATTGCCACGACACCTGCATAATTCTTTTCTCCTAACGTTAAACTCGTTTTATTGTCCATACATCCCTGGAGAGGCCCCGAAGTGCACCAATTACCACGCTCTGACATGCCACTGGATTGGGCAAGCCAGATTCTAACTTATGTATATATATATATATATACTTAGCTAACTTAACTAACTCACTATAGTAGATGCCAATGACAAAAACTCATGAAAAAAGAAATGAGGCAGATCCCTCCCGGGATTTCTGATCTACGTAGTTGGCAACCCTAACCACAGGATAGGTCTAATGGAGGGCTTTCGGAAATGACTCCAGGCCTCTGCGATTTATAACTATATGTGGGGAATTTGAGCGTAGAGTGGTTAAAGACTTATAGAGTGTGCCCGTTTCAAGATGTATCAATGACTTATACAGACATACATATGTTCGTTGCGGAGTAGTCAACTGAATTCTATCATTAAGCCAAATAGCTGAACGTGGCCATTAGCTATTAGGCTTAATGATAGAATTGAGATTCAAATAGTGACAGATTGCTAACCCATCGCCTAAAAAAGAATCCCAAGTTTGTAAGCCTATACCTTAGTCGCCTTTTACGACATCCATGGGAAAGAGATGGAGTGGTCCTATTCTTTTTTGTATTGGTGCCGGGAACCACACGGCACTTATCCAAGCAGGGACTACATCTTTTTACATGCCACAAACTTTCCCATACATCTGTCGGTTAAAGTATATTCGTAACTGTATTTATACAAGCTCTTGTCCCGACTTTTCGCCTGAACATACTCTATTTAATCTAGTGAACTTTCGCAAGATAGATATTTAGATAAACTCTTTATTGCACCATAAGAGTAAAACGTACAAAACAGCACAAAAGAGGCAGTGATGGTACAAAGGTGGACTTATCGCTAATGCAATCTCTTCAAGTCAACCTTTGGGTAAAATATAATACAATAAAATCAAACACAATATACAAACGGAATATATAACTATAAATGCATATACATAGTTTCTTTTGCATCTTCACCATTCTAGAAAGGAGCCCAGCGTAAACCATTGACCATGGATCATGATCATTTTTACATGAAGCGACTCTCATCCGACCTTGCAACCTTTGCAGGTAAACTTAACCCGTATTGGATCCATGGTTACACATCCAGTTGCCTGAATGTGCAGTTTCCTCACGATGTTTTAGCTCACCGTAAGAGCAGCGGTTAGTATTCAAACTAATGTACATAACGGCCGAGGTGGTATATGAACCTGTGCCCTTTACGTTACCGATTCGACCATCGACGCTTTTATAAATACATATACATAATGGTTACGTTTAAAAAATAGTATTTATTTCTATAACACAATTCAGTATAAAAAGCAGAGATTTCCTTTTACTGCACAGGCATTTGTGCTTGACAAATTAAAGTTCCTTACGAGCTCTTATGAAAACAAAAAAGTTATGCAGAATTCCTGGTAATTGAAAAGATAAAATCTCTGCCTACACCTCCGGGAAAGAGGCGTGACAATCTTACATTTACATAGTAAAATACCTATTCTTCCATTCGACGCTTTCGACTGAATTTTTAAAGGAGCCGTCACTCACCTTTCCTCTTGTATAAATCAGAGAAACGTTTTAAACGCCTACAGTTCACAGCTGAATGTTTGAATTCAAAACAAAATTTGTTCCCAAAGAGCGTAGAGCTGTGAGCATTCTTCAGAAATAGTAAGACAAAGTGGATCCCTTTGAAGTGCCGAGTCCCTGTAACAAAGTTTGGAAACTTTCGAAAATTCCAACTGCGAACTACCTAAATCTTGCTTTTTGAGCTAAGTCTATTTATTTTTATTGATTTAAGTGCCGTGTGGTTCCCGGCACCAATACAAAAAAGAATAGGACCACACCATCTCTTTCCCATGGATGTCGTAAAAGGCGACTAAGGGATAGGCTTACAAACTTGGGATTCTTTTTTAGGCGATGGGCTAGCAACCTGTCACTATTTGAATCTCAAGTCTATCATTAAGCCAAATAGCAGAACGTGGCCATTCAGCCCTTTCAAGACTGTTGGCTCTGTCTACCCCGCAAGGGATATAGACATGAACATATGTATGTATGTATTTAAATATTAAGTGCCGTGTGATTTTTGCCAATTAAGTGTAGAACTTTTTATTTATTCATTCATATAATCACGTCAATACTTATTACATACATATTATTTCTAAATTCAAATTATTTGTTTAATTTTTTTTTTTCATGTGTAATAAAGAGTTTACAAACAAACGCATGCATAATGATTTCTCTTCCTATTAAATAACATATTCCTATTTTTATCCGCATAATAAGCATCTAACTCTATCTTAGAAATATTTATAAAAATCTACAATCCAAATAAAATAAAAACAAACTTCCTATATGTGTATAATAATGAACTCGACCAATTGTATCGAGTGAGATCTTCAATCGAATAAATCGAATTGAGAATCGTTTGTGCGATTGCAATCAGTACGTATATGCCGAGTGCAGGCATCGGACAATCCAGACATGTAGGTACAAGTATTTTATTTAGTTTACGGAAAGGAATTCTTCCTTTAAGAAAGATATTACCTAACCTTTGAGAAATATACATACATATGGTCACGTCTATATCCCTTGCAAGGTAGACAGAGCCAACAGTCTTGAAAAGACTGATAGGCCACGTTCAGCTGTTTGGCTTTATGATGGAATTGAGATTCAAATAGTGACAGGTTGCTAGCCCATCGCCTTAAAGAAGAATCCCAAGTTTATAAGCCTACCCCTCAGTCGCCTTTTACGACAACCATGGGAGCGAGATGGAGTGGTACTATTCTTTTTCTATTGGTGCTGGGAACCACACGGCACAATTATTTAGTTTACGGAAAGGAATTCTTCCTTTAATATAGATATAACCTAACCTTTGAGAAATAAAATTAATTATTAACCAAGGAAGTATGTTGAGATCGTGGCAAGTGGGAAGATGTAGTCTCTGGGAAAAAGGCGTGATTTTATGTATGTACATATATATGTATTAATAATTGTCCGTTTTGAGAAACCTCATCCCACCCAAGTAACAAAGTTTGGTACTATATAAGATCAAAGAGCTTTTTGGAACTTGATTATAAGTAGTAATGATTAGCACTATATAAATGTCGAAGACGTTGAAAAAGGCCGAATAGGCGCCAATATTATAACAAATTTATTCTTAAAATATTACATTCATAGTCTCGTGTGGGTTTCCGGTACCAATTAAAAAAAAAGAATAGGACCACTCCATCTCGTTCCCAAGGATGACGTAAAAGGCGACTAAGGGATAGGCTTATAAACTTGCGATCTTCTTTTTTTTTAAGGCTAGCGACCTGTCACTGAACTGAACTGAACAGCTGAACGTGGCCTATCATCATATCTTTTTATGACTGTTGGCTCTGACTACCCCGCAAGGGATTATATAGACGTGACTATATGTATGTATGTATTTAAAATTACATAAAGGCTCGTCACGGTGATAATCAATAATGTTCATAGTATCATTTTAAACATCGTACGTCAAGAATAAGTATTAAGTTTATCTAATAAATATTATGAACTACTTATTCGAAACTTTCATCTTAACAAATATAGCTAAGAGCTTTGAAAGCGAGAATTCCGAGAAATCACTGAATAAATTGTTATAATTCTTACAATTTTGATCCTTTAATCTTAACTGAAACACTTTTTGTTACTTCCTCATTACCATTAAGTATCTACTTTGATTTTATCTAAAAATTCCATACACGTGGAGTTAAGAATACCATCCCAACGTATAACGTATCTCTTATCAATGATAAATAAGTTTATTTGTTTGTTCGTTTTCTCATTTCACTATTATTCAAGCAAAACGTAACATATGATCACGTCTATTTTCCTTGCGGGGTAGACAGAGCCAACCGTCACCAAAAGACTGAAAGGCCACGTTCAGCTGTTTGGCTTAATGATAGAATTGAGATTCAAATAGTGACAGGTTGCTAGCTCATCGCGTAAAAGAAGAATCCGAAGTATATAATAAGCATATCCCTTAGGTAGTCCCTTACGACATACATAGAAGTGGTCCTATTCTTTAGTGCCGGGAACCACACGGCACTATTATTCCAACTTAGAATACAAATGTGGACGAGATAATATATTGTAACTAGAGGCCGCCCGCTACTTCGTCCGCATGGAAACTGACATATTCAAACTTTCGCATTTAATATATTAGTAAGATGATTAATTGATTAAAACGAAATTTAAATAAAAAAAGTGCCGTGATGTTCCCGGCACCATTACAAAAAAGAATAGGACCACTCTATCTCTTTCCCATGGATGTCGTAAAAGGCGACTAAGGGATAGGCTTATAAACTTAGGATTCCTCTTTTAGGCGATGGGCTAGCAACCTGTCACTATTTGAATCTCAGTTCTATCGTTAAGCCAAATAGTTGAACGTGGCCATTCAGTCTTTTCAAGACTGTTGGCTCTGTCTACCCCGCAAGGGATATAGACGTGACCATAATATGTATGTATGTATGAAATTTAAATACCTCTTTCGACCTTGTCGTGATCCCTATTTCACATAATCATGTCATGTGAATAGCTGGCATTGGTGCATGCCGACGTAAAGCTATTGTTGGTTTTGGATTGCATAAGCTGTGGTATATGATCGGCTTAGATTGTATGGTTTGATTGATATATATTAAAGTTCAAACGGAATTTGTGTTACATTTCCGTGAAAGTATTTAAAATAAGCAAAAGTGAATATATGTATATATTCCTTGCAGGGTAGACAGAGTCAACAGTCTTGAAAAGGCTGATAGGCCACGTTCAGCTGTTTGGCTTAATGATAGAATTGAGATTCAAATAGTGACAGGTTGCCGCTTGCAACAAGAATCACAAGTTCATTAGCCTATCCCTTAGTCGCCTTTTACGACATCCATGGGAAAGAAATGGTGTGGTCTTATTATTTAGTGCCGGGCACAACACGGCAAAAAAATCTTATTACACATGAAAAGTAAATGCCAAAAGTTTATGAGATCATGGGTTTTTATCACGGCTATTGACATTTTTTTAATGTCAATGCCACTAAGTGTAATGTTAAGGCTTATCTATACTAATATTATAAAGCTGAAGAGTTTGTTTGTTTGTTTGACCGCGCTAATCTCAGGAACTACTGGTTCGAATTGAAAAATTCTTTTTGTGTTTAGTAGATCCTTTATCGAGGAAGGCTTTAGACTTTTTATCATCATTCTGCAACTATTAGGAGCGAAGAAATAATGGAAAATGTGAAAAAAAAAACGGGAAATATTATTCCTCTTTTACACGTCTATATCCCTTGCGGGGTAGACAGAGCCAACAGTCTTGAAAAGACTGAATGGCCACGTTCAGCTATTTGGCTTAATGATAGAATTGACATTCAAATAGTGACAGGTTGCTAGCCCATCGCCTAAAAGAAGAATAGGGCTTCAATGATGCCCAAAATAACTATTCCACGCGGACGAAGTCGCGGGCACAGCTAGTTCCTAATAAAGACATAACGCTTATAAACCACGTGATGTCTTGCCGCCGTGGTCTCCCCTCTCTACCGCCCCCCACCACCCACGACCCTCGAACCTTTTGGTCTACTCACCAAGTTAAGTAGCTCCCTATCCTCAGGCGGCTTCTTTCTGGATGTCTATAGCTAAACCCACGCTCTCTTAAATATTGTAAAACTAGTCCTAATAAAGATTGTGAATCCTACTAATATTATAAATGCGAAAGTTTGTGAGTATGTCAGGATGCCAGTATGGATGTTTGTTACTCTTTCACGCAAAAACTATTGACCCGATTATGATGAAATTTGGTACGTAGGTAGCTGAAGACCCAGAATAACATATAGGCTACTTTTTATCCCGGAGTTCCCGCGAGACTAACAAGCATCCATACTGACATCCTGACATACTCACAAACTTTCGCATTTATAATATTAGTAGGATATTTCCACATTTTTGTGAGTGTGTGTTTTATTCTTATCATAGGGACTAGCAATTTTGTTGATCGCACATCGATCGTTCTTTATTTATTAAATAACTAGCTGACCCGCGCAACTTCGTTTGCGTGTATCCCGCTACTTCGACAAATACAGTCAACGCACCAACACATATTGGATACTAATTTTCAATTCACAATAACTTCTCTTTCCCTTAACCGCGTTTAAAATATTAAAATGTTTTTTGGTTTCTGTGACTCTTCTTTGATCGCCCCCCCTGTCAGTTTTTGGAAAAAATATTTAAGTAATGTACAGATTTTTTTTTGTCTTATAGGGACGCTGCCCCCGCCGCCGCGGCCGGCCCGTACCGTGCCGCAATACTAATATCGTGATATCTCCTAAACTATATGTCTAAATAACACACTGTAAACTGCAAAATAATGTATTATTGATATATGTATTATTGGTTATATCACCAGTTAAACATCACCCAACGAATTAAATGTTTTTTTAATACAGAAAAGTAGTTTTTGTGACTTAAATAAAAAAGCTGGATATATGTCATCGCGGACTTTTTTGTAGAACTAATAAAGACCAATGTTTTTGCTATACATTGTTCTTACTTGTATCCAACGGTATAAGCGGCGCACGCACAAATGCAATCTTCAATTAGATTTTTTTTCTGACTTCTTGGACATAAATCGCTATAACTCAGCTAATATAGTTTCAATGTATTTCAATTATATATAAAAACCTGTCGGAGAAAATACTCTTTCTATTAGTAAAAACCGCATCAAAATCCGTTGCGTAGTTTTAAAGTTTTATGCATACGAAGGGACTACAGACAAAATGGGCGACTTTGTTTTATACTATGTAGTGATGATGTAGCAGTAATATAAGTAAAAATATTGTTCTGTCGGTAATTTTAACTTGAATTCAAAATATACATAAGTATAATGAAACCCAGTCCCTTCATTTATACTGTAGTGAAACCTTGAGACAACATCTGTCTCTCTGTTTAATTGTGTACGTGGCTAGGGTCGTATAGCTGCTTTATCTCAGAATGCTCAACACATGAAATACCGTTAGGGTGAAGCCAGACGGGCGTAATTTTATGAGTTGTGAGTCGCGTATTTTCGGTCGCGTAATTTCTGCTGCATTCGGTTTCATACAAAAGTGCAGTTTGCGCCACACGACGACGCAAAATGAGTTGTCTGTCGACTCACGCGCATAAACTCGACCGAATTTCTGTCGGGGTGAGGGAGGGGAGAGCGGTCAGCGGGGCAGCGGGTGAGGGAGGGGAGAGCGGTCAGCGGGGCAGCGCAGCGACAGTTCGTTACGGGATGCGTAGGTAGGAGTTTCTCGCTGTTCTGAAAAATGTTCGACACGGAAAAATTGATTTTTGAAGTGGAACAACGGCCATGTTTATGGAATTTGTCAGAAAAGTCATACAGTGACAAGTTTTTGAAACAGAAAGCATGGCAAGAGGTCGCTGAGAATTGTTTTGAAGAATGGAACAACTTGAGCAACGAAGACAAAGAAAAGAAAAGTGAGTATTTTTACCATATTTTTATTAACATTAAAATGTTATTGATATACAGGCTGCTTTAAAAATCACTGAAATGGTGAGACACGTACAAAATATTTTTATTAACATTAAAATATTATTAATATACAGGGTGTTATAAAAATCATTGAAATGGTGAGACACGTACACAATAGTTTCATACACAGAACTCGATGGCATGGTCAATTTACCTCCCCATACAAAATGTCCCAGTGCTAATCGCATTTTGTATGGAGAGTCAAATTTTTTTTCGTGATTTGGTAAATTCTGACTATGCCATCGAGTTCTTTGTATGAAACTATTGTTTACGTGTCTCACCTTTTCAGTGATTTTTGTAACACCTGTATTATATCTATACCGGCTGTATCTATATGCTGTATCCTATATTAAAATTACCAATAAGTAATTTATTGTAAAAGATCAGAATACAGAATTGATTCGATTTTGCCAGGGTAACGCTCCTACTTCACAAACAAAGTAATTTTTAAAAAAATCTCTGGTGACTATAGCAGAACTCGACGACCTTCTTCCATTTGAAATTTGTTGAATACATTGTAAAGGACATTTCAAAAACTCATCGTCAAACTTAGCCCCAACTCTCCTTCGCACGAAATTGTGCAAAACGAATGTAGCTTTAACTATATCAATGGCAAAGTCAGGGTTGACTTGCATTGAAGAGTGAAGTACCCTCCATTTATTTGTTAATATGCCAAAAGCACATTCTACACATCGTCGCGCTCTACTAAGACGATAATTAAAAATACGTTTGTTTCTATCTAGGTTTCTGTTAGGATATGGGCGCATCATATTTCTGTGTAAACCAAACGCCTCATCTCCAACAAAAACAAAAGGTTGGGGTTCGTTTGTGTAATTGGGCAAATTTTTGTCTTCCGGTAAATTTAAATCATTTCTGAAAAACTTTTGACCTAATGTAGACTTTCTGAATATAGAGTTATCGGATTCTTTTCCATAATCACCAACATTAATCGTTGTAAAACAACAGTTTGCATCTGCCACAGCCATTAACACGATGGAGAAGTATTTCTTATAATTATAATAATTCGAACCACTGTGTGAAGGTGATTTTATTCTGACGTGTTTACCATCTATTGCCCCAACGCAATTTGGAAAATTAGTTTTCTTATAAAAAAGCTCGGAGTTCGAATTCCAAATAGATTCATTCGGTTCTGGCATTTCATTAGGCTGAAGTACATTCCATATTTGTATACAGGTATGTTTGACGATATCATACGCAGTAGAACGCCCAATCAAGAAGTCTTCACTTATTGTATTTAAATCAATACCTTTGGCAAGATACCTGAAACAAAATGTAAAAATAATTAATTGAACACAATTGAAAACACTAAAGTTATATTTTATTACATAAATCAATAACATAATCATCCTATTAAAATTTTAATCTTTTGCTTTTCAGTACATTTTCTGCAAAAAAAATGGAAAACCGTAAGAGATTATTACACGCGTGAAAAAAAAAAGAAAATGAAGAAAGAAGTGGTAGCGCAGCAAAGAAGAAGAAACCATGCCCGTATTTTGATTTATTGCAGTTTTTAAAAGTTACCAAACAGTCAAGGAACTCATTTTCAAATGTAACTTCTCCTGAAAACACTGATAATGATAACGATGACAGTAATATAACTGGCAACAACGACGATGAAGATCCTGATGAACAATCCAGATCCACAGAAGCAGACTCACCACTGTATCAACCGTCTACCAGCCAGCCAGCGTCAATGCAAAAACCTGTATACGAAAACCAGCCATCGACGTCAAAGCAGACAGTGCCATCGCAACCCGAGACATCTGTATCCCGAACAAAAAATAAAAAACAAACACTGACACTGTTTCAAGAATCTCTTCTCAAAAAGTTTGATAATGATGATGATAAGGATCCTAATCGATTATTTTTATTGTCTTTTTTGCCGGAGATGTCCAAAATGACAGAAAAACAGAATTTCGAATTTCGCATGGAACTTATGAAAGCATTAAATAAAGTCAAGTACCAAATTCCAGAACAGCACACACAATCAAATTGGCCTCATTTTTCATCACCCTTTTCCGATTCCCACAGCAGTAATCAATACTACCCGACACCAGTAAATAGAGGATACACAACACAGGCAAATGAATATCACTCTAATGAAATAAATGAATATGATGAAACATAGAATACTGTGCAGCTTGTTCATTAATCTTTATATTTAAGTAAAATAATAATTAAAATACTTTAAAACTTACTTGAGTGTTATTATTAATCTTTCCTCTGGGCTGATGGCTAGTCTCATATTTGTGTCCGATTTAGTAATAAAAGGTTTTACGTGATGTAATAATTCTTGAAAAACATGTAATGGCATATGGTAGTAGTTTTTAAACATATCTGGATTTGCACATACACGTTCATATAATGTATGGAACTGTCCACATATCAGCCTCTCACTATTGAGTGGGTTTACCCAGCTTCTTTTTCTGGCATCATCTTCAGTATCTTCTGAATATGCTTCGTAAATACACAATATTTTCAATGGATCCATCGCACTTGATGACACAAACACCCCGTATCAACACTCGATAGCGACTGAATAAATTACGTCCATCTGGCAGCTCAACCGAAATTCGGTTGGGCGTAATTTACGCGGCCGAAATTCTGCGACTCACAACTTATAAAATTACGCCCGTCTGGCTTCACCCTTAGTCTTTAATAATAGTTGTCCTTGCGGGGATACCGTTGTCGGCTATGGACACCACGGCCTCTCATGCCCTAGGAGTGCCGGCCGTTTAGGGCGCCATGCCGCCCTAAATGATATAATCCTCCTAGAACCAAACGGTCTGGCTAGGGATGATGCCAAGAGACCGGATGGTATGACTTTGGTACCCTGGAGATTGGGGCGGCCTTTGGTGTGGGATGCTACTTGTGTCGACACACTTGCGCCGTCTCATCTTCAGGTTACTAAATCTAAGGCCGTTCTGCTTCAAATGAGGCAAAAAACCTCAAAAGGCGCAAATATGTAGTTATCGGGATCAAAGTTTACATCAGATGGCAAGTGTGATAGTGATATTGAAAGGAGAGTGAACGCGGGGAACATGGTGAATGGAGCTTTGCATGCCTTTATGAGCAGTCAGAAACTATCCAAAAAGGCTCGACTGGCTGTGCACAGGGGCGTGTTGGTCCCGACATTAATGTATGGGAGTGAAAGTTGGGTATGGCAAAAGAAGCACGAAAGCAGAATAAATGCAGTGGAAATGAGAGCGTTAAGGAGTATGTTGGGTGTGAAATTGAGTGACCGGATAAGGAACAGTGTGATAAGGGAATGTTGTGATGTGAAAGAAGATGTAGTTACAGGAATAGAAAAGGGTATGTTGAGATGGTTCGGTCATGTGGAGAAGATGAATGAAAACAGGTTGTCTAAGCAGATATACATGGAGAGTGTGGAGGGAAAGGTCGGGGTGGGAAGACCTAGACGAACATATCTTGATCAAATTAAGGACGTCCTGGTAAAGGGTCAGGTCAAAAGTACCCGAAACCGCCGAGCTTGCATGAAGAGAGTTATGAATGTAGATGAAGCAAAGGAAGTATGCAGGGATCGTGGCAAGTGGAAAGAGGTAGTCTCTGCCTACCCCTCCGGGAAAGAGGCGTGATTTTATGTATGTATGTATGTAGTTATCGGTAATATCTATACTTTTGAACCTTTTGGGGTAGAAACTCTGGGACCGGGGGGCCTATCTGCCCATCAGCTTTTCCGACAATTGTCGAAAAAGCTAATTGAGGTATATCTTGACCGGAGGGCTGGAAATTATCTGGCTCAGAGAATCAGCATTGCCATTCGAATTGGCAATGCTGCCAGCCTTCTGGGCACATTCCCGCATGTTGATGCTATGCAAGGACTGTACAATTTATAAATTAAATTTTAGTTTGTAGTCATCTTTTTTCTTTCTTTTTATAAGTAGCTTTAGTTTTAATTTGATTATTGCATTGAATTTGATAATTGTAACCTCTATTATTGTCCTAAGATGATTTTCTTCACTTAGGGTTATTCTATTTTTTTTTTAATAATACATACGAAAGTTAGTCTTGAGTGCCACTGCGTAGTAAAAACACGTGTTTATTCTAACCTATTTCAGACTTTTTCAAGTTTAATAATAAAAATGTAAAAAAAAAACGCGCTAATAGTACACTACCTCAGAGGTGGCAAGGAAACGGATGCATATTATGACGATTGCAACTTTTTGCATCGTTATATCACAGAAACGGTAGCTTTGTTGAAAAAAATTATTGATACCTTTTTTATAGATAACTTTATGATCTACAATTTATGTCTGAGGTAATTTTCCGATTTGAAAAACTTACCGTTTTAAAGAAAATTGCGATACACCCATTTTTTACCTTTGACCGTGAGTAAATTTTTTTCCTTAAACCGAAATCATGGGGAATTTTGAAATAATGCTTTTGATTGTGTTTTAAATAATTATACTCATTTTCAGCTTGATGGGAATTAATGTAGCTATGTAGTATTTTTTTCATAGTAATTAGTAGCGGCCCGCTTGTGCAGCAAACGGTTCAAGCCAAAGCCGACTTTAGGCGCTACAGGTTACGGCGCTAAATCCACTGCGGGTAACGCAACGTGTGTTTGCGGTTCTACAGAACAACGTCTATGGATAAACTGAAAAATTAAGATTTTTTTTTCTTCGTATTTTTTCGGGATAAAAAGTATCCTATTTTACGCCCAGGATAATAAGGTATAATTATACCAAGTTTCATCAAAATCGAACCGTTAGTTTTCACGTGATGCCTGAACATACAGACAGACAGACAAAAATTTTTTTAATCACATTTTTGTGTTTGGTATCGATCCAGTAACACCCCCTGCTATTTATTTTTTCAATATTTTCAATGTACAGAATTGACCTTTCTACAGATTTATTATATGTATAGATATAGATATAGAAGAACGATCGATGTGCGATCAACAAACGAGACAAATTACTCAGATTGAGCTGGCCTCGAGGTAAGTTCGAAATTTGTGTTACGAGATACTAACTCAACGATATTATATTGTATAATAAATATAATAAATGCTTACATAGATAAACATCCAAGATCTAGGTCAATCAGAGGAAGTTAGTTTCATATCATGCCCTGGCCGGAATTTGAAGCCGGGACCTCCGGTTTCACAGACAAGCACACTACCGCTGTGCCACAGAGGCCGCCATCTGGGCCATCAAAATATGCATACATATAAAAAAAATTGTTTTTCATTCCAATTTCATAGATAACATGTATTTGCTTATGTTTTTGTACACACAGGTCTCTTAATATTGACATAAAAAATTTACTTAACAAAACGAGATTTTTTTAATGACATAGCTACTAAAAGATATGTCGCTACATACATACAATGAATGAATACTTTTCGATAGCTGAAATTGAATTGATTTTGGAATTTGGAAAAAAACTAACTAAGCCTTTTGCAAATCTAAAAATAACCGAATTACTGACTTATATATTCAACTAAGTTCATTAAGGATTATTTCTAAAGTGATCTTCAATTAATATTCAAACCAAATTACAAGCAATCAAATTACAAATTATGTCGCAGATAAAATTAAAGACAAAATTTGAATTTGAATCGGTCGAACAAACTAGGGTAAGGAGACTGACGGGCCTTTATAAAGGCTGTGTCACACGAATCATTTTATTTTCTAGATTTTCGCTTGTATGGTGTCGTGTGGTTCCCGGAACCATACAAAAAAGAATAGGACTACTCCATCTCTTTCCCACGGATGTCGTTAAAGGCGACTAAGGGACAGGCTTATTAACTTGGGATTCCTCTTTTAGGCAATGGGCTAGCAACCTGTCACTATTTGAATCTCAATTCTATCACAAAGCCAAACAGCTGAGCGTGGCCTATCAGTCTTTTCAAGACTGGTGGCTCTGTCTACCCCGCTAGGGATATAGACGTGATCATATGTATGTATGTATGGATGGTAGTCTGATAGCAATGAAAAAACAACGTGTGTATGCCAGTTGCTTCTCTTCCAGTATAGAACACAAAAGTCGATCAAGGGAAAGTCTTATAATCTTGGTATTCTATAAGGCGATTTGGTAGCAGCCTGTCACTAATTGGATTTTCAGCCATCCAGCTAATGAGACCATTAAGTCTGTAAAGATTATTGGCTCTGTACTATCCATAAGGGATAAAGACGTGTATATGATACCGTTGTTATTTTGTTTCTTTTGTTTTTCAGTTTCGATGTTTTCTGTGTATATAAATAAATCAATTTATATGATTTTTCCGTAAAAAAATTGCCATGACAATTTTTTAGGTACAAATAGATATTTTTCTTTCTAAAAATTACTTATTTACTTTGTAAAGTTTATTCTCGAGAATTATATTTTTGTCTGTGAAAATGATGAAGAGATATTAGGAGGTACTTTACTATGAAGCCCGTTGTAATACTTATGCCATGCGTATTTCACATTTGTAGCGGGAGCGATAGTTCTGTCTCAACCGCCACAAAGGGAAGATCTTCCGCTAGGCTTCTTATTATGGTTGGGGAACTGCGTCCCGACTATATTGAGTCGGTAGTATTAATACTCCGATGCATGAAATCTTACATACATTATGGTCACGTCCATATCCCATGCGGGGTAGACAAAGCCAACAGTCTTGAAGACTAAATGGCCACATTCAGCTATTTGGCCTAATGATAGAAATGAAATTCAAATAGTGACAGTTTGCTAGCCCATCGCCTAAAAGAAGTATCCCAAGTTTATGAGCCTAGGAGTGGTCCTATTCTTTTTGTAGATGCCGGGACCCACACGGCATGAAATCTTTGATATTAAGATTTAACATGCCTACGCTCTGTCATTGGCTCGTGGCGTGTGACGTTTGAGATGACGCCACATACTTCGCTGCTATTGGCTGAGTGCATCGTATTCTTTACTGTCATTGATTGATGACGTTTGACGTTAGTAGTTTTTTATTTATTTAATCTTTATGCACGTAAAATGTACAACAGGTGGACTTAATGCCACAAGGCATTCTCTGCCAGTCGAACCTTAGTTAGTAGCCACAGATTGGTCACGTCACATACAGCCGTGTGGTTCCCGGCACCAATACAAAAAAGAATAGGACCACTCCATCTCTTTCCCATGGATGTCGTAAAAGGCGACTAAGGGATAGGCTTATAAACTTGGGATGGAACTCTTTTAGGCGATGGGCTAGCAACCTGTCACTATTTGAATCTCAATTCTATCATTAAGCCAAATAGCTGAACGTGGCCATTTAGTCTTCAAAACTGTTGGCTCTGTCTACCCCGCATGGGATATGGACGTGACCATATGTATGTATGTATGATTGGTCACGCTTTTTTAAATCGAGTTTGTCGCAGCGTCAGTGTGACCAGCACTTTACACTCGTTTGCCCTAAAACTAATTTCGTGGTTCGCTTGTAGTTGACTGACATCTGCTAAACTCTAATTTATTATTTGATCAGTCTTTCTCATAGATTTCGCATTTTAGTAGTTCCTACTTTTGTTTTTCTTGAGGAAAAAGAGGAAAAATGTATTTTAAAATTATTATCACCTCTATATCCTTTGCGGGGCAGACAAAGCTGTAGGCCACGTTCAGCTGTAAGCCTTAATAGTAGAATTGTGATTTAAATAGTGGTAACCTAGATATTGCTTGCTCAACGCCTACAAGAAGAATCCCAAGTTTATCCTATCCCTGAGTTTCCTTTAACGACATCCATGGGAATGAGATGGAGTGGTTCAGTAGCAATATAATTCTATAACAATAGACTCGTCTACCCCGCAAGGGATATACATGAGAATATATGTATGTTTGTAGATACATACATACATACATAAAATCAGCCTCTTTCCCGGAGGGGTAGGCAGAGACTACCTCTTTCCACTTGCCACGATCTCTGCATAATTCCTTCGCTTCATCCACATTCATAACTCTCTTCATACAAGCTCGGCGGTTTCGGGTACTTTTGACCTGTCCCTTAACCAGGACGACCTTAATATATATGTATTGTTATATTAATCTGTAAAACATAAGTGTTCCCTTACATCAGACAGACATTTAAGATTTTCATCTCGCAACAAATTGTGTTACTTCAATTTTTCTAAGATAAACATCACAATTTTCCTAGCAGACTGCTTTCATTACATTTTCCATCATTTCAGATAATTTTCAAGATAAGTGCGTCCTGTCTGAATCTATCTATCTATTTCAATTGTATGAATTTTATTTCCAATTACAAAGAATTTTTTAACATCGTTATCTATACTTATATTACAAAGCTGAAGAGTTTGTTTGTTTGTTTGAACGTGCTTATCTCAGGAACTACTGGTTCGAATTGAAAAATTATTTTTGTGTTGAATAGACCATTTATCGAGGAAGGCTTTAGGCTTTACTCGTATAACATCACGCTGCAACTATTAGAAGCCAATGATGCCTAAAATACTATTCCATGCGGACGAAGTCGCGGGCACAGCTAGTTTCATAATAAAATGCCAATGTTTATTTATCTGTTCGTCTGCTAGAACGATTTTTATGAATTTTATAGTAGAAACCTCCATTGTAATTACTCCTTACCTTAATTCAAGACCTGGATTCAAGTATATGCTGTATTTTTCTTCGCGTGAGCGAAAGTAACATTTGATTTGATCTTAATATTTTTGGTGTTTCGTCATGAAAGCTGAATGAAAAACAGACTTTATTTTAATGGAGCTGAAGCTGCCGATAAAAGCTTAAATAAGAAAATGAGTGAACGAGTGAATAAGTAAATAAATAAATACTCTTTGATTTAGTACTTCATAATTCAAGCCTCAAATTTATTTTATTAGCAAAAAATTATGTGCTGTTTAAAAGAAGATTGCATCTGTAGAGTTTTCAAAAATAAGCCTATATTTTACTTAAGGTAATTAAATTAAACCGGAAAAATTATTCATCCTTGATAGCTTCAATGATGCCCAAAATAACTTTTCCACGCGGACGAAGTCGCGGGTACAGCTAGTGAATAGTAAAATAAGATACAGTCGTCACGTAATAGCCACACAACAGAATTGCTTCCAATCGGCCACTGGATCTCTTCATTTGAGTAATCGCTGAGTAATAAAATGAGAAATTGCCTATATTTTGTTTTGTTTAGTTGGCAACAACACAGGCTTTGGCAGTAAAACGCTTCGCGTACAAGTAAATATGCCGTGTGGTTCCCGGCACCAATACAAAAAAGAATAGGACCACTCCATCTCTTTCCCATGGATGTCGTAGAAGGTGACTAAGTGATAGGCTTACATAATTGGGATTCTTTTTTAGGCGACGGGCTAGCAACCTGTCACTATTTGAATCTCAATTCTATTATTAAGCCAAATAGCTGAGCGTGGCCATTCAGTCCTTTCAAGACTGTTGGCTCTGTCAACCCCGTAAGGGATAAAGACGTGACCATATGTGTTAATAATTCCGTCCGCAAACGCGGACGAAATCGCGGGCACAGCTAGTATGTAGTATATACATAAAAATAAATTCAAAGTCGACTCCTCTACTTAACTTTTACTACTCTGCTACAGAAGCTAAGTGAATGACGATAGTAATATTACGTTATCCATTTAGTTTTAGTACAACTCTGAATATCTTTAGTGGTTTAACCGTCTGGGTGACTGAGGTCGTAAAATCTCTATTAAGCTGGATAAGCAGGATGGGGTCTAAAATAGTTGCTTAACTCTCATCTTTGGGAATGTTTGTCTCGCCTTTATATACAAGCTTTTCCCGACGACTTTTTCTGCTGTAAAGAGACTAGAACATTAATAAAATCCTAATATATATTCATATATATAGGCACGTCTATATACCTTGCGGGATAGTCAGAGCGAACAGTCTTGACAAGACGGAAAGGCCACGTTCAGCTTCAGGCTTAATTATCTTAAAAATGTATGTTTGTAATCGTATCACGCCTAAACTATTGCCCAAATTAGACAACCCCGCAAGGGATACATGATTATATGTATGTATGTATAATTTGCCTTCTAGATCAATAATTAGAAATCTGATCATTCAGATTTCTGTACGTCCATTCGAATCGAACTTAGGATAAACAGAATAATATAACCGGGATAACGCTATATAAATTAATATATATATAGCGTTATCCCGGTTCATGTTCCATTGGAAGTGACTAGAAGCTATTATAATCGTATACGATTATTACTAAAATTTCATGATTTAGTAGTGATTCCACTAAAATTATTGTAACTTAATGAAAATATGTGTTCGGTCAATTAACTGCATAATTTAATTTAGTTTTGATTTAATCGGATTTGGTACCTGTGTTGCACAATAAATATATTTGATCAATTTATTCGCTGAATTGCAAATTCGATAAAGTACTTATCACATTTTAGCTCACTTCATTATAAACTAAATTAATTAAATAAATATTAATAAATTAATGTTCATTTATACAGACATATAGCCATGGATATATCCTTTACGGCGTAGAGTCAAGAGTCTTGAAAATACTGAACGGCCACATTCAGCTTTATGGTTTTTGAGGTTCAAATAGTGACATGTTACTAGCCCATCGCTTACAATAAAAATTCCAAGTTTGATTTGCTTTTCGCTTAGACTTCTTTCACGACCGTAGGCAGATTCTATCCTAAAGTGCGAGGAACCACACGGCGCTAACGCAAAGGTGAAAAATATGTAAAACAAGTCTCAACACAGCTATCAATAACTATTCACAGATAGAATGAAACGCCTTAGAGCAATAACGTGCGCTATCAATTCTCGGCTCCTCTGTAATGAAACTGGCGATTTGTTTTGCTCATAAACAAAATCCTCGTTTATAGGAGGTGATTGCACAGATTTTACAAGCTCGTTCCTCCAAGGCTACGTCCACGGACATAGAACAGAATAGATGCGCTACAATTTGAGTTGAAGGTTACCCTGCAAAGATTGAGGATGTCTGATGAGAGTTGTACGACTATAAAACCTGACTAAACAGTCACGGGCAGGCACGGTTTGTAGCTGGAGAAAGCGAACAAAAGCGGGATAACTGCCAATAGGGTATTGAGATAAAAATGTTTAAAAATTATAAATCCAAAATTATTAAAATCAATGATGTTTTGTAAGAATACATTGATTTTAATACATTTGCCGAATTGAATTTCAAAATTATATATTTGAAGTCAATGGATGAGGCTAGAAAGTAAATTCATTTTTTTACTCTTTTGCCACGCAAAAGGAAAAGGGTAATGAAATTAGAATAAGAATTCTATTCTTCTTCTTCTTAAACTAGCAAACTGTCACAATTTGTAATCTCAATTACGTCGTTATGCTGTTCCGCTGAACGCGGCCTTTCAATTTCAATCTCTCCTCAAGATGTCATTATATGTATGTAGGTAGTTTGTTTCCATGCGATTCGATATTCGCGTGATCTATCCCAATCTATGTCTGTGGCCAAATCCCTTTTACGGAAAACAGTCTTTGCATGTATCCTAATCAGTATCCAAGAAGCAGGGAAGCAAGGATTTAATAAAGCTGAATTTTCCGTGTCCTGATACTCTTGTAAACAGGTGGTGATAAAAAGCTCTTGTTTCAACATTATTAGAACAATTTCTAAAAAGCAGTTCCCGTAGAATGAAACGCGCGATGCCGTTTTTATCGCACGAAAATTTATTGTTATTTCGGTTTTTATTATGACGCGAACTATCTCTATCGCTGTAGATTTCTTTTGGTTGTCAGTCTGTAATAATAAATAAATATATACGGGAAAAATTACACAGATTGAGTTAGCCTCGAAGTAAGTTCGATACTTGTGTTATGAGATACTAACTCAACGATACTATATTTTATAAAAGTACTTATATAGATTAACATCCAAGACCCCGGCCAATCAGAAAAAAATCTTTTCTCATCATGCCCTGACCGGGATTCGAACCCGGGACCTCCGGTGTCACAGACAAGCGTAATACCGCTGCGCCACAGAGGCCGTTAAAACGACGTTATAAGAAAAAAGAATTAAACACATATTTTTTAAACAAATAATATTAATTTTCTTTTTTCAACGGCTAACTATTAAAATAATATTTACGTTTATACATACATCCTACTACTATTATAAAGGCGAAAGTTTGTATGGATGTATGGATGTTTGTTACTCTTTCACGCAAAAACTACTGAACCGATTACCATGAAATTTGGTAAGTAGGTAGCGGAAGACCCAGAATAACACATAGGCTATTTTTTATCCCAGAGTTCCCGCGGGATTGATAGGGTTTCCATGCGGACGAAGTCGCGGGCGGCCTCTAGTCATACATAATTTACATAAGGTTAGAGCTTTACTGCCGTTAACATTTTTTATAATATTTTTTATAAAATAAATAAAAAAAAATAATGTCAAAGTAAAATTTAATTTACAAATTGTACAGTCCCTGCATAACATCAACATGCGGGAGTGTACCCAGAAGGCTGGCAGCATTGCCAATTTGAATGGTAATGCTGATTTTCTCAGCCAGATAATTTCCAGCCCTCCGGTCACGAGATACCTTAATTAGCTTTTTCGACAATTGTCGGAAAAGCTGATTAAATTTTAATTTTAAAATAAATTTAATTTTGCATATTAAAGGTATAGGCAGGTATAACTAATGATGATCAATATAAACAAACATGTTTCTAAAAATAATAGGACTAAACACGTAAACATTCTACGAAAATCCAATTTTAACGGATAAAATTTCACAACACAAAGTCATTTTGAGACTCGACTTATTTAATTAGGAAGCTTAAACAATGTGCCAATTTACTGGTTTGATTTGTGAGTTAAAGGTGTCAGTTTACCACAAATTATTTAAATAAACGAAATAACGGGGAACAAATGCATTAAATCACAATTAATGTCATAAACATTGTCATAAATTATGATAACGGCTTTTAGTTTTTTTACGATTAAGATTTACGATTGCTTCATAACGATTTTAGGTTCAAAGTCGTAGATTAAAAAAATACACATATTATGACGTCTATGTCGGGTGCGGGGTAGACAGAGTCAACAGTCTTGAAAAGCCTGAATGGCCACGTTCAGCTGTATAGCGCAATTATTAAGCGATATATAGTATCCTATAATAATAAATAAGAAATTTGAATTTGAATTTTGAATTTATGGAATTGAGATTTAAATAGTGACATGTTGCTCGACCATCGCCTACCCTAGTTTATATGCCGGTCCCTTAGTCGCCTCTTACGACATTTATGGGAAAGATATGGAGTGGTTCTATTCTTAACTACGGGAAATCACACGTCAGAGCCAACTTTCTAGACTCAACAAATTGAACCTCATGTTGGTAATAATTTCTCAAACCTCTCCTAATATTTAATTTACTCGTATTTTAGAAAGAGTGAAGTAATGGACTAATATTGATTTTATTTTGTTTCAGAAAGTATCGATAAATCTGGTGAAGACCCGATAGTGTCAGCTTTAAGACCTTACGGTGTGCCTGACGAAGACGAAGCACAAAAAGACAGCACAGCCGATGTTTTTCAAAAATTATTCGGTAACATCACATCTAACATAAAATCAGAAGTGACTACAGAGGACTCATCACTTATCGACCATTTTATAAATGTAGAACATAGTTACGACAATGACACAAGAAGAATGACTATGGAAGACATATTAGCTGAACCAGCCAAAGAATTATCGAATGAAACTTTGAATGAAGCTGATAACGCGACAATCGCTAAGCCGGCACACGAAGATGTCGTCACAAAATTTCTTAGATTGATAGAAACTCAACATCTCTTAGGGGAGAATTGTACGGCTGGTACTCATTTGAATTTAGGTGTAGGTGTAGTCGATAGGTACGCTCAAGAAAGATTTAGGATAGAAGCAGACGTGGCTGTTAACAGAGCTAATATGTTGACAAGACTGTGGAAGTACGCGGGTCCTTCAGTGATGTACAATGAGTATTTGTTGCATGCGAGTTTGTTCTCGATGGTGGAGTTTGATGACGACATTTTTGCGGCTGGTAACTGTTACGATCAATATCAATATAAGAATTACCAACTTTTTTGCCCGTTTGCATATCGTCTGCCTGAGGGGCCTATATTGGCGAAGGATCTGGCTGTTGAATATAAATATTTGAGCAATACCTCGGAATGGTTCTACATAGCGAGAAAGAACGCCGAGCGCGTGATAAGAAACCACAATCAGTTCAAGAGAGGTGAGTCGAATCGTATTTAGATAAGATTTTTGGATTTATTTTTTGGAGTGTCGGTGGTCGAATCGGTAAGGTGCCCGGTTAAAATGTGTGATACGCATAAAGGCACAGGTTCGAATCCCACCACGGCCATGTAACAATGACTATTATCAAAGTTATGAACATTCCTTTGAATACCAATAATATAATACGGGACAAATAACACAGATTGAGTTAGCCTCGAAGTAAGTTAGAAACTTATGTTACGAGATACTAACTCAACGATACTATATTTTATAATAAATAATTATATAGATAAACATCCAAGACCCAGGCCAATCAGAAAAAGTTCTTTTCTCATCATGCCCTGGCCGGGATTCGAACCCGAGACCACCGGTGTCACAGACAAGCGTACTACCGCTGCGCCACAGAGGCCGTCGAAATGCATTCTAATTGATCACTTGAACCGTCAATAACTATAAAACAATTTCAAAGGCGCGCTAAATCTGATCAATTGTTTCAACAGGCTCAGGGTAACCGCACGGTATTTTTCCACCGGGACTATTCACACATAAATAAGCTTTATTGCTCATAAATTAAGGGCCATTTTCGCGCTGATTTCGTTCCAATTATCTACTGGACCACTTATGTGGATGTAGCTAAACGTTATTAATGGTACAATCTTTTCCGTTCAGCTCAATTGATTTGTGCCGTGTGGTTCCCGGCACCAATGCAAAAAAGAGTAGGATCGCTTCATCTCTTTCCCTTGGATGTAGTAAAAGGGGTTTAGTTGACAGCTCGTCATTTTACGTATTTCGGCATTATCTTAATACGTCACATTATTATCTCGTCTCTTGAGTTAACTAGACAACATCTCCTACTGGTCTCATGCTGTATTTCGTCACTTTCGCAATTCGTCCGACGAGCATGTACAATCAAGTTAATAATTGTTAACCATTTTTTCCTATTAATCTATTTTATGCTTCTCTGAGGATATTTTATGAATCACAAACATATCATCTATTTATTTATACCTACATGAGGTTTACAATTTTTTTTTTCTGATATGTCAAATGTGATGTCATTTGTTTCGTTTCTGGTCCGTCATTTAATTCATGATCCGCTTCTCGTGAATTTAAGTTTCAGTTTATAATGATGTGCCTAATTGTACAATGTCGGACGAATTACGAAAGTGACGAAATACAGCATGAGACCAGTAGGAGACGTTGTCAAGTTAAGTCAAGAGACGAGATAATAATGTGACGTATTAAGATAATGCCGAAATACGTAATATGACAAGCTGTCAACTAAACCGTAAAAGGCGACTGAGGGATAGACTTATAAACTTGGGCTTCTTCATTTAGGCGATAGGCTAGCAAGCGGTAGTACGCTTGTCTGTGACACCGGACGTCCTGGGTTCGAATCCCGGTCAGGGCATGATAAGAAAAGAACTTTTTCTGATTGGCCTGGGTCTTGGATGTTTATTAATACAAGTATCATCACTACATAGTATAAAACAAAGTCGCCCATTTTGTCTGTAGTCCCTTCGTATGCATAAAACTTTAAAACTACGCAACGGATTTTGATGCGGTTTTCACTAATAGAAAGAGTATTTTCTCCGACAGGTTTTTATATATAATTGAAATACATTGAAACTATATTAGCTGAGTTATAGCGATTTATGTCCAAGAAGTCAGAAAAAAAATACAAGTAAGTTGGATACAAGTAAGAACAATGTATAGCAAAAACATTGGTCTTTATTAGTTCTACAAAAAAGTCCGCGATGACATATATCCAGCTTTTTTATTTAAGTCACAAAAACTACTTTTCTGTATTAAAAAAACATTTAATTCGTTGGGTGATGTTTAACTGGTGATATAACCAATAATACATATATCCTTATCAAAATAAGTAAGTTCATCATCACGAGCATTTAATTTAGATTATTTTTGCAGTTTACAGTGTGTTATTTAGACATATAGTTTAGGAGATATCACGATATTAGTATTGCGGCACGGTACGGGCCGGCCGCGGCGGCGGGGGCAGCGTCCCTATAAATAGCGCGTCGGCGGAAAACCGTAATTTATGGAAAATCTGTACATTACTTAACAATTCCAGTTACTTTTTACTCCAAAATCACTTCACTGTTTCCCAAATATTCCATACATTGCTATAAAATCAAGATAACCACTGAGAATATACTGACGATGTACTTGTTTGTCACAGTCTATCTACAGAAAACATGGACTGGAACTTGAGTTCCAGTCTCGACTCTCTGTCTGTGGCAGAGAGTTTCACATGTGATATAGATAATTTAAATTCTAAATTAAATATAAACAAGTACAATCTCAAAGTTATATCTCAGAATATTAGAAGCATCTCGTTCAACTGGAGTAGTTTTATAACCCTATTGACTCGTTCTCAAATAGACTGGGACCTAATTGTCCTAACTGAGTGCTTTTTACCGTCGACAAACATTATTCCTACCTTAGAAAACTACAATTTTATCACGTCTGATCCATTATCTCATCTAACCAAAAATGAAGGTGTAGTTATTTATTACAAAAAATCGCTCAAAATACAAACTGAACAAATAATGATCTTAGAAGCTAATAGTACATTAATACGAATAAATGAAGATACATGTCTAATTGGTATTTACCGTCCTCCCCATCACCTTAATGCTACTAAATTTATCAATTCCCTCGAACTCCAACTTAAAAAACTCTCACGTTACAAAAACATTATTATAATTGGCGACATTAATCTAAGTATTTGTCCGTCTAAATTCGATACCAGAGCAAATGACTACCTAAACATGCTAGCATCTAATTCTATCCTGCCAGGACATTCCCTACCCACGCGAAACAATAAAACTTGCTTAGATCATATAATGATTAAAACAAAATGTCTTCCCCAATGCTGTGTTATCGATTCATCAATTACTGACCATGATTCCATAGTCCTTAATATTAATCTTAAGACAGAAATCCCCCGTGCACCTGTCAGAACCTTTAAGTTTTGTGACTATGAAGGTTTGGACAGAACCATCAGTGATTTTGATTTTTCCCCTATTTATCAGATGACAGATGCTAATGATGCTGCTGATTTTCTCATTAAATCCCTTCAAACAGCTATTAACTCTAATGAAATGATTAAAAAAATACCGGTTAGGAAACGAATCTCCAAACCGTGGATGACCAAAGGATTACTCAAATGTATGAGAAACAGGGACAATTTACATAAAAAGCATAAGAGGGATCCCGAAAATGTAATATTAGAGTGTACCTATAAAAGATACAGAAACTTTTGCAATATAATCTTAAAGAAGGCCAAGAGAGCGTATGATAATAGTCTTATAACGGAAGCAGGCAAATCACATAAAAAATTATGGAATGTAATAACACAGCTAACTCAATCTAAAAACAAAACTGACCATTCACCCAATCTACTAAGCTACCATGCACCCAAAGATAGTATCAATCACATCAACTCTTATTTTGCCAGTGTGGGAAGTGACCTCGCTCGTAAGATTATACCCATAACAACACGTAATACTAAATTTAAGCACAGAGACCCCCCACCTAACTCATTTGTTATACTACCAACTAACGAAGAAGAGATTATATCAGCAATAATGGCTTTAAAAACCGATGCAGCTCCCGGTGTAGATAACATTCCTAGCCTTTTGCTGAAGAGATATGTGAACATTCTCACAACTCCGATCACATTCCTATGCAATCTAATTTTCCAGACGGGTGTCTTTCCCCGTGCTCTAAAGATTGCTCTAGTTAAACCGATTTATAAAAGTGGTGACAAGAACAGTGTTGACAACTTCAGACCTATATCTTTATTACCGGCACTATCCAAAATTGTAGAACGTCTCATTAATAATCGCTTAGTTAATTTTCTTGAAAACAGCAAAATCCTCGCTCCATCCCAGTTTGGTTTTCGAAGAGGTAAATCAACAGATGATGCTGTCTATAGCTTGACTGACACTATTGTACGCAATCTTGACTTAGGTATTAAAAATATCGGCATATTTTTAGATTTTAAAAAAGCTTTCGACACAGTTTCGGTCCCCCTTCTCATTCAAAAATTACAAGCGGTAGGAGTAAGAGGATTGCCGCTGTCACTTCTGACTGACTATCTTCAGGATAGACTCCAACAAGCTAAAATTGGAAACCTGATTAGCGACCAACTTCCCGTAACACATGGTGTGCCACAGGGTAGCATATTGGGTCCCACGCTATTCCTTGTCTATATTAACGACCTCTGCCAGCTACAAGTTCCAAACTGTACAATCTTTGCTTTTGCCGATGACACCGCACTTGTCGTTGATGGTAAAACGTGGGACGAAGCGTATTGCAATGCCCAAACTGCCTTCAATATGGTCACTGGCTGGGTAAGCACAAACATGCTAACATTGAATTTGAGTAAAACGAAACATATGTTCTTCGCTTTAAATAAAACTCAATGGCCTAAAACCGGTTTTATTACTGCCCATACGTGCAATAATATTTCGCCTCAATGCTCATGCCTGAAGTTAGATCGTGTTGATACTATTAAATACTTAGGTGTAGAAATTGACACTGCCCTAACCTTCAAAACTCATATACAATCATTAACGACAAGACTACGCAAGCTCATCTATATTTTCAGATACTTAAGAACTTTAGCTGATCGTAAAATTCTTAAAATGGTTTATCAGGCACTGTGTCAATCTCTAATCGGATATTGCATTACTTCATGGGGCGGGGCTGCAAAAACGCATCTCATTGAGGTGGAACGGGCTCAACGTGCGATACTTAAAGTAGGAGCTTCCCTTCCTTTTCGTCATCCAACATTCGAACTGTATCAACAGTGGGAAGTCCTTACGGTGAGACAGATCTTTGTCTTTTCGACTATTCGTAAAATGCACACTCAGTGTAGATATAATCCGAGTCTTTTTGCTAACAAACGAAGAAAGACTACCGTCTGTAACCTTGAACACTTCAATACGATGGTGATGTTTAACTGGTGATATAACCAATAATACATATATCCTTATCAAAATAAGTAAGTTCATCATCACGAGCATTTAATTTAGATTATTTTTGCAGTTTACAGTGTGTTATTTAGACATATAGTTTAGGAGATATCACGATATTAGTATTGCGGCACGGTACGGGCCGGCCGCGGCGGCGGGGGCAGCGTCCCTATAAATAGCGCGTCGGCGGAAAACCGTAATTTATGGAAAATCTGTACATTACTTAACAATTCCAGTTACTTTTTACTCCAAAATCACTTCACTGTTTCCCAAATATTCCATACATTGCTATAAAATCAAGATAACCACTGAGAATATACTGACGATGTACTTGTTTGTCACAGTCTATCTACAGAAAACATGGACTGGAACTTGAGTTCCAGTCTCGACTCTCTGTCTGTGGCAGAGAGTTTCACATGTGATATAGATAATTTAAATTCTAAATTAAATATAAACAAGTACAATCTCAAAGTTATATCTCAGAATATTAGAAGCATCTCGTTCAACTGGAGTAGTTTTATAACCCTATTGACTCGTTCTCAAATAGACTGGGACCTAATTGTCCTAACTGAGTGCTTTTTACCGTCGACAAACATTATTCCTACCTTAGAAAACTACAATTTTATCACGTCTGATCCATTATCTCATCTAACCAAAAATGAAGGTGTAGTTATTTATTACAAAAAATCGCTCAAAATACAAACTGAACAAATAATGATCTTAGAAGCTAATAGTACATTAATACGAATAAATGAAGATACATGTCTAATTGGTATTTACCGTCCTCCCCATCACCTTAATGCTACTAAATTTATCAATTCCCTCGAACTCCAACTTAAAAAACTCTCACGTTACAAAAACATTATTATAATTGGCGACATTAATCTAAGTATTTGTCCGTCTAAATTCGATACCAGAGCAAATGACTACCTAAACATGCTAGCATCTAATTCTATCCTGCCAGGACATTCCCTACCCACGCGAAACAATAAAACTTGCTTAGATCATATAATGATTAAAACAAAATGTCTTCCCCAATGCTGTGTTATCGATTCATCAATTACTGACCATGATTCCATAGTCCTTAATATTAATCTTAAGACAGAAATCCCCCGTGCACCTGTCAGAACCTTTAAGTTTTGTGACTATGAAGGTTTGGACAGAACCATCAGTGATTTTGATTTTTCCCCTATTTATCAGATGACAGATGCTAATGATGCTGCTGATTTTCTCATTAAATCCCTTCAAACAGCTATTAACTCTAATGAAATGATTAAAAAAATACCGGTTAGGAAACGAATCTCCAAACCGTGGATGACCAAAGGATTACTCAAATGTATGAGAAACAGGGACAATTTACATAAAAAGCATAAGAGGGATCCCGAAAATGTAATATTAGAGTGTACCTATAAAAGATACAGAAACTTTTGCAATATAATCTTAAAGAAGGCCAAGAGAGCGTATGATAATAGTCTTATAACGGAAGCAGGCAAATCACATAAAAAATTATGGAATGTAATAACACAGCTAACTCAATCTAAAAACAAAACTGACCATTCACCCAATCTACTAAGCTACCATGCACCCAAAGATAGTATCAATCACATCAACTCTTATTTTGCCAGTGTGGGAAGTGACCTCGCTCGTAAGATTATACCCATAACAACACGTAATACTAAATTTAAGCACAGAGACCCCCCACCTAACTCATTTGTTATACTACCAACTAACGAAGAAGAGATTATATCAGCAATAATGGCTTTAAAAACCGATGCAGCTCCCGGTGTAGATAACATTCCTAGCCTTTTGCTGAAGAGATATGTGAACATTCTCACAACTCCGATCACATTCCTATGCAATCTAATTTTCCAGACGGGTGTCTTTCCCCGTGCTCTAAAGATTGCTCTAGTTAAACCGATTTATAAAAGTGGTGACAAGAACAGTGTTGACAACTTCAGACCTATATCTTTATTACCGGCACTATCCAAAATTGTAGAACGTCTCATTAATAATCGCTTAGTTAATTTTCTTGAAAACAGCAAAATCCTCGCTCCATCCCAGTTTGGTTTTCGAAGAGGTAAATCAACAGATGATGCTGTCTATAGCTTGACTGACACTATTGTACGCAATCTTGACTTAGGTATTAAAAATATCGGCATATTTTTAGATTTTAAAAAAGCTTTCGACACAGTTTCGGTCCCCCTTCTCATTCAAAAATTACAAGCGGTAGGAGTAAGAGGATTGCCGCTGTCACTTCTGACTGACTATCTTCAGGATAGACTCCAACAAGCTAAAATTGGAAACCTGATTAGCGACCAACTTCCCGTAACACATGGTGTGCCACAGGGTAGCATATTGGGTCCCACGCTATTCCTTGTCTATATTAACGACCTCTGCCAGCTACAAGTTCCAAACTGTACAATCTTTGCTTTTGCCGATGACACCGCACTTGTCGTTGATGGTAAAACGTGGGACGAAGCGTATTGCAATGCCCAAACTGCCTTCAATATGGTCACTGGCTGGGTAAGCACAAACATGCTAACATTGAATTTGAGTAAAACGAAACATATGTTCTTCGCTTTAAATAAAACTCAATGGCCTAAAACCGGTTTTATTACTGCCCATACGTGCAATAATATTTCGCCTCAATGCTCATGCCTGAAGTTAGATCGTGTTGATACTATTAAATACTTAGGTGTAGAAATTGACACTGCCCTAACCTTCAAAACTCATATACAATCATTAACGACAAGACTACGCAAGCTCATCTATATTTTCAGATACTTAAGAACTTTAGCTGATCGTAAAATTCTTAAAATGGTTTATCAGGCACTGTGTCAATCTCTAATCGGATATTGCATTACTTCATGGGGCGGGGCTGCAAAAACGCATCTCATTGAGGTGGAACGGGCTCAACGTGCGATACTTAAAGTAGGAGCTTCCCTTCCTTTTCGTCATCCAACATTCGAACTGTATCAACAGTGGGAAGTCCTTACGGTGAGACAGATCTTTGTCTTTTCGACTATTCGTAAAATGCACACTCAGTGTAGATATAATCCGAGTCTTTTTGCTAACAAACGAAGAAAGACTACCGTCTGTAACCTTGAACACTTCAATACTAGATTTGCGCTTAAGTTCTTTTGCTTCCTTGGCGCCTTCCTCTACAATAAAGCCAACAATATTCTTATTATATACCCAATGTCTAGATATCTTTGCAAGAAGGCTCTTTTTAAGTGGTTACTATCTCTTGACTACGATTCTACTGAACGTCTCATACAAATTACTTCATAACCTCCTACCTCATCATTACACACTACAGAACAACATTTTACACAAACAAGAACACTTACATATCACATACAATCACCCACTACGGTTTTACTCATAAGCTTAGATAAGTATTTTTATGTTTTGTCATTATGTATAAAGTTTTTCTCTTTTTCTTTAATTTTTCTACTAACGGCGTCAAATTGATGTACAAGATCATTTAAATCATAGGGAGGAGTGAGCCTGGTGACCTGTAATACAGGAGGTCTTACCTACCTATCTCAGGCACCAGTTCTCTCCACACTTATTGATATTACTACTCGCATTACTTGTACCCCATCGATTAAGTATGAAATGAAACTCTGTAAATTAGTATTAAGTGGAGAGAATAATAAACGATTTATTTATTATTATTATTATATTTTTTCCAAAAACTGATAGGGGGGGCGATCAAAGAAGAGTCACAGAAACCAAAAAACATTTTAATATTTTAAACGCGGTTAAGGGAAAGAGAAGTTATTGTGAATTGAAAATTAGTATCCAATATGTGTTGGTGCGTTGACTGTATTTGTCGAAGTAGCGGGATACACGCAAACGAAGTTGCGCGGGTCAGCTAGTTTATTATAAAATATAGTATCGTTAAGTTGGTATCTCTTAACACGAGTCTCGAACTTATTTCGTAGACAGAGCCAACAGTCTTGAAAGTACTGATAGGCCACGCTCAGCTATTTGGCTTAATGATATAGCATTGATATTCAAATAGTGACAGGTTGCTAGCCCATCGCCTAAAAAAGAATCCCAAGTTTGTAAGCCTATCCCTTTGTTGCCTTTTACGACATCCATAGGAAATAGATGGAGTGGTCCTATACTTTTTTGTAATGGTGCCGGGAACCACACGGCACTGACACTGAATGACACGGTATATTTATTTATTTATTTATAACTTAACTAATGTGTTACCCTTTTCAAAAGGAGTGTTTCCTCGAAAAACATGTTGTTTTGATACATCCCTAACTTAAATATGTTTCTGTCAGAACGATTTGATACATTTTTTACACGAAGTCACACACCTCGGTGGCATTCACTTAGTGTTAAGGCGTGCATGCGCAAAAATGTCGGAGAAATTGTAATAACACGTTAGAATCTACGAGGCGGAGTTTGTTTTTATTATTCGCTCGCCTTTCCTCTCATTTTGTTTTCACAATACATACATTCATACATAAAATCACGCCTCTTTTGACTTTAAATATATAAATTTGCCATTCAATTCGGTAACTGTACATACATACATAAAATCACGCCTCTTTCCCGGAGGGGTAGGCAGAGACTACCTCTTTCCACTTGCCACGATCTCTGCATACTTCCTTCGCTTCATCTTGCTTATACCGTTTGGTACTTTTGACCGTTTTCACTATAGTCGACTGAAAATCAGTTCTATCATTCAGCCATTTTGCTGAGTACTTTTTTGTGTATTACTAATGATGTGATTGTCATAATGTTTCCTTTCTATAGTTTTTTTGTTCTTCTGGTCGTTTCTGGCGTTTCAGTCTTATCCAGATTGTGGGCTCTGCCTACCCCGCAAGAGATAAAGACGTGATTCTATCTACATATGTATATGTCGGACTTTATGTCGTATTATTATTGAACTTTTGTGTAGGATATTTTTTATATAGGATTTTGTAAATGTACTTTTACAAAAGTTTAAAAACATACATTCATACATACATATAATCACGTTTATGTCCCTTGCAGAGTAGACAGAGCCAACAGTCTTTAAAAAAAAAAGACTGTTAGGCCACGTTCAGCTGTTTGGCTTAATGATAGAATTGAGATTCAAATAGTGACAGGTTGCTAGCCCATCGAATACAATAAGAATCGCAAGTTTATAAGCCTATCCCTTAGTCGCGTTTGCAACATCCATGGGAATGAGACGGAGTGGTCCTATTATTTTTTAAAAGTTACAAAAATTGTTTACAAAGTTTAATAAATTTACGAAAAAAAATAAGATTATACGTTTTATACGGTCCGAACCGCAGCTGCCAATTAATTAAATGAAAATATTTTATTAATTTTGAAGCACTCTATAAACCGCCATCTTATTAATTTTCCCCAAACTTATGAGCGCGAATATTTCATTACATTTTATTTATATCTTTCGTGGCTCAAGCATTGCTCGTAAAAGTATTTACATAGCCCAAATATTTATGTACAGACATAACTCCTGTATTCCAGTTGAGGCGGTACATATAAATTTTATAGCCTTCTATAGCATTGCGTACAGTTACCCACAAAACGGGCTTATTAAAGTTTATTTCATCGTTTCTACATTAAAATTTTAGTCGATTCAAATTAAAAAAATAATAATTCAAAATTCTAAATTTTTATTCATTATTATAAGATACTTCATACCGCTTAATAATTGTCAAAACGTTTGGTTTCACAACATTGGTTGACGTCAAATAAATTACTAAAAACTAAATTTACTGCCGCTTTCAAGGCGTCAGTGCAGAAGAAGAGGTAACAAACTGCACTGCAGCATTTTCTTCAACAACGTTAACTTGATGTTTTCATTAAATGCCCTTTCTGCTGCTTCTAATGAGAACGGCTGTGAATTGCCGGTCAGATAGTTATTAATTGACTAACTACAAACAAACAAACTCACTTTCGCATTTCTACTAGTATTAAATGAAAGAAAGGGAGTTTATTTGTTTGCATACATAAATACATACATACATATGGTCACGTCTTTATCCCTTTTGGGGTAGACAGAGTCAACGGTCTTGAAAAGACTGATAGGCCACGTTCAGCTGTTTGGCTTTAAGATAGAATTGAGATTCAAATAGTGACAGGTTGTTAGCCCATCGCCTAAAAGAAGAATGCCAAGTTTATACGCATATCCCTTAGTCGCCTTTTACGACATCCATGGGAAAGAGATGAAGTGGTCCTATCCTTTAATTATGCTATTGGTGCCGGAAACCACTCGGCTATTTATTTGTTTGTTTGTTACCTTTTCTCGTGTTATCTGAATTAAATAATTATATGAATTAATAAATCTTCTTAAAATAGCACGTAATACGAGTATAATTCAGAGTCTGGAGAAGGAAATAATCTTACATACCGGTAAAACCTATAGTTCCCACGGGATTAGCAAAAAACCTGTATTATTTTGTGGGTAGCGTTAAATTCGTCAACAAGCTATTTGTCTAACCTGTCACTGTTTTAATCTAAGTTCTATCATCAAGCCAAAAAGCTGAACGCGGCCCCTCAGTCTTTTCAAGACTGTTGCCTCTGTCTACCCCGCAAGGGATATAGACGAAATTATATGTATGTATGTTAAATTTGTCGCTTTTTGTAGGTGGCGTTTCATACGCTGCTTTTACAGTTGGTGCTAATTTTGTTGCCTTTTTGTTAGATGGCCTTAAGTTTAAATTCGTCGCTTTTTGTAGATGGCGCTAAATTCACGCGACCAAAGTTGCGGTCAACAACTAGTTTTATAAATGAATAGATAAGAGCTTTAGATAAATTAGAACTGATAAAATGTCTTAGTATTTTTATTATTTTGACATAGAAAAGAATCTTAAGTCACAATACATACAAACATAAAATCACGCCTTTTTCCCGGAGGGATAGGCAGAAACTACATCTTGGGTCACAATATTTGATTAAATAAGTAACGATGAAGATGTCGTAGTGTTTTTAACCGACTTGAAAAAAAGGAGGAGATTTTATTTACTTTATTAACCACTTAAGCCAAACAGCTGAACGTGGCCTATCAGTATTTTTAAGACTGTTGGTTCTGTCTACCCCGCAAGGGATATAGGCGTGATTATATGTATGTATGTATGTTTTATTTACTTAATATAGGGAAGAGTACACAATATTTGATTCGGTCAGAATCCACTCATCCACTCATTCACCAGCGCTCTCAAAATATCATTAGATCTCGCCCTTACTATCACCAAGATGTATAACGACTTCGGAGCTTACAAACTATTATAGTTGGAACATTATCTGTGGCTCCGAGCCGAAGTTATGTGGTTGCCTGTACTTTGGCTTAAGCCCAGAAATATTTGGCCCTGAATGTACTACACCAATCCTGTTTAGTGTTCTTAATCCGAAACTTGACTTTGTGGGTCTTAACTCGCGTAATCTGTGCGAAACTTTGCAACGAATTTATTGGTAACTTGAACTTGTAAGTGACATAAAAGTGTTTTTTTTTTTTTCAGAATTTATGTGTGTTCCGTGTGGTTCCCGGCACCAATAGAAAAAAGAATAGGACCACTTCATCTCTCTCCCATGGATGTCGTAAAAGGCGACTAAGGGGTAGGCTTATAAACTTGGGATTCTTCATTTAGGCGATGGGCTAGCAACCTGTCACTATTTGAATCTCAATTCTATCTTAAAGCCAAACAGCTGGATGTGGTCTATCAGTCTTTCCAAGACTGTTGGCTCTGTCTACCCCGCAAGGGATATAGACATGATTATATGTATGTATGTATTTATGTGGAATTAGGCGGTAGTCTCATGTATGTGTATTAGGCGGTTGTAAATTGACGTACGACGAAAATGCTGCAGTGTAGTTTGTTCCGCCGCTTTTTTGTCACATGCGCTTTGGAAGCGGTAGTAGTAATAATTAGATATAAGTAATGTGACGTCAATAAGTGATACCTTGTATCCAATTTTGAAAATAAATCTATTCTAGTCTTATAAACTTGGGATTCCCCTTGAAAAGTCTGAAGGCCACGTTCAGCTGTAAGGCTTAATGATGGAATTGAGATACAAACAGTGAAAGATTGCTTGCCTATTAGAAGAATATCGATTATATTAGCTGTTTCCTAAGTCGTCTTTAACGACATTCTTAATTATAATTAAGTGGTTCTATATTGCCATGTGGTTCCCAGCACCAATACAAAAAAGAATAGGACCGCTCCATCTCTCACCCATGGATGTCGTAAAAGGCGACTAAGGGATAGGCTTACAAACTTAGGATTCTTTTTTAGGCGATGGGCTAGCAACCTGTCACTATTTGAATCTCAATTCTATGATAAAGCCAAATAGCTGAATGTGGCCATTCAGTCTTTTCAAGACTGTTGGCTCTGTCTACCCCGCAAGAGATATAGACGTGATTATATGTATGTTTGTATTTATGTGGAATTAGGCGGTAGTCCATTTGTATGTGTATTAGGCGGTTGTAAATTGACGTCCGACGAAAATGCTGCAGTGTAGTTTGTTCCGCCGCTTTTTTGTCACATGCGCTTTGGAAGCGGTAGTAGTAATAATTAGATATAAGTAATGTGACGTCAATAAGTGATACCTTGTATCCAATTTTGAAAATAAATCTATTCTAGTCTTATAAACTTGGGATTCCCCTTGAAAAGTCTGAAGGCCACGTTCAGCTGTAAGGCTTAATGATGGAATTGAGATACAAACAGTGAAAGATTGCTTGCCTATTAGAAGAATATCGATTATATTAGCTGTTTCCTAAGTCGTCTTTAACGACATTCTTAATTATAATTAAGTGGTTCTATATTGCCATGTGGTTCCCAGCACCAATACAAAAAATAATAGGACCGCTCCATCTCTCACCCATGGATGTCGTAAAAGGCGACTAAGGGATAGGCTTACAAACTTGGAATTCTTTTTTTAGGCGATGGGCTAGCAACCTGTCACTATTTGAATCTCAATTAAATCATTAAGCCAAATAGCTGAACGTGGCCATTCAGTCTTTTCAAGACTGTTGGCTCTGTCTACCCCGCAAGGGATATAGACGTGACCATATGTATGTATGTATGTAGAAAAATAACAATTGTATTAGCCGTTTCCACAGTCGCCTTAAACGACATTCTTAATTAAAATGAAGTGGTCCTATATTAAATTGCCGGATACCACACGGCACGAACGAACGTACATTATTTGTTAACAGATGTAGCTACAGCTAGGCTTGTTTATTTCAGCTATTTTCATAGAATAGAATAGAATAGAATAGATTTATTTTCAAAATTGGATACAAGGTATCACTTATTGACGTCACATAACTTAAATCTAATTATAACTACTACCGCTTCCAAAGCGCATGTGTAGAAGAAGCGGCGGAACAAACTACACTGCAGCATTTTCATAGGACGTCAATTTACAAATATAGATCTCTTAAATCTAAATCGTGGACGAATGCACATTGTCTACATTAAAAAACTGTTATGTAGAACTGATTATGTCAATACGAATATTTCGTCAAATAAAATAAATATAAAATAAAATATGTACATACTGTACAAATTATGTCAAGATCATATATAGGTAGCTTAGCATAGCTTGTTATCTTATGGTTCACTTTTATGGGGTAGCGCGGCTGATATACAAACTATTTTTATAATTCAGAAAAGGGCCGTTCGCGCAATTTACGGTTTAGGACCAAGAGACTCGTTAAGACAACTCTTTAAGAAAATAAACATACGAGTACCTACAGTAGCGTCCCAGTACATTTTTGATCTTATAATGTAAGTTAGGAATACCACCTCTTTTTTTCAAAAAGTTAGTGCCACATACATACATACATACATACATAAAATCACGCCTCTTTCCCGGAGGGGTAGGCAGAGACTACCTCTTTCCACTTGCCACGATCTCTGCATACTTCTTTCGCTTCGTCCACATTCATAACTCTCTTCATACAAGCTCGGCGGTTTCGGGTACTTTTGACCTGACCCTTTACCAGGACGTCCTTAATTTGATCAAGATACGTTCGTCTAGGTCTTCCCACTCCGACCTTTCCCTCCACACTCTCCTTGTATATCTGCTTAGTCAACCTGCTTAGATGCTTATGTGCTTAGTGCCACAACTGATAGAAATTTACGTAATAAACGTAAATTAGTCATGCCGTAACATAGGCTTAGAAAAGTCGGTAAATCGTTCAGTAAACGTTTTGACAATTATTAAGCGATATGAAGTATCCTTTAATGATGAATAAAAAATTTGAATTTTTTTGTTTAATATTTTCCTATGTCGCAGGTTACAACTCGTACACGTTCAACGACACAGCCCACTCTGATCGCGAGCCTGACGAGATCCTGTCAGTGGTTTACGAAGACGGCAAATGGTCCAAACCTTACTATGACTGCGGGGGTGGTAACATTTGGATGCTGACATACACTGTCCCCTTTTTTGGGTACAGCAACGGATCATATTTCTTCAAGTGAGTGTGGTTTTTTTTCTATTTACATACACACATACACATATGGTCACGTCTATATCCCTTTTGGGGTAGACAGAGCCGACAGTCTTGAAAAGACTGCTAGGCCACGTTCAGCTGTTTGGCTTAATGATAGAAATTGAGATTCAGATAGTGACAGCATTCAGACATTGCTAGCCCATCGATCGCCTAAAAGAAGAATCACAAGTTTAATAGCATATCCCTTAGTCGCCTTTTACGACATCCATGGGAAAGAAATGGAGTGATCCTATTCTTTTTTCTATTGGTGCCGGGAACCATACGGCTTTTTTCTATTTATTTTACATATACATATAATCATGTCTATATCCCTTGCGAGGTAGACAGAGCCAACCAAGACTCGGAAAGACCGACGACAATTATTCACCCTTGAGGGCTTCAATGATGCCCAAAATAACTATGACGTCCGATGAAAATGCTGCAGTGTAGTTTGTTCCGCCGCTTCTTCTACAAATGCGCTTTGGAAGCGGCAGTAGTTATAATTAGATTTAAGTTATGCGACGTCAATAAGTGATACCTTGTATCCAATTTTGAAAATAAATCTATTCTATTGTATTCTATTCTATTCCGCGCGGACGGAGTCGCGGGAAAAGCTGGTTTATTTATACAGGCTGACATTTAAAACAACTGCATCAAACAACAAATTAAACGTCATCATTTTCGCATTTAAAAAACCCTCAAAAACTACGTCACACGCTTTATTAAAGACCAATACTACAAAAAGAAATTAAAACTAAAAATGTAAATAAATGTCTGAAAAATAAATTATTTTTCTAGTATCAAGATCAAGTAAAGTACAGAGTTGTGGAGATCGCTCAGCTGAATGAATTGTGTGTTGACCTCTGAATCTTACGCGTCGCTTTTCCGCCGGTCGGGGTGATATGACGTATTTAGGATCGTGGATTTTGATACTTTAATTTTTTTTCGTACTTTCTGAAATATGAACCGATATTATTATTTCTTTTAACGTTTTTAAATATCCTTTAGATGAGTACACTTAACCGACAAATTTATGCAGTTGAATTAAAAGTCATCCTGTATAGTCAAACTAAAACCAACATCGCACGGCCATGTCAGTTACATATTCTTACCAAACATGTGTGCCTACAACGATTTGTAAACATGTCGTATACCGGATCACTCCTAAACTTTGTTCCCTCAGGAGTTAGGACTTCCGAGTACCTATGTGCAATCAATAACCCGATGAAGGCATAGCACATATTGTTGGTTTAGTAACATTTCTAGTTGAGACATAAACATACATACATATATACATACATACATAAAATCACGCCTCTTTCCCGGAGGGGTAGGCAGAGACTACCTCTTTCCACTTGCCACGATCTCTGCATATTTCCTTCGCTTCATCCACATTCATAACTCTCTTCATGTAAACTCATATATATATATACATATATATATACATGTATGTCGTGTGATTCCCGGCACCAATTTAAAGGAGAACAGGATCACTCGATCTCTTTCCCATGGATATCGTAAAAGGCGACTAAGGGATAGGATTATAAACTTGGGATTCTTTTCTTAGGCGACGGGCTAGCCTAGCATCCTGTCATTATATAAATCTCAATTCTGTGATTAAGCCTAACAGCTGAACGTGGCCTGTCAGTCTTTCAAGACTGCCGGCTTTGTCAACCCGCAAGGGATATAGACGTGACTATATGTCTGTATGTAATATCTTATAATTGGACTTGATTGAATGGATTGAATGGATTTTTACAACCCTCTTTGCGTAAGGGGGTTCTGATATTTGAACGCTTAAGTGCCTATTTCTGTAGGAAATATTTTTCTTAAAATAACACGTTCTAAATATATTGAAGTGATTTTGCATCAGTGATATAGAATTACGCTGAATTGGAGTAAGGCAGTGTTCAATTAGGAATTTATCAATATTTATTTTTGTTCTTAAGGGGGAATTCCAGACTATTTTTAAACGCCTTCAGCAAAATGAGAAGATTAATTTCTATAAAAAACTCCTGGTTCTTTACCTATTAGCATATTATTTTGTGTCATAATTTTACATGACATACCTTTGTTTAGCCTAATAATTGTTACGCATAATATTATTTGGCATAACTTTTTAAGCATACCTACTATTAGCATAACCTAACCTAAGCTAAGAAGTACTCGCCTTATAGCGCATTACACTACATCTGCTTCGCGCAAAAAATAAATTATTCTAAACTATATTTATGCCTATGAAATTGTATGCCAAAACCAATTATGCCAAAAAACTATTATGACAAACTATTGTGACTTGAAAATAGAATTGAGATTCAAATAGTGGAACTTTGCTAGGCCATCGCCTAAAGGAAGAATGTATTTATTCATTCATATAATCATCTATATCCCATGCGGGGTACACAGAGCCAGCAGTCTTGAACTTGAACTTAATAGGTAGCAACCTGTCACTATTTGAATCTCAATTCTACCATAAAGCCAGAAAGCTGAACGTGATCAATCAGTGTCTTCAAGACTGTTTGCTCTGTCTACCGCGCAAGGAATATAGGCGTGACTATATGTATGACTCTGTGGCGCAGCGGTAGTGCGCTTGTCTGTGAAACCGGAGGTCCCGGGTTCGAATCCCGGCCAGGGCATGATGACAAAACGAACTTTCTCTAATTAGCCCGGGTCTTGGATGTTTTTCTATTAAAGTATTTCTTATAAAATATAGTATCGTTCAGTTAGTATCTCGTAACGCAAGTCTCGAACTTACTTCGAGGCTAACTCAATCTGTGTAATTTGTCCCGTATGTATTTATATTTATTGTATGTAAATTTAAAAAGAAAGGAGCGTCGTTTTAATGTGAAATATATAAAAAAAGAGTGGAGTCTTGACAAATACGGGGCGTTGATAAAGTGAATTTATGCAAGATAAGGAACCTTGCATGCCGGCCGGCGTTTCACGTGGGCAATTCTTTCTTGTACAATTTACATGCTTTTTGTTTTGTAAAACTTTTTAACTGTTGAATAGTATGTTTATCATACTGTATGGAATTAAGAAAGCGAAGAAATGAAAGCTTCTGTAATTAAGGATCGCGGTATTATAACTTGTGTATGCCGTGTGGTTCCCGGCACCACTATAAAAAAGAATAGGAGTCGCCTATATCCCTTGTGGGGTTGACATAGCCAATAGTCTTGAAAAGACGATAAGTCTTTTTCATATTCACGTTCAGCTATTTGGCTTAATGATAGAATTGAGATTCAAATAGTGACAGGTTGGTAGCCCATGGCCTAAAAAAAATCCCAAGTTTGTATGCCAACCCCTAGTTGCCTTTTACGACATCCATGGGAAAGAGATAGAGTGGTCCTATTCTTTTTTGTATTAGTACCGGGAACCACACGGCACTTCAACAGCAACATTCCTATAAAAATAAGTATTAAAATTTGTATTCCTATAAATATAAGTATTAAGTATGATATGGTAATTGATGATTTTACATACCATCAATACCATACCTTAAATATTCATTTTAAAGGCACATTTTTAAAGTTAATTAAAAAAAGTTTAATTGTTGAAACAATGCATTAATAAAATACACCGATTGTGAAATATTCGTGTCATTCACAAGCTGCCGACCAATAAACGGTGCATGATATTTTTAGTGGTTATTTTAATGCAGATTTTCGAGTGCATTCGATTTTCAATTTTTTTTTGACGTTAAATGGAAAACGTGGAAATAAAAAAAAGATTTTCTTTTTTTTTTTGGGAAATCAGACGTTTACATTTAGTCACGTCTTCGATTTGCTTAATAAGTGTAAAATGTTTTTTTTTCCAATTTCGTTCATTTTTCCATCATTAAGCCATGCAGCTGAACGTAGCCTTTCAGTATTTTCAAGACTGCTGGTTCTGTCTTCTGCAAGGGATATAGACGTGACTATATACATATATTAATTTTTCCATTTAATGTTTGAAATACATACCTACATACATATAATCACGTCTGTATCCTCGGGGTAGACAGACCCTCAGTAAGACAGTTCAGCTGTTTGGCTTAATGATAGAATTGAGATCCAAATAGTAACATGTTGCTAGCCCGTCGTCGCCTAATCGTCGAATTACATTTGTAATTTTTTTTTTTTATTAAATGACAAAAGTTGTCATCGTTCTGTGTGCACGGATCATTGTAACATGATTCGTAACGTCCGTGATAAAATAAAAGTATCTACTTTACTTGCGCGTGTAATACCTATACTATTTACTAGCTTTGCCCGCGACTTCGTCCGCGTGGAATAGTTATTTTGGGCATCATTGAAGCCCTCAAGGATGAATAATTTTCCCCGTTTTCTTTACATTTTGCATTTTTTCTTCGCTCCTTATAGTTGCAGCGTGATGTTATACACCCTAAAGCCTTCCTCGATAAATGGTCTATTCAACACAAAAATATTTTTTCAATTCGAACCAGTAGTTTCTGAGATTAGCGCGTTCAAACAAACAAACTCTTCAGCTTTATAATATTAGTATAGATAAGAAGCTGTCCCGGCAAACGTTGTTTTGCCATATAAATAATGTTAAACCAATTTCTAGTTAAAAAAATGTTATTTGTAGACAACCCTTGTCACTAAGGGTTTTGAAAAATAGTTGTTGGCCGATTCTCAGACCTACTCAATATGCTCACAAAATTTTATGAGAAGCGGTCAAACCGTTTCTCAGGAGTACGGGAACGAACATTGTGACACGAGAATTTTATACATAAGACTAGAGGCCGCCTGCGACTTCGTTCGCATGGAAACCCTATCAATCCCGCGGGAACTCTGGGATAAAAAGTAGCCTATGTGTTATTCTGGGTCTTCAGCTACCTACATACCAAATTTCATGGTAATCGGTTCAGTAGTTTTTGCGTGAAAGAGTAACAAACATCCATACAAACTTTCGCCTTTATAATAGTAGTAGGATTAAACAAAATCTCTGTTGTCCCATACAGAACGCTAAGGGCTTTCCTTTGTCATTCTTAGTTTAACGCGGCGTCAAATTAGTCTCTACCAAGATTTCTGAACGGTGCAAAGTGACATTCCTCGTACTCGTACGAAGTTAGCAAATGACTTTGTGCTAGACAACTTTACTACTGTAGGTACATTGGCATGCAGTGGAACATGGCCTTTCTATATAATTAATAATAAAAATATACGGGCAAAATTACCTACACAGATTGAGTTAGCCCCGAAGTAAGTTCGAGACTTGTGTTACGAGATACTAACTCAACGCTACTATATTTTATAATAAATACTTATATAGATAAACATCCAAGACCCAGGCCAATCAGAAAGAGTTCGTTTTGTCATCATGCCCTGGCTGGGATTCGAACCCGTGACCTCCGATGTCAAAGACAAGCGTACTACCGCTGAGCCACAGAGGCCGTCAAAAAGCTATAGTGTATAAGTAAGCGAAGGAAGTATGCAGAGATCGTGGCAAATGAAAAGATGTAATCTCTGCTTACCCTTCTTCGGAAAAAGGCCTGATATTATGTATGTAAAAAAAGGCCTGATATTATGTATGTATGTGTTACATACATAATATCAGGCCTTTTTCCAAAGAAGAAGGGTAGCAAGAGACTACATCATTTCATTTGCCACGATCTCTGTAAGAAGTTGCAATTGTAAAAGTGATTTGAGTTTTAATAACCTACTCTTTTCCAGGGGAACCAGCGGTATCGACATAGACTTGAGAAGAGTGGATATCGACCAGTGTCCACTCCAACCTGGCTCCACCCAGCTGAACATCTTTGCTGGTACCGACAAATGCAAGAAGAAGACCACTGAGGTATGTTTAATTAACGTCAACAGATTAAAAATTAATAAATTATACTATTAAGCTGAAATACATTCCGCTATGTGCCACCTAAATTGTATCCAATTCTGATTCTAAAGGCTTTGGAGTGTAAAAGATGAGTCTCAAATTTATTAGCCTTACCCTTGACTGACTTTTAGAGCTCTCACACATACATACATACATATGGTCACGTCTATATTCCTTGCGGGGTAGACTGAAAAGATTGAATGGCCACGTTCAGCTATTTGGCTTAATGAAAGAATTGAGATTCAAATAGTGACAGGTTACTAGCTCATCGCCTAAAAGAAGAATCCCAAATTAATAAACCTATTCTTTAGTCGCCTTTTACGACATCCATAGGAACGAGATGGAGTGGTCCTATTCCTTTTTTTTATTGGTGCCGGGAACCACACGGCACTATTATTTGACAAATATAACGGATATTTAAAAAATAAATTATACTATTAAGCTAGACGCGATTGTAAGTAGGTATATACGTATGTAATTATAACACCTACAAATACATAAGTATCACTCACTGTCGCGTGTATTATACAAGTTCCACCATACATAACTACTAAATTATGTATGCATCAAACGTTTTTAGTGTTTGCAAATACACGACTGTTTTTCTAGAAAATATTGTAACATGTGACCCCTTCGTTCGCTGATGTGATTTAGGATTTATTTACTTTCTTGACTGTAGGTATGTATTTAAAGAGGTTAGTGACCTCGGCTCAAGTTTGGTGAATAGAGAAATTTATTTATTTCTTTTTTACATACATATATATGGACACGTATTGTGTACATACATACATATAGTTACATCTATTTCCCTTGCGGGGTAGACAGAGCCAACAGTCTTGAAAGGACTGATAGGCCGCGTTCAGCTATTTGGCCTTATGATATAATTGAGATTTAAATAGTGATTCGTCTTTTAGGCGATAGGCTAGCAACCTGTCACTATGTAAATCTCAATTCTATCATTAAGCTTATAATTTGAACGTGGCCTGTCAGTCTTTCAAGACCGTTAGCTCTGTCTACCCCGCAAGGGAAATAGATGTAACTATATGTATGTATGTACACAATAGTAAATTATTTTCTTGTTCAATTCTCAGCTTGTTCAATATATCATCGCGAAAACTTCAGAAACTTGCCGTCAAACTGTTACTTAATATCGAATTTCTTAGAACCGCTCCGTAATATTGAAACTACATAGATATATTATTTTGTTCGAATCATTTATTGACGGCCTCTGTGGCGCAGCGGTAATACGCTTGTCTGTGACACCGGGGAGGTCCCGGATTCGAATCCCGGCCAGGGCATGATGAGAAAAGAACTTTTTCTGATTGGCCTGGGTCTTGGATGTTTATCTATATAAGTATTTATTATTATTATAAAATATAGTATCGTTGAGTTAGTATCTCGTAACACAAGTCTCGAACTTACTTCGAGGCTAACTCAATCTATGTAATTTGTCCCGTATATATTTATTTATTTATTCGCCAGATAAAAATAATATTTGCACACTTTTGTGTGGAAAATAAACTTATGATATTGTAGTAAAGAGGCGCGACGTTATGAATAATAACGTATGTTTATCTGAATAGTTAACTGACATATTCAAAGATTTTGACTGGTTGCAAGCCTAAAAGAAAAATTAGCCTTCCCCTTGATTGGCTTATACAATTTACACAGAAGCAAAGCAAATGGCAACTGATGAGGAAGGAAGTTGAAAACATACCTACATATAATCACGCCTCTTTCCCGGAGGGGTTGACAGAGACTACATCTTTCTATTTGCCACGATCTCCGCATGCTTCTTTGTTCAATTCACATTCATTACTCTCATGTCGTTTTTCAGAATTTAAAACACGCGCTGTGATTATATTTCTATTTATATAATTGTTAGCAGAGCTGTCAATCGGCGTCCATATTTTTTTTCTTTTTTTTTATTGTTCTACGACTGTATACGTAAGTGACAGCATGTCATGCTGTCACTATTGTGATGTGCGGAATGAAAAAAGGACAGTCCTTAGACAGATAAGCGGCCCGTCCAATTAATTAAATATGTTGAATTTGCTAACATAGGGTGACGTTTATATAATACTAGCTGTGCCCGCGACTTCGTTCGCGTGGAATATTTATTTAGGGCATCATTGATTGATTGGGATCAAGTATGAATAATTTTCCCCGTTTTTTTTTCACATTTTCCATTATTTCTTCGCTCATAATAGTTGTAGCGTGATGTTATATCATATGCAGCCTAAAGACTTCCTCGATAAATGCTCTATTCAACACAAAAATAATTTTTGAATTCGAACCAGTAGTTCCTGAGATTAGCGCGTTCAAACAAACTCAGCTTTATAATATTAGTATAGATACTCCGTTCTTCATTTTTAATGGCCGGTAATCGAACCCGGCCTTGTGTTTTAGAGTTCTAAAGTCACCACGCCATGAAGACCAAAGCTAGTCCAGTACAAATTTAAAACCAAAGTTCCAAAAGTAAACTTTAACTGTTCTGTTTTTCTCCAACTCCGCACCCCAAAAATCAAGTGGATTTAATAAAATATACTTTTTTTTTTCTTCTTTGCCTTCTTATGATATTCAATAAAGCTATTTATGGACCGAAGGCTTTTATCGTTCACGTTTTATTATATTCCCGATGTGATTGTGTCAGAACTTGCCATATTAGTCATATAGATATTTCCGTTCCACCATTTATATCTTTGCATCACGTTAGATATTAATTCCGTGTGGTTCCTGGCACCGATATAAAAAATAATAGGAGCTCTTTCCTTTGGACGTCGTAAAAGGCGACTGAGAGATAGGCTTATAAACTTGGGATTCGTTTTTTTAGGCTATGGGCTAGCAAACTGTCTCTATTTGAATTTCAATTCTGTCATTAAGCCAAATAGCTGAACGTGACCTATCAGTGTTTTCAAGACTGTTGGCTCTGGCTACCTCGCAAGGGATATAGACGTGACTATATGTATGTAAGTATAGATATAAGAAATATTGAACACTTGATGGAATATACCAATGATTTTTTTTCGATCTTATGTACAATAGTTTCTGTTAAGTTTTCAAACATTGACAAGAATCTCAAGTTTATAAGCCTATCGCTTAGTCGCCTTTTACGACATCCACGGAAAAAGATGGAGTGATCCTATTTTTTTTTTTTTTGCTTTTATTAGTGCCGGTAACCACACGGCGGCGTTTCAAGCAAACAACAATCACGATCAGACAAATCAACATTAACATACATATGATACGGAATATTGACGAAAACAAGTAAGCATTCAGCATATGAATTGTCGAGGAAGCGTTTTAGTAATTTCAGGGGAAAATCAGCGGAGAGCGGAATTTATTTACACACACACACACACACACACACACACACACACACACATAAATGGGGCGATATTGCCGTTTGTTGTGGCTCGACATTCGCTCCAGACATTATTTAATTCTTACTGTACTGTTTTTCCGTTTGTCAGTGTTATTACGTACTAGCTTTTGTACGCGACTTCGTCTGTGTGGTTTCATTTACACAATAAATACATGTTAACTCTATCTGTGTACCGAATTGTGACCCTGTCGGCATAATTTTCTGTTATAATTCAGACGTACATACATACATATGGTCACGTCTATACCCCTTGCGGGGTAGACAGAGCCTTGAAAATATAATAAAATGTCTTGAAAAGACTGAATGGCCACGTTCAGCTATTTGGCTTAATGATAGAATTGAGATTTATATAAAGTGACAGGTTGCTAGCCCGTCGCCTAAATGAAGAATCCCAAGGGTATAAACCTATCCCTTAGTCGCCTTTTACGACAACCGTGGGAAAGAGATGGAGTGGTCCTATTCTTTTCTATTGGTACCGGGAACCACACGGCACTGTGATTTATGAAGGCGCTGTAATATAGTTTTAGTACCAATGGGACTAAAATTTATTTATAACTGCGACATTATCGCTTGCAGATATTATAACATTATCACATAGCTGTTGAAAGGTCCCTATGGTCTCATTTATTAAGTGGGAAACTATGTTGTTTTAACACCACTATATGTGACTTATGATCATACATATTAGTTACTAGTTGATGCCCGCAACTCCGTTGGCGTGTTATTGGAAAAACAAAGGTTAAGGTTATTAAATTTACTACATCTATTTCCCATGGATGTCGTAAAAGGCGACTAAGGAATAGGCTTATAAACTTGAGATTCCTTTTTAGGCGATGGGCTAGCAACCTGTCACTATTTGAATCTCAATTCTATCATTAAGCCAAATAGCTGAACGTGGCCATTCGGTCTTTTCAAGACTGTTGGCTCTGTCTACCCCGCAAGGGATATAGACGTGACCATATGTATGTATGTATGTAATTTACTCAAATTTCGGTACATATTATAGAGTAGCTGGTCCCTTTGTCTTCTACATCACATGATCCAGATCTTCCATTTTTTCTTTGGCTAGGGGTATAAACGTGACTATATGTATGCAGAGATAGTGGCAAGTTGAAAGAGGTAGTCTCTGCCTACCCCTCCGGGAAAGAGGCGTGATTTTATGTATGTATATTTATGCATCTGTTTATGTTTTATGAAAATTCATCGTTTTTGAAAACGGTTTATAAAACATTACATTTGTTTTCTAAAAAGCAGCTGAAAGCTATACTAATATTATAAAGCTGAGCAGTTTGTTTGTTTGTTGTTTAAACGCGTTTATCTCAGGAACTACTGGTTCAAATTGAAAAATTCTACTTTGAGGGCTTCAATAATGCCCAAAATAACTATTCCACGTGGACGAAGTCGCGGGCACTGCTAGTGTTTATATAAAGATTTACTAATTAAAAAGCTGTGTAGCTATATATATAAAATATCATTACAACGTCACCGTTGTAACGAATCCTCACAGAAATTAAATTAATAACAAAGCCTGTGGGAATGAGGAAACTGTGATTCCCCCTCTTATTTATTTTTTAAACAGCCCTAATAAGGAAATATTGTAATAATAAGCTCCCTAAGGGACAAAGAACGAATTAATTGTTTCATTTAAAATAAATATGAGTTTAATTTAATGCGGTGTACAATTTTCCACATAAAGTGCCTTTGTTTACATATACATATGATCACGTCTATATCCCTTGCGGGGTAGACAGAGCCGAACATTCTTGAAAAGACTGAATGGCCACGTTCAGCTATTTGGCTTAATAATAGAATTGAGATTCAAATAGTGACAGGTTGCTAACCCATCGCCTAAAAAAGAATCCCAAGTTTGTAAGCCTATCCCTTAGTCGCCTTTTACGACATCCATGGGAAAGAAATAGAGTGGTCCTATTCTTTTTTATATTGGTGCCGGGAACCACTCGGCACTGCCGGTAACCACACGGCACTGCCGTGTTAAAAAATATAGAATCATATTCTTATTTGCCAGGAACGATGTATGTTGATGATGATGATGATGTATGTTATGTGTGGCTTATATGTGTGTGTGTAGTGCTTATGCCTACAAGTTAACATTTACTCACAAAAATATTTTGTGGCTTTAGGTACACGTCATATACCTAATGATGCATTACATACTATTAGTTTTACATTCATTCATGTTTTTTTTTTTTTTGGTGTAGACAATGTGCATTCGTCCACGATTTAGATTCAAGAGATCTATATTTGTAAATTTACGTCCGGTAAAAATGCTGCAATGTAGTTTGTACCGCCGCTTCTTCTACACATGCGCTTTGGAAGCGGTAGTAGTTATAATTGGATTTAAGTGATGTGACGTTAATAAGTGAAACCTCTTATCCAATTTTGAAAATAAATCTATTCTATTCTAAACACAATTTAATTTTATGTATGCATACATAACGTTACGTCTCTTTCTCGGCGGGATAGGCTGAGACTACCTACATCTTTCTACTTACTACGATCTCTGCATGCTTCTTTCGCTTCACCCGCATTCATAACTCTCTTTATGCAAGCTCGGCGGTTTCGGGTACTCTTGACCTGACTTTGCCAATCAGAGAAAGTTCGTTTCTCATTAAGCCCTGGCCGGGATTCGAACCCGGGACCTTCGGTGTCACAGACAAGCGCACTACCGCTGCGCCACAGAGGCTTTTTAAAGTAAATTTAGTTCTAGATAAGACTCTCTTAAACTATTTCACCCAACAAAGTCATAAAAAAGCTTATCCCGTATTTTCTCAATCTTTACAGGTGCTCCTGTTTGGCTTGGGTCCAAGTTCGGGAAATCCCATTGATTTCCTGGATAAAATGCTCATAATATTTTACAGTATCATCCTACCATTTTATGGTCCTTTAACCAAATAAGCCGAAACATTGAATAAGATTGTTTAATGGTAATAAGATTTTCATTGAAAAAAGTGATGTCTTTGACAGTATTATACACAGGCTGTGCCCGCGACTTCGTCCGCGTGGAATAGTTATTTTGGGCATCATTGAAGTCCTCAAGGATGAATAATTTTCCCCGTTTTTGTCACATTTTCCATTATTTCTTGTCTCCAAATAGTTGCAGCGTGATGTTATATAGCCTTAAGCCTTCCTCGATAAATGGTCTATTCGATGCAAAAATATTTTTTTTTCAATTCGAACCAATAGTTCCTGAGATTAGCGCGTTCAAACAAACAAACTTTAAAATATTAGTATAGATGACATATCTTAATGTTACTTACGTTAGGAGTATTCCATACATATGTATATGTAATCACGTCTGTATCCTTTGCGGGGTAAATAGAGTTTAAGCCGGCAAAGACGTGTTCAGGTGTATGAATGACTCAATGATGGAATTAAGATTCAAATAGTGACAGGTTGTTAGCCCATCGCCTACAAGATGAATCTCAAATTCATTAGCCCTACCTTTATTCGCCTTTTACGACATCCATGATAAAAACATAGAGTCATATTCTTATTTGCCGGGAACCACACGGTACAAGAATTCCGTTACGCCATTCACTTGTTTCGGAACTACTAAATATTCTGCAAGAAAAAGGGTTGACAAACATTTACAATTGACGATGAAATATTATGTTTGTTTAGGTTTGAGGGATTAGATTAAGGTACCCTCGTATGAGACCGCAATTATTGACCGCAGTGTCATTTACTATATCCTCAAATTCCCTTTTTACTCTTCTTCTTATTCTTCTTTTAGACGATGGGCTAACAACTTGTGAGTATTTGGATCAAAATTCTATCATTGAGCAAACCAGACGAACGTGCTTTTTACACGAAGCGACTCCCGTCTGACCTCCGCAACCTTTGCAGGGGAACCTGACCTGTATTGGATCGGTCATGTTTACACGTCCAGTTGCCTGAATGTGCAGGTTTCCTCACGATGTTTTCCTTCGTAAGAGCAACATACGTTACTTCGCAAAACAGTCAGTGGGATTTGAACCTGTGCCCTTTACGCATTTTAACCGGGCACTTTACCTATTCGACCACCGACTCTCATGACCACCGATATATTTATCTTACTACATAACTAAAACAAAGTCGCTTCCCGCGTATGTTTTTCTTTATAGATCTTCCATACTTATTCAAAACCACACGACGGATTTGGTTGTAGTTATTAGATAGAGTGTGAGTTCAAGAGAAATAAATAAATATATACGGGACAAATTACACAGACTGAGTTAGCCTCGAAGTAAGTTCGAGACTGGTGTTACGAGACACTAACTCAACGATACTATATTTTATAATAAATACTTATATAGATAAACATCCAAGACCCAGGCCAATCAGAAAAGTTCTTTCCTCATCATGCCCTGGCCGGGATTTGAACCAGGGACCTCCGGTGTCACAGCAAGCGTACTACCGCTTCGCCACAGAGGCCGTCAAGGAAGTTTTATATGTTACCCGCGCAAAGCCGCGACTAGTCGCTAGTGCTTCTTATACTAAAGTCAGAAAGGTTTTCAGCTTAGCTTGCCAAGAAACGTGTGACAAATCCCCAGGAAGAATACCAATTCATCTTAGCTAATCCGCCCTGAAGGGTGTCGCTCCTTGTCTTACAAACAAAAGAGGCTCAAGTAAGCTTTATTACAAGCATATTTTCACATATTTTCCATCCAACGCGTAGACGGAACTTTTATTACACATCTATAATTCGTATGGGGTAGACAGAGCAAATTGTTACAGGACTCGAAGTCGAAATGTGGCTCGATGACGGGGTCATGTAATTACGATTATGAGTTAGGTGACCAATTTGCTTGTCCATCGTCTATAATAATTTCAATTTTATAAGCGTTTTTTGATTTGTAAAATTTGGTGCCGTGTATTTTGGCACTTTGGAATAGGACCGCTCTCTCCTTTCCCATACATGTTGTAAAAGGTGACTAAGGGATATGTTAATAAACTTGAGATTCTTCTTTTAGGCGATGGGCTAGCAACCTGTCACTATTTGAATCTCAATTTCATGATTAATCCATACAGCTGAACGTGGTCTTACACTCTTTGCGAGACTATAGGCTCTGTCTACTAAAGGATAAAGACGTGATTGTATATATCAAATTGAGTGTGTTTATTCTCAATCCGCCTGATGATAGGCAAGATGGTTTTTCAATTGCTTTTACAGCCCATGCAGATGCACGGGAAGAACCACAACTGGAACATATTTTTTTTCTTCTCAACCAGATCAGCATAGACATACATTCATACATATAATCACGTCTTTATCCCTAGCGAAGTCGACAGAGTCACCAGTCTTGAAAAGACTGATAGGCCACACTCAGCTGTTTGGCTTAGTGATAGAATTGAGATTCAAATAATGACAGGTTGCTAGCCCATCGCCTAAAAGGAGAATCCCAAGTTTATAAGCCTATCTCTTAGTCGCCTTATACAAAATCCGTGTGGAGTGGTCCTATTTTTTTTTTCTAATGGCACCGGGAACCACACGGCAGCATAAAGATGTTTGTCTAAAAAATATATACGTAAATAAGAATACAATTGATTTATACACAACAATAGACAATTTCACGGAATATTTTCCCTAACAATTTATACAAAAAATCAAATTTTATCGCCCGGCTCAATATTGGGTCCGTTATTCCTGCTTTTACTTGCAAATGGTCGGGAAGAGGATTATCGGGAGTTCCTTTGTGACCAGCTCAATAATAAATAAGTTCGGATTTCTAGGCTCAGCCTTCGAAACTTAGCGATAAATGTAGTAAATCTATCACACAAAGAAGTCTTTTGATCAACTTTTTTCTAAAAGAGAGATAGATGGTTTTAAGCCTTGTGACTAGTGACTGTGTATCCTGTATTAGATGAAGACGTAATACGTGATTGAGAGATGATTCACAAAAGATAAAGATATAATCATCCCAAGATCATTGTAGTCCGTTTATCAAATTTTGACTACAAATCATTTGTTATTGGTGTTAGACGAAAATTTTATACAGAACACTTCCAATTGGTGCCGTATGGTTCCCGGCACCAATTCAAAAAATAATAGGACTACTCCATCTCTTTCCCATGGATTTCGTAAAAAGCGACTAAGGGATAGGCTAACAAACTTGGGATTCTTTTTTAGGCGATGGGCTAGCAACCTGTCACTATTTGAATCTCAATTCTATCATTAAGCCAAATAGCTTAACGTGGCCTTTCAGTCTTTTCAAGACTGTTGGCTCTGTCTACGCCGCAAGGGATATAGACGTGACGATATGTATGTATGTAAAACTTCCAATGATGTCTGTAGTCTCCTCTCCTATTTGATCACAGCGAGAAACATTTATTATAACCAAAATAAATACCTCAATTTCTGAGGAAAAAACATTGCTTAAACAAAATCAACACCAATATTTCACTTCGCCGCATAAAATGTTGTGAAAGTTAACTGAAAAAAGGCTGAACGTAAACGCCGGCTAACTTTTTAAATGCAGGCCTCTTATTTTTTTATTTCCCTTTGAAAAAGCGCAGCATTAGCGAAAGTTTCACCACATGGGTGTTGAAAAGTTGGCCGATTTTTTAAAAGTTTCGCGCTGTGCTTTCGACGAAGTTTGTTGCAACTGTAGTTTGTAGTCACGGCTTCGTATGGTAAATTGGATCGGTATTTTCTTTACCAACAAATAAAAAAAAAATAACAGAGATGAATGGAGTACGCTCCAGTTAACTCCACAGACAAGACTCTCGAATTTAAGAAGAAGAGAGATTTCCTTTTGGAATGTCTAACTTTTGAATCTGGTAACAAATATTCTTCATCGCATTCTGTTGTTCCAGTGTGTTCCCGTATAATAGAGATGAATGTAGGACGCTCCACTTAACTCCATCGACAAGACTCTTAAATTTAAGAAGAAAAGAGATTTCCTTTGAAAGTCTAACTTTTGAGTCTCGCAACAAATACTCTTGTTTCATCGAATTCTGTTGTTCCAGTGTGTTCCCGTGCCTGGACTGGGGTTCCGCCGAGGATCCTACAGGTGCGTCTGCAGACGAGGGTTCTACTTCCCCAACACCACCGCTGAACTACGCTACTACAATGGAAGCGACATCGAGGAGGAGTATGAGAAACATTTGCTGGTAATTAAGATTACTTCTGAGTTTTCTGTGCATGTGTCGTGTGGTTCCCGGCACCAATACAAAAAAGAATAGGACCACTCCATCTCTTTCCCATGGATGTCGTAAAAGGCGGCTAAGGGATAGGCTTACAAATTGGAATTCTTTTTAGGCGATGGGCCAGCAACCTGTCACTATTTGAATCTCAATTCTATCATTAAGCCAAACAGCTGAACGTGGCCATTCAGTCTTTTCAAGACTGTTGGCTCTGTCTACCCCGCAAGGGATATAGACGTGACTATATGTATGTATGTATGTTTTCTGTATAGTCCCATGTTTCATCTTGGCTTTAGTCCTGGTTGCGTCTTCAGTTCTCTGGAGAGGAGCCCGCTTATGAAAGCGCATTTCGCAGCTGGATAAGTTAAATGATCCAACAAACAAAAACCCTAAATTTATTGGGCATACAGACTAGATCATGATCATTCATCATGATCTATTCTCTTGACGTTTTCATTCATCGTAATATCATCGGATACCAAGCAAACTAAAAGAGTTATTGGTACCTCACGGAGTAATGCCTAAGATTCTAGTCTCATCTATCTGTTAGTACTAAAGCTCTTCCTCAATAATTGCTCCAAGAATCCTCATGTTTTCTATTTATTTGTCAACAGCAACAAAGAAGTCTCTACTCCAGCACGAATGCGTTCGAATGTCTCCCCTGTGCTGAGGGCTGTGAAGCCTGTCTGGATGGGTCGCCGTGTGTGGCCGCCCTAAATTGGGTGGTCAGGACTACCATTTTCGCTTTGGCCTGCCTGGTCATATCCTGCCTGCCTTTCATAGTCTACTTCACTATTAAATATGGACATGTTCGGGTAAGTATGCTTATGGTACATACAAACATACATACAAATAGTCACGTCTATATCCCTTGCGGGGTAGACAGAGCCAACAGTCTTGAAAAGACTGAATGGCCACGTTCAGCTTTTTGGCTTAATGATAGAATTGAGATTCAAATAGTGACAGGTTGCTAACCCATCGCCTAAAAAAGAATCCCAAGTTTGTAAGCATATCCCTTAGTAGCCTTTTACGACATCCATGGGAAAGAGATGGAGTGGTCCTATTCTTTTTTGGCATAGGTGCCGGGAACCACACGGCACAAGATGAAAAATAATGTTATGTTTTTCTTACTTAGGTGGTACGAGCCGCAAGTCCAGCTCTTCTCAGGGTCATCGTCCTCGGAGCCTTGCTGATTTACTGCACAACCCTGGTCATGTACGGCAGACCTACAGTCTTCACCTGCACAGCCAGGGTTTGGCTTAGAGAAGTTGGCTTCTGCCTCACATATGGTGCTCTCATGCTGAAAACTTGGCGGTAAGAGTTAATTTAAATTTTTGTTCTTCTCCATAAAGTGACCACTATTACCACATCATATTTGGGAGAAACAGAATCGTCATTAACCTGGTATTAGTCCCGACTGCATAACCGAGGAAAATCAGGTTTTTATATAAAGCGGCTTCCGACTGACCCCCACAAACTTACATAGACCTCCCAGAGAAACCTTACCAAGCTTGGATCAGGATTATGCATTCAGCTCATGTGCGTTAAAGTTTACTCACGATGATTCTTCCATCGCAAAATCTGTCTCTCACTAGCAGGTTCTAAGTCCTGTCATATATTCATGTTTCTACGGTCATAAAGTGCAACGAGTTCTTAAAACACCAGCATTCTGCATATACATACATATAATTACGTCTTTATCCTTTGCGGGGTAGACAGAGCCAACAGCTTTGAAAAGACTGATAGGCCACGTTCAGCTGTCTGACTTAATGATAGAATTTAGATTCAAATAGTGACAGGTTGCTAGCCCATCGCCTAAAAGAAGAATCTAATCTTTATTCAATCACTAATAGGTACTTTCAATTAATTGAAGCCGCCCCGTTTATGATAATTGATTCTGTCTACTCCGCAACTGATAAAGACGGGTGTCTGATTGCTAGTTTCAAAAGCAACAACCTTGAAGTAAATAAAGAATCTTATTTAGTCCAAGAAAACAGTGAACCCATCCAATATTTGTCCAACGGAATGAGACTGTGGAATGAAAGACAAAAGATAAACATTGTGGGGATCGGAAGAGATTAATTGACTTGCAATTATTTGTGGACAGTGTAAAAATAATTCTGTTTATATGGCGATGAGCGAGATGAGGCTATGAATTAATTACGGCAATAAAGGAAATCGATAAGCGTAGGAGGAGACGAATGATGACAGGATTCTACAACATACATATAATTACTCTCTCTCGCAATGTAGACAGAGCCAACAGTGCTGATGTCGTAAAAAGACATCAACATCAGACATCGTCGTGACGTCGACTAAGGGCTATCCCAAGTTTATAAGCACATCCCTTAGTCTGCCACAACATAAATAACATGAGCACCTGACAATCAAACGCTTTCATCGCAAACTCACAAACACATTTTGACCAAACAAGAAATTTCCAAAAGCAATAATGTTGGACACATCAAAAGATGTTATCTTTTCAACAGAGGTCCCTCGGGTTGGACCTAATATCTGGGAGATAGTTGAGTTTGATGGAAAAATTATTAGTATCCCAACATTGTGGGCTTAAATCCCTTTTGGGATGCGAATTGAAAATCTTTGCCAGTGGACGTCATATCTCATTTATGTCTTAAAAAAGTGAAAAAAGTGCCGTGTGGTTCCCGGCACTAATACAAAAAAGAATAGGACCACTCCATCTCTTTCCCATGGATGTCGTAAAAGGCTACTAAGGGATAGGCTTATAAACTTGGGATTCTTCTTTTAGGCGATGGGCTAGCAACCTGTCACTATTTGAATCTCAATTCTATCATTAGGCCAAATAGCTGAACGTGGCCAAATAGTCTTCAAGACTGTCGGCTCTGTCTACCCCGCCTGGGATATGGACGTGACCGTATGTATGTATGTATGTATTAAAAATCTTTGCCAGTGGACGTCATATCTCATTTATGTCTTAAAAAAAAGCTACTTACTTTCGCATGCTGCTCCGCCCGCATATAAATTTCATTTCCGTGATAATTTTGATGAATAACTTTTCTTCTTTGCTTCACTTTAAGTTTCAAAGAAATAGCTACACCTAGCAATTTTGTCGACATGTTGGTTTCAGTCAATCAGTAAAGCAAGATTTTTACATGCATACATATAGTCACGTACTCCAGCTATTTTATAATCTTGTCTTGAACAAGGGGAGATATTAGGAGTACCCCTAACTCTCGAATATGCATTACTCTTATTAGAGCGTAGAGGAAGCGGAAGAGTTCTGTAAGGATCGTAGCAAGCATAAATTCATAGCCTCTGCCTACCCCAACGGGAAACAGGCGTGATGGATGTATGTACACTATACATATGTATATAAATACTACAGATTTTAAACGCGCATATAACGTAACTTTATTTTATCTCGGACACGTCGAAACATGTTACAATGATACGTGGTCACCGAGCGACTGAAAACCAACGGGATACTGCTTCGTCTGCACGGCAGAACTTTCTTCCACCGCCTAATTGTTAAAAACACGGTAACATAACATGCCGTTTGGTTCCCGGCAGCAATACAAAAAAGAATAGGACCACTCCATCTCTTTCCCATCGATGTCGTAAAAGGCGTCTAAGGCGATGGGCTAGCAACCTATGTCACTATTTGAATCTCAATTCTATCATTAAGCAAAATAGCTGAACGTGGCCATTTAGTCTTTTCAAGACTGTCGGCTCTGTCTACCCCGCAAGGGATATAGACGTGACCATATGTATGTATGTATGTATGTACGTACATAACATAAACATTTTAACACAAGCCTTCTTTCCAGAATATCGGTGATCTTCCAAGTGCGTTCGGCCAAAGCTGTCAAGATATCAGACATGTATCTGCTCCGGCGCATTGGCGTGATCGTCGGCGTCGCTTGCGTTCTGCTCTCCATAAGAACGCTGGTGGCGCCGCCCGCCGTCATCGTGGGCAGAACTAAAGAGGACTTGAAAGCGTATTTATGCAACACGGATTGGTGGGACCACTCTTTCACTACTTGTGAGTACTTTATATTTTTAATACATACATACATACAATCACGTCTATATCCCTAGCGGGGTAGACAGAGCCACCAGTCTTGAAAAGACTGATAGGCCACGCTCAGCTGTTTGGCTTAGTGATAGAATTGAGATTCAAATAGTGACAGGTTGCTAGCCAATCGCCTAAAAGAGGAATACCAAGTTTATAAGCCTATCCCTTAGTCGCCTTTTACGACATCCGTGGGAAAGAGATGGAGTGGTCCTATTCTTTTTTGTAATGGTGCCGGGAACCACACGGCACTATATATATTTTTAATGCATAATTGTATTGTTGGAAGAGGATTAATAAGGCGTGTGGCGCAGTGGTAGTGCGCTTGTCTGTGACGCAGTTGGTCCCGGGTTCGAATCCCGGCCAGGGCATGAAGAGAAACGAACTTTTTCTGATGGGCCTGGGTCTTGGATGTCTAAATAAGTTTTTATTACAATAGATGGTAATTACTCCGTAAAACAAGTCTCAAACTTACTTCGAGGCTATCTCAATCTGTGTAATTTGTCTATTTATATTAATAATATCATGCGCTGATTTGAACAAAACGGGAAAATTTTGGTCATTAATTCACTAAAATTTAGAAAGAGAACATCCAAAGAGCAGTGAATGTGAATGAAGCGAAAGAAGTATGCAATGATCATGTCAAGTAAATAAACTATTAATTGCCGAGAATCAAACACGGGTCCACTGATGTGAAAACCGATCGCGCACCGAACGCGCCAAAAGTAACGCGATGCCTAGCGACCATCTTATACGGGAAAATGTTTTTTGTGTAAAAATATGGAAAATCTCATTTTCCTGGACAAAATTAAGGACGTCCTGGTAAAAGGTCAGGTCAAAAGTACCCGAAACCGCCGAGCTTGCATCAAGAGAGTTATGAATGTGGATGAAGCGAAGGAAGTATGCAGAGATCGTGGCAAGTGGAAAGAGGTACCTAGTGATTTTATGTATGTATGTATGATTTTCCTGGTAGTGGGACCCGATTTTAAGACTCGTATAGGTACACATTTTTCTTAAATTTCAACGAAATCGTCCGATGTCATAAAAGGCGACTAAGGAATAGGCTTATAAACTAGGGTTTTTTCTTTTAGCTAGCAACCTGACGCTATGTGAATCTCATTTCTATCACTAAGCCAAACAGTTTAACGTGACCTATTAGTTTTTTTAAAACTGTTGGCTTTGTCTACCCTGCAAGGGATATAGACATGATTATATGAATACTATATACCTATATGTATGTATATACAAATATTTCTCGTTAAATAGGAATTATTAGTTGAGATAAAGCACTCTCCAGACATTTTGATTCCAATCAAAGTCTATTTTTGCTTTTGATCCAAATCAATTATCTACGTTTCATTTGAAATTCTGCCAGAATAGTTGTTTATTCATCCGAAATAATTGTTTGAGTACATGATTTACTTATCGTCTTAAATTGGATGATATCAAATTAATCAATTTTATATGAGTATAGAATTCTCAGTAATAGAATGATTTCTTGATATAGTGAAATTATTTATAAAGATTGAAGCAATGGGGTTCCATTGAAATGTAATTCTTTATTATTGAGCAATATATAATTAATTTTTATAAATCCATCTTCTTACGGTGAGGGAAAACATCGTGAGGAAACCTACACGTTCAGGCAACTAGATGTGAAAGAAGATTGGCGAAACTGGACCGCATTTATTTACAAAAGCGTGCCCGAACGAAAATGTATTAAATAAAAAGAGTTTAATTCGTATTATTTATTACCACAAAATCGTGATTTAAAAAGTAGGGATTATTAAGATAAATTAGTTCATAATCTTATTAAAACCAATTAAAACAAAACGTATTGAAGTGCAAAAATCATGCACAACTAAACGTTTTTTCTTTTCAATAATGTATGCTCCAATCAGCGTAAAGCAATAATTGTCATGTCATTACATACATTCACGTCAAACGTCAAATCGCTATTCAAATCTACTTTCGTGACTTTCTGTGATCGTGTTTTATTAGTGGTTTTTAAATTATTTGACGATTTAACGCGTGTTTTTGGACTTCAACGATTCTTGATTTAATATTAACATTTAGCATTGCATTCTGGATTTCGATTTGCAAGTGATTGGTTTAGTAATTGCATATTGCAAAAGTTACTTAACCACCATTATCGCAGATTAAGTTCGTCGTATAGAAACAGTAGACTTGCATATTATGTATGTATTCATTACAAATTCATTTTAAACAACAATATGTTATAACGAATAGAAAACCACGATTTAAATAATAACCTCACTTGTTACATTCAAGTGTAAATATTTTTGAAATCCCAACTTTAATATAATTAACACCATTAACTTTTTTGTTTGTCTAGATTAGTTCTATAAGTATCAATAGATTTCTTTCGTGAACGGGACTCCTAAGGCCAGGTCTGAAATTGTATAGAAGTTCGCCATTCTTCTTTGTGTGCAAATTTAATTTAGTGGTTTCCAGTACCAATTTACGATTTAAAAGTAAGAGTTTATATTGCATGTTCAATAAAATAAACAAGAAGCTACCGGACTCATACAAGTCGGCCAATTAATAAATTTAAGAATAGATTGCATGAATTTTTAATTTCTAATTGTTTTTATTACATTGATGATTATTGTAATTTTAAATTTTATAATTACAAATTTTTAAATTATTAATTTTGAAAGTAACGCAATGTTATTACGAAACTATATTTTCATGCCATACTTCTGGCGGAACATGTAAGGTTACATATACATATATCTAACACCCATTTGTACCATGTTTCAAGTAAATAAATAAAGAATATTTCAGTTAATTTCATTTCGTAACCACGGTTACCAATTCGACCACTGACGCTCTTGCCAACAACAAACAGCTCTTACAAACAGGTTGTTAATTACATTTTTTCTCCATCTAAACGCGCGGCTATAGCACCATCTCTACAAAGGAATTCAGGTTTTTCGCAAATCCTACGGGATCTTTCATTTTTATCGAGATGAAAAGTACCCTATGTCCTTATCCTAGACTCACGAAATTTCAAGGTTCAGTAGATATCGAGTGACGAGGTAACAAACAAAATATACTATCGCATATTTATAACATCATCAGTTGGGATACGAATTTTAGGACTAAATAAATGGTTGTTTACACACTAAATTTGAAACCTATATCACGCGACCATAGCGGCGATAGTTACAAATTAGCATAATTTCAGCGGTCGTAAATTCAATTCTCTATTCCAGAATTGATGAGGCCCTCATCTGGATTTGAATCCGATTCCTTCGGAATAATTCCTTAATCGATACTGTCCTTTATGAAGATTAATTAATCTATTCGAAACAATCGGCTAATCCGATCTAAACAAATCGAGATGCGACTTACTGAGTCATTCTTCATTATCAGTTGTTTGAGGGAATTAGGCAGAAGCGTTTTTGTTAGAAATTAATCATAATTATTTGTTTTAAGAGTGTCATATTAATGAGAGTATAAGTTGCGTTTTAATTTTTAAGCTATAAGTTGGTGCCGTGACCAATATAAAAGTGAATAGAACCACTCTATCTCTTTCCCATGGATGTCGTAAAATTCGATTTAGGGTTGGCTTATTTGCTTGAGATTCCTCTTTTAGGCGATGGGCTAGCAACCTGTCACTATTTGAAACTCAATTCAATCATTGAGCCAAGCAGCTGAACGCGACCTTTTAGTCTTTTAAAGACAGAGCATTTATACGCTGCTTATTTAAAATATAGGTATAAATATAATTCCGAGGCCTTAACAGGTAGAATATGTGTTCACAAAAATTTCAATTCATAGTTCCGTTTTTAATTTTAAAAGTACCTGTTTACGAACAAAAGTATACGGGACAAATTGCACAGATTGCGCAAGCTCCAATGATAGTGTGAAGCTTGTTTTATGGAGTTGTATTACATTAGGTTATATTACCCCAACTGTTAATTACAGCGAAAACAATGTTTTCCCTCACCGTCTCACCTGTTTCTTCATCAACTAATGAAGTATTATAACTAATGTACATAACTTCGAAAACCGTCACTGGTGCGTACAAGAATCGGCCATGTGGCCGAGGTGGGATTTGAACATGTGCCCTTCTGCGAATTACGCATTTTTTTTTAGACAAATTGCACTGATTGAGTTAGCCTCGATGTAAGTTCGAGACTTGTGTTACGACATACTAACTCAACGATTCTATATTTTATAATAAATACTCATATAGATAAACGTCCATGGCCCAGGCCAATCAGAAAAAGTTGTTTTCTCATCATGCCCTGGCCGGGATTTGAACCCGGGACCTCTGGTGTCACAGACAAGCGTACTACCGCTGCGCCACAGACGCCGTCTCTTTTAACTTATATTTTAACCGGTCAACTTATCAATTGGAACACCGAAGCTCTAAAAGTACCTGGTTCTATGACTACCTGCTTCTTTTCATCTTTGTACAGAGATTGCTTATTTTAAGGCGTAATTAACATAATTTGTATTTTGATTGGTGCTTATTTTCCGAGAGGAATTCAAGGACTTGTATCTTAGTAATGATTGCTACGTGGGAAGTGTTTTATGATTAATGACTTCACATTTATTATTCATAGCCAATTTGGAAGTTTCACAGATATTAGCATGGTTTATGTGACACTTATGAGTTTTTAATTATGAAAATGATAAGAGAAAGTTACTGTTTTTCGTTTAAATTTGAAGTGTATCTTACTCAGTATTATCATTTTGATGAAATGTTTGGTGTGGTTTTGTGCTCGCCTTCGGACCTCGGGTCCCGGATTCGATCTTCGGTTAGGGCGTGATGTAATAAACGAATATTTTATGATAAGCCTGAGTTTAAGAGCCTTAAAGATTAAATTGTAGCTAATTTAGTAAATAATGCATTATTATTTATGATGAAAATCACTGCTTTTAAATTCTAGCACTCATTTTCTTTATGATGAAATAAATTATTTTATTGTACCAAATAATATTTAGGTATTCTTTGGCTGTAGTAGGTACCTGTACTTATGTAGAAAAATTCAAATCAACTGCAAATAACTGATAAATAGTAGGTAAAATTTAATATAACCAAAAACTCATAAACTAAATTTCCATCCCTAAGCCTTCAGCTGAACGTAATATTCTAATGTTTTCGAGTCTATTGGCTCTGTCTACCTTTTAAAGTTTTAGAATCGTGGTTATATTCAAAGCGGATCCTAAATCCAGAATGTATAATATTTTAACCTTTTTTTTAACCTGAATGCAAAAAAGAAAGGTAAAGTTTGTTTCCAATAAAAACGTTTTTAAAAGATTTTTATTATTTTACAGTAAAATTTCTCGACTTATAGTCTGTACCCTTAAGGTACAAGTCCATAACATCAGAAGTATTATTGTACTGTGAATTACCAGACTTTTTTTACTGTATTTAAATTATTCATATATTATTCACAAGAAACTTTTCATATTATACCTACATTTAAATAGGTTTAATATTTCTACTAAATGAATGAAATTTAATAAAATGGAATTATTCAAATATAGTACTCGTAACAGGTTGATAGGCAATCGCCTTAAGTAACAATATCACCTTATTGGACCTCTTTATCTATTAAACCCCTATTTATTTAAGTAGGTATTAACTTATTTAACCCTTCGCGGTTTAAGATTGACAGATTTTTAAATTAAATATGTAATTAGGTATTTGTTAAAATAAATAATATATATAAATTAAAGGTAATTAACAATACTTATAGACAGGAAAAAAATCGCGTACTCCGCAGCTGTGGAACTGTAGTCTACGGTTAATACAGCATTCCCAAAGGATAGCAGCGGGTTATTTCCCTTTGAGCCATATGCTTTGATTCCCACAGTCCCGGTCTGAGTATGTGCAATCACGTATATTGCAATTCCCAGGGTAATGCCGGTCTCTTGAGCTTCGCGTTTGGATGAATGATAGATAAGATTTTGGTAACATTATAACAAGCGAAGGTACGCGCCTTTTTTAACAAGATACCCTCTGATAACAAAAATATTAACTCGTTAGATGTATTCAAGAGACAATTACATACATACATACTACGGGACAAATTACACAATTTGAGCTAGCCTCGAGGTAAGTTCGAGACTTGTGTTACGAGATACTAACTCAACGATACTCTATTTTATAATAAGTACTTAGATAGATAAACATCCAAGACCCAAGCCAATTAGAAAAAGTTCGTTTCTCATCATATCCTAGTCGGGATTCGAACCCGGGACCTCCGGTGTCACAGACAAGCGCACTACCGCTGCGCCACAGAGGCCGTCAAAAATTTTGCTGTTATATTTCATTTATTAGTGTGACAATGAACTTATATTTTTTTTTTGTTCTCATGTAAGTGATGTAAAACATGTCTGTATGAGAATATAAGTCTATAAACCTAAACCTTACATACATACATGTAATCACATCTATATCCATTGTGGAGCTGACAAAGCCAACAGTCTTGACTGATTGGATAATTTCATTTGTTTGGCTTAATTATAGAATTGAGATTCAAATAATGACGGCGAGCCTAAAAGAAGACACCAAGTTTATAAGCCCATTTCTAAGTCGCCTTTTACGTCATCAAAGGGAACGTATTGGAGTGGTCCTATTTTTTTTTTACTAGCGCCTGGAACCACACTTAATTACTTAGTGGTAGTTAATGTCCTATGATGATAGCATAAAATTAAGGAAGGGAGTTTTGGAGACATTTCCATTATTACGATGATCAAAATAATTGCCGTGTGGTTCTGATTATTTTAGATTAGCATCACTCTATATCTTTCCGATGGATGTCGTAAGAGGCGCCTAAGGGATAAATTGATATGAAAGCTTATACCACGCGTGCGAAGTCACAAGCACAACAAGGTTATTAAATTATGTTACCCTTTCTTCGGAATGTCGACATGACTGTTAAAATTTTATTTTGTTACAGTGGAGGTGATATTCCTGGTCTGGGGAATCCGACTCTGCATAGTGGTTAGGAAGGCGCCTTCGGAGTTCAACGAGAGCAGGTTCATATCCATGGCGATCTACAATGAGTTCCTGTTATCTGTCTTCCTAAATATTTCTATGTAAGTGCAGTTATATTATTAGTTTTTACGTTATCTTAATGAATATATTTTTATGTTTAACTTGATTAAATATTATTCGGAGCATAAAGTCGAGGGTAAGATAGGTTTATACTAGTTCAGCTTCTTCTTTTTAGGTCGAAGGGTACGTGTGATAACAAACCGTGCCGTGTGGTTCCCGGCATCAATATAAAAAGAATAGGACATCTCTTTTCTGTGGATGTCGTAAAAGGCGACTAAGGGATATACTTTTAAAATTGAGATTCTTCTTTACGCGATGGGCTAGCAACCTATCACTATCCCGACAATAATATAAAAAAGAATAGAATCTCTTTTCCATGGAGGTCTTAAAAGGCGACTAAGGGATATACTTATAAAATTGAGATTCTCTTTGTCACTATTACAATCTCAATTCAATCATTAAGACAATTAACAGCTGAACGTGGCCTATCAGTCTTTCAAGACGGCTCGCACTGTCTACCCCGCAAGGCATATAGATGTGATTATATGAATGAATTCCAATCCAAATACAAAGAAACTTACCAATTCAATCTGTGTAATTTCCCTTAATATATGTTTATTTATTTATAAGGAAACTTCTTAGCCTTGTGCTTATCTTGTGCCGTGTGATTCCCGGCACCAATAGAAAAAAGAATAGGACCACTCCATCTCTTTGCCATGGATGTCATAAAAGGCGACTAAGGGGTAGGCTTATAAACTTGGGATTCTTCTTTTAGGCGATTGGCTAGCAACCAGTCACTATTTGAATCTCAATTCTATCTTAAAGCCAAACAGCTGAACGTGACCTATCAGTCTTTACAAGACTGTTGGCTCTGTCTACCCCGCAAGGCATATAGATGTGATTATATGAATGAATTCCAATCCGAATACAAAGAAACTTACCAATTCAATCTGTGTAATTTCCCTTAATATATGTTTATTTATTTATAACAAAAACTTCTTAGCTCCCACCTGAAAATACTTTGTATAATTATACCAATCTTCCGATCCAAGATGCCCCGGTTTATCCTGTTACGTAAATTGAAATTGGTCCTGTGGGCATGAACTTCATTGTGGGGGGGTCTCTGAAACGTTCCCTCAGTAGATTAACTCATTCCGGTTTTAGAAAACTGAACGCTGAAGGAACGAAATTTTGTTCCTCTGTTAAGTATAGGTATATACTCTAATTTACTTACATACTGTATTAGAGTCGGTAGTCGCTTTTTGTAGATACATACATATGTACATATGGTCACGTCTATATCCCTTGCGGGGTAGACAGAGCCAACAGTCTTGAAAAGACTGATAGGCCACGTTCAGCTGTTTGGCTTGATGATAGAATTGAGATTCAAATAGTGACAGGTTGCTAGCTTCATCGCCTAAAAGAAGAATCCCAAGTTTATAAGCCTATCCTATGGTATCAAGTGGTCCTATTCTTTTTTTTTTTGTATTGGTGCCTGGAACCACACGGCATAGATGGCGTTAAATTCGTCGATTTTTGTAGATGGCGTTAAATTTGTCGCTTTTTAAAGATTGCGCAAAATTCACGCGGGCAAAGCTGCGGCTTAAAGCTAGTATACTTATAATAATGTGCGTGCACATATATAATAGATAAATAAATAAATAAATAAATATATACGGGACAAATTACACTGATTGAGTTAGCCTCGAAGTAAGTTCGAAACTTGTGTTACGAGATACTAACTCAACGATACTATATTTTATAATATAATACTTATATAGATAAACATCCAAGACCCAGGACAATCAGAAAAAGTTCTTTTCTCATCATGCCCTGGCCGGGATTCGAACCCGGGACCTCCGGTGTCACAGACAAGCGTACTACCGCTGAGCCACAGAGATAATAGCCTACTACTTACATGAAGGAGAACTAAATACATGAACTAATTAGTTTCAAAAGTTTATATCGAACAAGTTTTCAAGTTAATTAATGGTGCTGTCAAACACCTGTTGTAAATTAACTTTTAAAGTTTCACGTGGCATATTAATATAGTTGTTGAGAGTGTCGGTGGTTGAATCGTCGAGGTGCCCGGATAAAAGGCACAGGTTCGAATCCTATCTTGGCTATGTACCAATGACTATTTTCGAAGTTATGTTTTGTTAGCTGTTTCAATCTTGGAATATCTAATTAGTATTTTAGTTCTACATTCATTTATGTTTTTTAATGTAGACAATGCGCATTCGTCCAAGATGTAGTTTTAAGAGATATATACTTGTAAATTGACGTCCGATGAAAATGCTGCAGTGTAGTTTGTTCCGCCGCTTCTTCTACACATGCACTTTGGAAGCGGTAGTATTATAATTAGATTTAAGTTATGTGACGTCAATAAGTGATACCTTGTATCCAATTTTGAAAATAAATCTGTTCTATTCTATTCTAGTAGGTTAATTAAATTATTTATATCAGTGACTAATTTGTCAGTGGTTTTAAATTTCATCTTTTTAAGTAAAAAACCAATACAAACCTGCCCTCGTAGTATTGCACTCGCGATGTCGTTTATATCGCGCGAGAACGCGAAAGCAGCCAAAAAACCACATCATTCCACTTCCCACAGTCTCTGCAAACTTGTTTTGCTTCATTCACGTCCATCAAACTTCATGCGAGCTCATTGTCAAAACATCTATGCCTTTTTAAACGATCGTTGAAAAAAAAAGAACATTCTATTCATCCTTCTTTTTAAATTGCTTCATTCATTCTCAATTCGAAATTCTTTAGAACAGATTAAAAATAAAAAAAAGGAGATGTTTAAACTTACAGCGAATGGAGTGAAAAAGCTGAATAGCCGTTTCAGCGAGATAAGTTGAAATGGTACGGCTTACTGTGTGCCACACTGCCTTATTAATTAATCCATTTTGCATAGATCTGCATTTTAACACTCTGCCTTTAAGACAACAGAAGAGAGGAGATGTGGCGCAAATTTATTACATTTTTTACTTTTTTTTTTGTTTGTACTGTTTAGTGTGCAATAAAAATAATATCTTTCATTAAACTTTTATGTTGATTACGCAAACCAACAAGGAAAGGGTGAGTCAGGTTTTACACGAAGCGACTCCCGTAGTTGCTTGAATATGCAGGTTTCCTCACGATGTTTTCGCCCATTGTAAAAGCATCGATAAGTATTCAAACTAATGTACATAACTTCAAAATAGTCATCGGTACATAGCCGCGGTGGGATTTGAACCGGTACGTTATGCACAACATGCGTTTTAACCGGACACTTTACTGATTCGACCATTGACGCTCCAAGTTACAAAAAGCAGTACATAGTTATAAAACAAATAAATCACTAGCAATGGCTGACTCAAGTGCCGTGTGGTTCCCGGCACCAATTCAAAAAAGAATAACCAATCCTTTCTTTTCTTTGCCACGGATGTCATAAAAAGCGACTAAGGGATAGGCTTACAAACTTGTGATTCTTTTTTAGGCGATGGATTAGCAAACTGTCACTATTTGAATCTCAATTCTATCATTAAGCCAAATAGCTGAACGTGGCCATTCAGTCTTTTCAAGACTGTTGGCGCTGTCTACCCCGTAAGTGATATAGACGTTACCATATGTATACGGCTTTTCCCGATTGTCTAAACATTCCTGAACTAGTTTAGGGATCCGTCCGTCAGAAATTAACTACCAGTCTCACATACAAATATATAATACATACATACATAACATCACGCCTCTTTTCCGGAGGGGTAGGCAGAGAATACCTCTTTCCACTTGCCACGATCTCTGCATACTTCCTTTCATACAAATATATAATAACTCCTCTTTCCCAGAGACCATCCTACTAATATTATAAATGCGAAAGTTTATATGTCATTATGGATGTTTGTAACTTTTTCACGCTAAAAACTACTAAACCGATTACGATGAAATTTGGTATGTAGGTAGCTGAAGACCCAGAATAACATATAGGCTAATTTCTATCCCGGAGTTCCCTCGGGATTGACTCCACGCGGACGAAGTCGCGGGCAGCCACTATAATTCATATTTAAGTACGTGTCAAATTCAAATTCAAAATTTTTATTCATTATTATGGGACACTTCATATCACTTAATAATTGTCATATATATCTTTTGGTTTCACAACATCAGTTGATGTCAAATAAATGACTTAAAACTAAGTTTACTGTCACACGATACCGATTATTAAACATACCATTATATATCCATTGTAAGCTCCCTCTAAATTAATATTTGTTTAAAACATACAAACTAACAATTATTTGATAGACTCAACATTATGATTAGTTGTAAAACTGTAGACCAAGTAGTTAAGTTTGTGTTCGTCTTTGTAAAGCGATGTTCTTTGAAACAAGTTTATATTATCTTGAATACTGTTGGGAATATTAAAATTGTTTATGAATTTTATAGTAAAGGTATTATTATGTCAAACTTCTTGTTAGAATCTCAACGGTGGTAGAACATTTTCCACGTTTTGCTATGTTAGAAAGTACTATTATAAATGCGGATGTACTTAAGTACTAGACGAAAGTATCTTGATCAAATTAAGGACGTCCTGGCAAAGGGACAGGCCAAGAATATCCGAAACCGCCGAGCTTGCATGAAAAGAGTTATGAATGTGGATGAAGCGAAGGAAATATGCAGAGATCGTGGCAAGTGGAAAGATGTAGTCTCTGCCTACCCCTCCGGGAAAGAGGCGTGACTTTATGCATGTATGTACGTACGTACTTAAGTGTATATGTTTGTTTGTTGTCTCTTCACGCGTTATCTACTGCGCCAATCTTCTTGCAATTTCGTGTATATATTATTAAGCGTCTGAAGAAGGGCATTGGGTAACTTGAATCCCGGCAAAAAACTATAGTTTCCGTAGGATTTGCGCAAAACCTGTATTCTTTTGTAGGTGACGATAAATACGTCGCTTTTGTACGTGGCGTTACATTTATTGCTTTTTGTAAATGGCGCTGAATTTGTCGCTTTTTGTAGTTGGCGCTAAAATCGCGCGGATGAAAAGCTAGTGATTAAATTTAAGTTATTTAAAAATTTAAATAACTACAAAGAGGTTTCATGAAGAAAGTAATAAATATGGATGAAGCGAGACATTTTTTGCTGAAATCGTATGTTCAGGACCGGACTCAGCTGACACACGATATGATTTTCATGGCTACTAGACCAGACATCACGAAAGTTTAATATACATTGGTCTTCTACCTCCTGGCTCTAAATAAATATATACGGGACAAATAACACAGATTGAGTTAGCCTCGAAGTACTCGTAAGTTCGAGACTTGTGTAACTAGATACTAACTGTTGAGTTAGTATCTAGTTACACAAGTCTCGGTAATCGTTGGATTACCTACATGTTTATCTAAGCTTCTTAACCGTTTACTTGAAAAGGCTATAAATAAATATATACGGGACAAATAACACAGATTGAGTTAGCCTCGAAGTACTCGTAAGTTCGAGACTTGTGTAACTAGATACTAACTGTTGAGTTAGTATCTAGTTACACAAGTCTCGGTAATCGTTGGATTACCTACATGTTTATCTAAGCTTCTTAACCGTTTACTTGAAAAGGCTATAAATAAATATATACGGGACAAATTACACAGATTGAGTTAGCCTCGAAGTACTCGTAAGTTCGAGACTTGTGTTACGAGATACTAACTCAACAGTTAGTATCTAGTTACACAAGTCTCGGTAATCGTTGGATTACCTACATGTTTATCTAAGTTTCTTAACCGTTTACTTGAAAAGGCTATAAATAAATATATACGGGACAAATTACACAGATTGAGTTAGCCTCGAAGTACTCGTAAGTTCGAGACTTGTGTAACTAGATACTAACTCAACAGTTAGTATCTAGTTACACAAGTCTCGGTAATCGTTGGATTACCTACATGTTTATCTAAGTTTCTTAACCGTTTACTTGAAAAGGCTATAAATAAATATATACGGGACAAATTACACAGATTGAGTTAGCCTCGAAGTACTCGTAAGTTCGAGACTTGTGTTACGAGATACTAACTCGACGATTACCTACATGTTTATCTAAGCTTCTTAACCGTTTTCTTGATAAGGCTATAAATAAATATATACGGGACAAATTAAACAGATTGAGTTAGCCTCGAAGTACTCGTAAGTTCGAGACTTGTGTTACGAGATACTAACTCAACGATTACCTACATGTTAATCTAAGCTTCTTAACCGTTTTCTTGAAAAGGCTATAAATAAATATATACGGGACAAATTAAACAGATTGAGTTAGCCTCGAAATACTCGTAAGTTTGAGACTTGTGTTACGAGATACTAACTCAACGATTACCTACATGTTTATCTAAGCTTCTTAACCGTTTTCTTGAAAAGGCTATAAATAAATATATACGGGACAAATTAAACAGATTGAGTTAGCCTCGAAGTACTCGTTATTTCGAGACTTGTGTTACGAGATACTAACTCGACGATTACCTATATACCTATCTATGCTTTTTAACCGTTTTCATGAAAAGGCTATATTATTTTTATGTATTTTTAATAACAATGTTTGTTCCAGGTTATTCCTTCAATCGCCAGCGAACCCTGACCTCTTGTACATAATATTCTTCTGTCACACCCAACTCACCGTCACGTTGCTTCTGTGTTTCATTTTTGGAAGTAAGGTAAGAGTACATACATAATAATCAAGTCTAATAACCCTTGCGGGGTAGACAGAGCCAAAAATCTACGGCTGTATGGCTTTATGATAGAATTGAGGTGAGATTACAGGTTGCTAGTCCATCGCCTACAAGAAAAATCCGAATGGAATTAACCTTTCCCTTAGTCGCTTTTTACGGCATCCAAGAAAAAGATATGAAATAGTTCTCTTCTTAAGTGCCACACGGCGCGGTTTTAAAACAATTTAGTCAAAAGAAGAACCTATGTAAGTATTGTTTCTTGTGTTCATCATTCCTGAATGTCTTTTTATACAAATTAGTAAATAAATAAAATTAATTGCTCCATCATTTGACGGCCTATGTGACGTAGCGGTAGTGCGCTTGTCTGAGACATCGGTGGTCCCGGGTTCAAATCCCGGCCAGGGCATGATGAGAAAATAACTTTTTCTGATTGGCCTGGGTCTTGGATGTTTATCTACATATATAAGTATTTTTTATAAAATATTACATCGTTGAGTTAGTATCTCGTAACACAAGTCTCGAACTTACTTCCAGGCTAACTTAATCAGTGTAATTTGTCCCGTATGTATTTATTTATTCGTAAAGTTTTAACCCTTAACCACCTACCATACGTCTCACAGATCCTGTTGATATTATTATTGTAAATATTTTTGCGCTGGAGTGTTGTATCGACTCTTACATTCCTGTACCTTTTCCCTGAGTACCGCATAACGGCTCGTCAAGGTTAGAAGTGTGCGCGTTTGTCTCAGGTGAGTAGTTAAATACCAGAGTAGGTCTGACAGACCCCTGTTACGTGATTTTTTTTTGTTATGTATATTTGTTTTTAGTTTTAGTTATAGTCGCTTAGGGGCGCTGTAATTGAGCGGTGGTTGGAAAATAATTTATCAGACGATGAAAAAATACCAAATAACGAATGCAGCGATGTGGAGCCGGTCGAAATTAGTCACGTCCCAGAAGAAAGTTGTGCGTCTGATTCCGAATGTCATATGTGCCAAAACAAAATAAGGCAGTCATCACTGTTTCAAGCATGCACCATTCTCCAGGTATCAACGAAGTGACGAAGAAACCGGAGATGATATTATTTTATAACCAAATCAAAATTGGAGTGGATCTACTAGACCAAAGGTGCTCAAATTACTCGTCGCACTCGTAGGTGGCCATTGGCAATATTCTATAGATTACTTGATATTTCTTGCCTCAAACTGCTGTGTTTTGGACCTGTCTGTGCAGATACTAGGACAGAAGATTGAAAGCAAGTGCAAGTTTTTGAAGAAACTTGCTGAACTACTAATAAGACCGCATATGGCACGTGAAATTGCAACAGATAGGTATACGTGTTAGCACACAACGCATACTCCAGATCAGCGTGATCCCTCCAACAGCTGTTCCATACATCAGCACTGCTGAAGAGAGATTACAGTTCGTTAAAATTGTTCTACTTGTGAATTCAAAAAGAAACGCAAAACACAATACATGTGTTTCGAATGCAAAGCTTCCATTTGCCTTGAATGCTCAAATAAAATTTGTTCTAATTGTCACAAAAAGCTCTAAATTTGGCATCTGCAATTTTGTTTAATTAATTATTTTTCTGAGAGTTCTTATTTTTTTTTAATGTCTTGTTAATTGCATTATATAAAAAATATAAGAATAATTGCCTATTACTTTAAATATTTTTTGTGGATGTAATTTTCAAAAACTGTTAGAAAATTAACCGTACTTAAATAAGAGATAATGCCAATTATTGAAGTTAATAAAAAAATATTGTTGATTTTCATGTTCCTATTTTTTTAATGAAGAGAATAATAATGCACCAAACATAATTTTTATTCAAGTTTATACCTTTGCTTAATACATAACAAAAAAAATATTTTTTTTTATTCTGGGGTCCCTCAGATGTATGCTAGGTGGTCGTGTGACAAAAATATATGCTAGGTAGTTAAGGGTTAAAAATGAATTTCCCTTGATGTCTGTAATTTAAAAGTTCTCTTTTAGTGGGTAATAAGGCGCTTATTTTTAGTACGGCTATAACTTTGGTGTATTTTATCGCGGAGTCAGCTGAGTAACATCTATGATACTGTTAATTTTTCAGTGCCATTTTAAACTTTAATATTCGTTACTTTTAGTCTTATTATCTAACTAGCTGTTGCCCGCGACTTCGCCCGCGTAAATTTCGAATTTTTTCTGCGTAGACTTATTTGCAGGCAAACTCATGCCTAAAGTTCATTCAAATGACGATAATTTTTTTTTAGTAAACCGATTATGATAAAACAAACTTTAAATGTTTTTTTTACTTAAAACAAAGCAATTGGTGAAAGTTTTATCTAAATCGCTTCAGTACTTTCGAGGATAAGCGTGATCATACATACAGACAGACAGACAGAAAACAAATTAAAAAAAAATGTTTGCTTTCTATTATTCATTCTAAGTGTCTCTCTATCCATTTCAGTCAAAAATACTAAATGTACAGACAAAATATGTTTACTGTTTTATTATATGTATGGATAACAACAACATTTTGTATAGTTGTGTGGTTACGGCGTTTACTTTTTATGGTATACCAATGGGATTCACTGCAAAGTTTGTTTGTAAAGTCTTTATTGTTCATATTCGGTTCCTGGAATTACAAAACTGGATAATGGCGGACTTATCCAAATTCTTGCAGTCAACCAAATTTAAATAGAAATATTCCAAATCAAAAAGACAGTGCAGATAAAAAGCATTGAGGATGCGTTATATCATATTAACCATGGATGTCATAAAAGGCGACTAAGAGACTAGCAGGGGAACATACTTCACATTATGGTGACACGTATAGTTGCCTGAATGTTCAGGTTTCCTCACGATGTTTCCCCTCACCGCAAGAGCATTGGATAGCAATTAAACTAGTGTACGTAACTCAGAATAGAGTCATTGGTGATTTATCACAATTTGAACCACAGATTTGCGCAAAAATCTGTATGAATCACATTTTATTTGAGTGTCCATTGTTATTAAGCATTTTTGTATCCAGTATGTAAAAAAGAACATTCTAATATTGCCATAGTCTGCTCATAATTAACGCGATATCTATTCTATTTTACATCTATGTATACAAAGACGCATCGTTGGAAGTACGTCTAATGGAATGTGCCTAATATGAGATGCGCAAATGTAACAAGGAAATGGCCGGCCATCTTGTAAAGTAGCGGGAGGGGGTGTAAGTGCTGTGATGAAAATCTCATGTACACACATATATATAGTCACGTCTATATCCCCTACGGTGTAGACAGAGCTAACGGTCTTAAAAATACTAATAGGCCACGTTCAGCTGTTTGGTTTACTGATAGAATTGAAATTCATATAAAGTTACAGGTTGCTAGCCCGTCGCCTAAAAGAAGAATCTCGAGTTAATAAGCCTATCCCTTAGTCGCCTTTTACGTTATCCATGGGAAAGAGATGGAGTGGTTCTATTCTTTTTTCTTTTGGTGCCAGGAACCACAAAGCACAAAACAAAACATTGTATTTTTAGTGGAGTTTTAGTAGATTTATGCAAAAAAAATATACTGAAAACTCATTATACGATAAATATTGAGTGGTATTAGTAAACCAAAGATCCGTACATAAATGGACCAAAATAACTGACTTGCTCGACTCGGTACATACTGCCATTAGGAAACATTTGGAAAACATTGTCTTTGAATTATTAAACGTCTCTTCAAAGTAGTTTGGTATAAATAAAACGAATAAACAATTTGGAATACGAATGGTTCTGTCTGACAAAGAGTTGTTGCTTGTTTTTGAAATCTACATACATATACTCACTCACGGGATAGATAGAGTCGACAGTCTTGAAAAGACTGATAGGTGTTTGGCTTAATGATATATGTTATTGAGATTCATATAGTGACAGATTGCTAGCCCGTCGCTTAAAAGAAAAATCCTTTTACTGTGACTGCCTCTGTGGCGCAGCGGTAATACCGAAAATATTTTTTTCTGATTAGCCTGGGTCTTGGATGATTATCTATATAAGTATTTATAATAAAATATAGTATCGTTGAGTCAGTATCTCGTAACACAAGTCTCGAACTTACACGTAATTTGCCCCGTATATATTTATTTTTTACTGTCTTATTATATTATACGTATTGATAATGATAATCTCATTGATGTATTAAGATTCCTATAAAGGCTATTTTCGCTAGTTTACTATTTGTACGACAATATTACCCACGTTCCAGTTATCAAAGGGAAGTTTGTTTGACAATAACTTTGGAGACATTGTCTCTAACATCCCGGAATGTCTATCAGGAATGGAACACAAACATGTTTCCGTATGAATGTAACCAGGTGGAGGTTTAAATAACAACAATCGATATATTTAAAAGTCAAGAAATGAAGGTATAAATAACACATACATACATACATAAATATGGTCACGTCTAGATCCCTTGCGGGGTAGACAGAGCCAACAGTCTTGAAAAGACTGATCGGCTACGCTGAGCTATTTGGCTTAATGATAGAATTGAGATTCAAATAGTGACAGTAGCTAGCCCATCGCCTAAAAAAGAATCCCAAGTTTGTAAGCCTATCCCTTAGTCGCCTTTTACATCATCCATGGGAAAGAGATGGAGTGGTCCTATTCTTTTTTGTATTGGTGCCGGCAATCACACGGCACAATAAAAATAACAACCCACCCTAAAGAGTTTCCGATGCAAAGGTGTCCAGAACACTTGCTGCAATACCTGCACTGGATAGCTATGGCCATTCTTTGCACCAAAAACGAGCTAGAACGGAATACCCAAGTTTTAATAGTAAACTAAATTTCGCCCTTCATTTTATTGGAAAACTTAAAGGCTTAACCTTTATTTGTATATATAATAATTTGTATGTGTTTGACCTCAATCTGCCTGATGGTAAGCAAAATGAGGTGCACGTAAGCTCAAATAATTCCTATTCACTCTTGTCTTGAAAATCAAACCTATAATTAAATAACCGTTGATGGCTTTCTCAGTAAGTCAGTCAGTCACTCAGTAATAGAAAAGTTTCACATATTATAAATAATTTTGATATATACATACAATCACGTCTATCTCCCTTGCCGGGTAGGCATAACAAACAGTCTTGAAAAGACTGAAAAGCCACGTTCAGCTGTATGGCTAAATGGTATAATTTAAATTCAATAAATGCTAGCCCATCACTTACAAATAGAATCCCATGTTTATAAGCCTATCCCTGAGTCGCCTTTTACGACATCCTTAGAAAGAAATGGAGTGGTCTTACATTTAGTGCCGGGAACCACACGGCATATAGATTTTAGCCATTTTAACCATTCAATTGATATCTTTATCAACCAGGCGTACATGGTGTACAAAGGCCATGGTAAGGACGACCGGGAGAAGACTGGGAAGTTCAGATCCAGGCCAGCAGAGTCTACCTACACCATGACCACGAACAGAAGCGCAAGGTTCTGTGATAACATGAGCGAAAGAGAATTAGAGGTAAATTATCTCAATGCAGTGAAAAATTCCAGACATATACGTCCCCTTTACACTTCCCACAAAGAACATAATATCACGATCTACGGTCAGTACTTTCGCCTGTATGTTATCTTCCAACCAGTTCCAGCCAGTAACCAAAGAGCTTTAGATAGATAGATAATTCATTTATTTGATTTTCTACACACAATTTAAAATTTCATATTAAATACAAATTAATCAGGGTGTGAGTTGCAACAATACAAAAAGGTCACGACTCAACGAACTTATTGCTATAGAGCAATACGCTGATTTTCATTAATGATTTAGGTGCTAGTGCAGGTCAATCTGCGCACGTGATAAAAAATAATCATAAACAAACAAAGACTCGTGTCATTGTTTTACATATTGATGTCATGTTTCCTCTGCCAACAGGAGGAGTTCAGAAAGATTTGCAATCAACTAGAAAAACTACGAGAAAGATGCGGTAAGTACACAATTGTAGCCCGTCGCATCACTGCCATGCAAGATGCGGCTGCTATTCACGAGCGCAAACCAGCTACCGCAGACTCCGCGCCTCTCAAACTCAACACAGTATTCAGCGCAGTCGCTGATCGCCTCATGTGCACAGTGACACCAGCTGAAGAGTCAAGCAGTAGCGGCAGAGACCTACCATTCGAAGCCCCGCCAGCATACAGGCACAAAACATTTAGCCCAACAAAAAGTGTTGAAGTCAGCAACACAGAACAAAGCCAAACGGACGTTACAGTAGCTACTGATTCCCCTAAACGTAAAGCAGAAGTCAACGAAGACACTGATGAGAAACAAAACGGTGTTTTCAAAATTTCTGGTGAAGCTAATTGTAGTGATATAAGACCCCCAGAAGTAGCAGGTCAAAACGGGTTTAGTAGTAAAAGTGAGAAGGCCACTGAAACTAAATCTAGTTCAGGTAGTACAGAAACTGTCAGAGGAGTCAGGTCAGGTCATGCGAGAACTCACGCTATTATTATAAACTTAGATGATAAAAGTCGGTTTACAGAAGAGGTGACTGTTTAATATCTCTGTATGTAATTTCAAAGACTGTACTTAAATTCCAAGTAGTGTAAATTATAAGTGTGTAATTTCATGGTGTGTTTTGTTTTTGAGTGAAACACAGAGTTTGTGATCAGTAAAATTTGAAAGTGATTGTCTATAAAAACTAAAATGAGAACATTCCGCTCATCAAATTTAGAATTGTCAGAATTCATCACATCACATCATATGATGAATTCTGATGTTTTTATTCGGAAGCAAAATCACCATGATATTATTTATTCTAAATCACTACAATTTGTCAGTTCCTTTCGATAACTGTAAACCAATGAATTCTTACTAAAAATAAGGAAAATTTGGAAGACAGTGACATTTTGTAATGTTTTCCTTTCCAAATTCTAGATAGGTTTGTATTATATAATGCTAGTCTTTACTGTGATTCATAGATTTAAATATTGTTACTGTGTTTGAAATAAGTATTCTTAAAGATCGTTCAGGTCGGAAGTTGGCGTTAGAACCTATTATGATAAAGGAAAGCAAAAATATTAATACCACCTCGATATTAGCGACAAAAAAAAGTTTTACCTTTTTTCAATAAGAACCTCAATTTTGATAACAAAATGATATGAAAATAATTATTAAAACAATAATTTTAAAGTTCAGTTTCACCGCTTCAGCACTTTTTAGGGTTATAACTACAGTTTCAACTGCACGTTGAATGTTAAGTAATTTAAGGTTTTAAGTGCTTATTTAAAATTCTGTATAATTCTTACATGGCAATTACACGTGGGAACCAACTTTTTTATATCAGTTGATTATAAATAAATATACACGGGACAAATTACACAGATTGAGTTAGCCTCGAAGTAAGTTTGAGACTTGTGTTACTAAATGCTAACCCAACAATACTATGTTTTATAATAAATACTTATATAGATAAACATCCAAGATCCAACCCAATCAGAAAAAGTTATTTTCTCATCATGCTCTATGATAAATTAATTTTTTTTGTTGCAAATAACAAAGGTGAACCTAATGTAAAAAAAAAAAATATACTGTACAGTAGGTACATACGGATGAAACGTTCCTCTAAAATACAATTAAAAGCATAATTATGTTCTCAATATTAAGTCTCGAACACAAATAGCCCCGACCTGAACGACCATAGTTCCGAAAATGCATATCAGATTACTTCCTTCACGTTAGCTTTCAGAATTCGAATGACATAGTAAACATATAGGTCGCTAGTTGAGGTGAATGTTTGTTTGTTAAGGCGGGGACAGTACATCAGCTGTCTGTCTCAATATGGTTGATTTTGGAATAGCTTTGATTGTGTCTTCGCCGGTTTTCCGAGCGAAAACATTATGTGTCTGTTTAAAAAATATTATTTATTTGATAACACAATTATTGGTTATTTATTCGTTTAATTATTATATAGAATATTTTTTTTTAATTTCGGTATATTGAATTATTTATATAAAATCTTACTTCTCAATGTGTTAGAACAAAAACAAAGTTAGCCTATTAATAAAAAAAATATGAATTTTCATCAATTTATTTTTATGGTAATATTTAGAGAAATCTAAATAAAATTTTAATCGTTTTAATATTTAGTCTTTTTTATAATCAGACAGAATTTTTTTAGTAGGATTGAGTATAATTTCTTCGCACTGAAAATATGTATAAACATTAGTGTGTTCGTCTGGTCTCACCTTAACAAGTTTTGTTAGTTATAATGGAAAAGCGTGACATTTCCCTATTGTTACCACTAGAAAGACAATGTCTGCTTTATTTCACTATCACTGCCGTACTTTTAATGAGTTTGTGCAGAAATCTGGTTAATATTTTAGTGTTGTTCTGCAGTTTTAATGCAAATAATGAATGTTTTTGACAACAAAGAGAAGTTTTCTGTAACGTTAAAGTTTTCTCGGAAATAACATAGTTAAAGTTGAAAACATAAATGTGTAACAGAAATCGAAAATTCAATAGTTTAATTGGAAAAATGTGTGTTAAGTTAATTGAATTCGAGAAAATAATAACACTAATATTACCGGCCTGTATTATTATAAAAAGACAAAATAAATGACTTTATTAAATTTATGTTATTATTTTCTTAAATGTGAAGATTGAGACAAAAACATAGGACAAGGACCTCCAAAAATGTGTAAATTATGCTTTTATGACTTATTTACCGTCCTTGAAATTTAAGAGTGTGATTGTGATCAGTTCAGATTTTCAGAAAATCGACTGTAATGCATGGCATTTAACGTAATAATTGTCTTATTATCTGTCACTCGTCCTGACTTGAATGCGAAAATTATTAATTGCATAGTATGCGTTTGATAATGAAAAATATGTATATTTAAACTCTAAAGTTAGTCTTTATGATGTTATTATACTATATTTTCTCTGCGATTTTTCAATATATCGACGCAATGAGTGAATTAACTGACCTTGATTAAAAAAAGAAATTAAATATTTTTTTGCTCGACTTGGCGGGGGCACCGCCGTGCCCCCAGATTTTGTTTTTAGAATAACAACTTAGCGGTCGTGAATGATGTTAAATCCTGAAAGTAGCATTTTAGTAGCGTTTAAAATCTAATAGACATTCTATTTATATTGTTGTGCGGTAAAATATAATTTTCTTGTTGTTTCATAATTGTACCAAAGTGTAAAAAAATCTAGTCAGTTTATTATAATTCTAAGGTTTTTTAATATTTAATTTAAATAATAATAATTTAAATATAGAAATAAGTTATATTCCTATTGTAAATCTAGCCACAATGAAAGACATCTAGTGAATATATTTTTGTAAATAAACATTCAAATAGTTATGTAAAATAATTTTATATTAATCTGTATATAATAATTTATAGGAAAAAATAAGTATTTATTAATATGTTTGTTAACAAATATGTATTTATAATACATATTTTGGGACTCTTCCATTTCTTTCCCACGGATGTCGTAAAAGGCCACTAATGGACAGGCTAAAAAACTTTGGATTCTTCGTGTAAGCAATGGGCTAGCAAACTTTCACTATTTGAAACTCAATTCCATTATAAAGCCATACAGCTGAACGTGGCCTTTCGGTCTCTGTTGATTCTGTCTACTCCGCAAGGGATATAGACGTGGTAATATGAATGGAAGTTCTGAACGTACTTCACTTAAATTTTCCATTTAGCATTATCGACATTTAAGCATGTGGTGAGTAAGGAAGGATTTAAATCTGGTAGAATAAAAGATCAGCGCCATTTTTTATGTGCCATTCAGCAATAAATATTTTAGCTTTAATTTTTTTTTTATAAATAATGTTGTAAATATGCATTTATGTAATTAATAACATTTCAGAATTTACGTGCTATTAAAGACTTTCATTACCTCTAGAGCATCAGTTACTAATAAAACTAATGCATGTAACATTTATAAAGAAAAATCTATCAAAATGCGATTCAAAATAAGATTCGAACCTGCACCTCAACGGTTTGATAATTTACTCGCTTAAAGCCACAAAACATAGTACTCCTTTTTATTGTCAGTCGCGTAGCCAGATGTAACACAATAAAGTTCATTTTTCCGACATCATGGAACATTTTCCGCGCGAGTCTCAAGCAATCGTGTATCGGAAAATGATATTATTTCCTATTTCATATCTTGTATTGCAAAAAGATGAAATGGTGATTCGAGTGGAATCATGATTTCTTTGAAAGCGTGTAATCAAATAATGTTATATGTGTCCATGAACTTTTACCTACAAAAATGCTTATTAAATTTTTGTAATAGAATATATGTACACTAATCTATACTAATATTATAAAGCTGATAGGTTTGTTTGTTTGAACGCGCTAATCTCGGGAACTACTGTTTCGAATTGAAAAATTATTTTTGAGTTGAATAGACCATTTATCGAGAAAGGCTATGTAACATCACGCTGTAACTATAAGAACGAAGAAATAATGGAAAATGTGAAAAAAAAACGGGGTAAATTATTCATTGAGGGCTTTAATGATGCCCAAAATAACTATTCCACGCGGACGAAGTCACGGGCACAGCTAGTATATAATATATACTGATATATAAATCAAGGCTTTATTCATAATTGAAAACAGTATATTCATTAATTTTGTTAAAATAAAACAATTAAAATGTATAAGTTAAAACACTTCAATTAATTTCAAAATTATAGAATTACTTTTGTAAGGAAAACCTTGTGATTTATCTTTTAATAATAAAGTAGGTGACATAGTTATTACGAGGATAATTATTAGAAAATGCTCTTGGAATCCAAAATGTTATTACTGTAACATAGAATTTTTCAATAGTTAAATCATTTTTATTAAAAGACATAGCAACACGTTTTTTTGTGAATGTTTGTCTAAAATAAGACTTTTTATTTACATAATACATTTCATTGACTTTTTAACTTAATAAATAAATCTATTATATCCATTTTTATTCTATTCATTGTCGAAAAATCAAGTTTTAACGCTTTATTGTAAATATAAAAATGTTAAAAAAATTATCCGTTAGTAATATCTTCGAAATTTGTAATTTAAAAAAAAACGTGTAAAATAATTTTTATTCATAGAGTTAACACATATATAAATTTATTAGCTTTTAAATGTAAATATAGGCATACTGTTGAGATTATTATTATTGTATAATAACATGTTTTGTAAAATATGATAACTTTGACGCTTAAAAAGATACCTACTTACATGAGTATATGAAAAAAGGTTCATTATTATTATTTTTTAATCAATATAGCACGGACACGTGGTAACATGATTTTCAACTTCTACGGAAAAGAAGACTCGTGAAAAAACTATGCTACATAATAGCATAATTATTCACTTTTTTCATATATCCATGGACATATGAGTTGCAATAATGTAGTTCTTAAGCCAATGCGATTTATTTCCACTCGTGAATGTAAGTTCTTATGCCAATGTTGACTATCTAATAAACAAGTTAAATAAATCCATGTTTTTTTTTCCTTTCATCTCCTTTGTTGAGTACATAAAAGATAAAGCCAGTTTATTGGATTTTTCTATCCAGAGTCTCGGCTACGGCGAAACATGTTTGCGAGGTACTGTCAACAATACATTATTTTTGCTAACTTAAATGCTGATTTGTAAAAGTGAAAAACATAATTTGCCGCCTTTAAACCTAGTGCCGTGTGGCTCCCGGCACGAATAAAACAAATAATTGGACTTATCCGTCTCATTCCCATAGATATAGTAAAAGTCGACTAAGGGATGCATGCCTATGCATGTAAACTTGGGATTCTTCTTATATGCTTCTTATTTTTTTTTTTTTAGATTTATTTTCAAAATTGGATACAAGGTATCACTTATTGACGTCACATCACTTAAATCTATTTATAACTACTACCGCTTCCAAAGCGCATGTGTAGAAGAAGCGGCGGAACAAACTACACTGCAATATATTATATATTTGAATCTCAATTTTGTCACTAAGCCAAACAGCTGAACGTGGCCAGTCAGTCTTTTCAGGACTGGTGGCTTTATCTTCCCCGCAAGGGATATAGACGTGATTTTATATTAATGTTTAAACCTAGAAAGAGTTGAATTTTCGGATGATAAAACGCAAGACATGCAGTGAGACCAACAGATACGTGACAGCAACTAACTTTGCAATTAATCATTAATTTACGTACGAACCGACTCCCGTCTGACCTCCGCAACCTACCTAGCTTAGATCATATCCATACAAAGAAAATACAATCCGACATTAAAATTGTAACTGACTGATAAAATAAAATTGTGACTGAATAAATTAAAATCCATTAGAAGCCAAAAATACGATTTATATGATTTCTGTCTGTATGTTTGTATCGCATCACGCAAAAACTTTTGTTTCGATTTGAATGCGGTTTTTACTGGTAAGTATACAGAAATTTCTTCCTCAACGGCTCTAAGGGAATACAGGTTATTTTTATGTTTTAAAGCGACCAAATTCGCCGGTAAAAAATAGTTATCAATACTTGCAAACTTTAAATTGGGAATTCTATATGAAAATTAAATTGTACAACAGCATGCCCTGACCCTCGTCCCACACAAAGACACAAACTTCTTGATTGCGTTCAATCTTCGCGTGTTCAGCCTTCAACTCCTAAACCATGGGAAAATTGATTCTGTCCATCAAGGACTTGGTATTACATACATACATGTATGAAGTTTAATAAAAAGTTAGTTATACACTACATAAGACAGAAGAATAACAGAGGAATAAAATATATTTAAATTAAAAGCTCTATAGTATGGAAAGAAAATGAAAATATTTGACAATGAATTTGTATTTGTAACTAACATACCATGGCAATCGTTGCTATGGCATAATTAAAAAAGTTTCCTACGTACCCGCAAGAGATATAGACGTGAATCTATACTTCTGGCGTGTTATACGGCCCACAGTCTCGACAAGACTGAAAGGCCATATCCATCTCTTTCCCATGGATGTCGTAAAAGACGACTAAGGGATAGGTTTCTAAACTTGGGATTCTTCTTTTAGGCGATGGGCTAGCAACCTGTCGCTATTTGAATCAATTGTTAATCAATTCTATCTTATAGCCAAATAGCTGACGTGGCCGATCAGTCTTTTCAAGACTGTTGGCTCTGTCTGCCCCGCAAGGGATATTACGTGATTATATGTATGTTTGGGAAAGGCTAATAAACTCTGGGATTCGACTTTTAGACGAAAGTTTAACAACCTGTCTCTATTTAAATCTCATGTATCTTTTCAATGGTTTTAAATACCGCTGGCTTTGTCTACCCCGTAAAGGATGACATTAATTTATGTATTTTCACGAAAAGTGTATGATAGATATTGTGCATGGAAAGTCAGAGGTTCTACTTCTACCGCGTCTATACGTATAACCTTACTAGCTGTGCCCGCGACTTCGTCCGCTATAATTCTTTAATTTTTATAATATTTTTCACCGTTTTTTTGACATTTTCTATTATTTATTTTATAGTTGCAGAGTGATGTTATATAGCCTAAAGCCTTTCTCGATAAATGGTCTATTTAACACAAAAAGAATTTTTCAATTCGAACCAGTAGTTCCTCAGATTAGCGCGTTCAAACAAACAAACAAAATCTTTAACTTTATAATATTAGTAGGTACAGATGATGAAAAAAAGTTCAATTTATCGTAAAAATCTACCAAAGTCATGATCAAACTAAAGTTTTAAACTTCATTCCTTCGAATTGTCTTCCAAATGACTTACGCATCTTATGTTTTCAACGCAAATCAAGAATAGATCAAATAAAAGAATTTCTTCGAGTGAAACTAGGTACAGTCACATACAGAATATCAAAGCTACTTATTAAATACACTTAATCCGATCAAGGGTACCATCGACCTTAACCCCTATTATTATGGTCTATTTCACCTCAAAAGGTTGCTCGTCAGGATTGGATTACGAATATAACATTTTCACATATTTTGTTTTTTTTTTTTTTTGGATATTTTTGGATACCTCAGCCTAAGGATGGATTTATTGAATTTTGAAATCGTTATTTTTTTTTAAATAAGACTTCTTTCATTTGTTATTTGATAGCGTTTGACATTAAGTGAGCAAGATGGAGACCATATGAATGTGAATTCACATAACATTAAATTTATCGTGTGGTTCCCGGCACCAATACAAAAAGGAATAGGACAACTCCATCTCTTTCCCATGGATGACGTAAAAGGCGACTAAGGTATAGGCTTACAAACTTGGGATTCTTTTTTAGGCGATGGGCTAGCTGTCACTATTTTAATCTCAATTCTATCATTAAGCCAAATACTTGAACGTGGCCATTCAGTCTTTTCAAGACTGTTGGCTCTGTCTACCCCGCAAGGGATATAGACGTGACCATATGTATGTATGTATGGCGTCATCATGCAACTGAATCTAGAATGTGTTTTATTACGTAAAAAATTCCTATATGAAACAGTAAGCGGTCTGACACGAAATGCATAAATTGAAAGCGCCCATCTATAAATGATATTAATATACTTATGTTTTTGTACTCGACCAGCCGAGAAGCAAATATTAATAATGAAGCGGTTGTAGTTAATTAAAAATATATATTTCTCATTTTAAATTTACCCACGTTTAAAACTTTATTTGTATTTTCGACTGCATTTTATTAACCACATTTCATGCTTGGAATTAAATATAAATAAATAAACTGTTCAGTTGGTTCATTGACATATTTATTTTAATCGACTCCGGCGTATTGTTGATTTTGTTAAGGTGAAACCGGTAATTACTTTAATATTAATTTCTTTTATCGCATTTCATGACTGTTTAAAAAAAATTCTTGTGGTTTCTGGCACTTAATAAATACATTATAATCACGTCTATATCCTTTTCAAGGAAGACAGAGCCAGCAGTCTTGGAAATACTAAAAGGCTACGTTCAGCTGTATGGCTGTAATTCTTTTATTAAGCTGAACGTGGCCTATCAATCTGTTCAAGGCTGTTGGCTCTTTCTACCCCGCAAGGAATGTGGACGTGATTATATGTATAATAATAAATAAATAAATATATACGGGACAAATTACACAGATTGAGTTAGCCTCGAAGTAAGTTCGACACTTGTGTAACGAGATACTAACTCAACGATAGGTAGGTACTATATTTATTTTATAATAAATACTTATATAGATAAACATCCAAGACTCAGGCCAATCACAGAAAGTTCGTTCATCATTCATCATCATGCCCTGGCCGTAATTCGAGATTCGTATGTATCACAATATTTAAAAATCGCTAGTTTTTAGTGTAGCGGGAGCGATGATTCGGCTCGACCGCCACCAAAGGGAAGATCTTCCGCCAGGCTAGGTGTTATGCCTGGGGAACCGCGGCTCCGACGATGTTGAGTCGGATGTTGTAAACATATATTGCTCCAATTCATGAAATCTTTGCTTGCGCGATTTAGGTTTCTCGCTGTTTATGACTGATAGCGTCGCGTGATTCTATTTATTATTTTTGTGACTTGTGGCGTATAGATACCGCCATAATAGTAATAATTAATTATTTATAAATAAATATATACGGGACAAATTACACTGATTGAGTTAGCCTCGAAGTAAGTTCGAAACTTGTGTTACGAGATACTAACTCAACGATACTATATTTTATAACAAATACTTATATAGATAAGCATCCAAGACCCAGGCCAATCAGAAAAAGTTCTTTTCTCATCATGCCCTGGCCGGGATTAGCGCTACAGAGGCCGTCAAGCCATTGAAACTAGTTTTAAAGCTAACGTTTGTATGCATAGTGGAGTTGCGAGTCACGATTGCATGTAGCTAATACAGGCATTGCAACCATTAGTTCAGCCACGTGTAGCCACATTTCGTGACCGAACTAAAATTGACAATGTCGTTAGTACAAATGGCTACAAATAAAGCTGTGAATTAAGGCTGAAATATTACTGACGGCCTCTGTGGCGCAGCGGTAGTACGCTTGTCTGTGATACCGTAGGTCCCGGGTTCGAATCCCAGCCAGGGCATGATGAGAAAAGAACTTTTTATCTGTATAAGTATTTATTATAAAATATAGTATCGTTGAGTTAGTATCACGTAACACAAGTCTCGAACTCACTTCGAGGCTAACTCAAGCTGTGTAATTTGTCCTGTAGGTATAAAATACATCTTTTATACTTCTTTTGGCCTGACAACACCCGCCCTGTGTCCAAAACGATTGATGATTGAGGCAAACAAAATACTCGTATACCAACATCCTGGCTGAAGACAAAATCCTATTATTTATAAATTCGTTCATCCAAATTGAGTTCTATGCTTTAGCTACTAAAGTTCACAGTAGATACAAAAATGTCTCGCACGATGAAACACTATTTCAGGTAAATTGAACGTGGTGGGGTGCCTTATAGAAGGGTTTACATTGGTCGAGAATTGTGGGCAGTACGTTTTCGATTGATTAATTTTTTATACTCCTTTCTTATTACTAACACAATCAAGACATATAATTTGACTGTTATTTAATAAGTAAAAAAAAAACAAATTTTCAGCTCGTGTAAATACATTTTTTTTTAAATTTTCATTTTATCATTAAGTAAAATTATGTTACACTTTTTAATTTCCTGATAATCACAGCATACATTATATTTTCTTGAAGCGTTTTGTGAGAGATAGTGCAAATTTTCTTACTATAAATTTACTTTTCCGTGATATCATATAACACACACAAAGAACACTTTTATATCACATCACACACACACATCACATCAGAACCATCAGGTGAGATGGAAGACAAACGCCTAATCAAATATTGAATTTTAAAAAAACTAGCAAATGCAAAGGTATGTTTTTTTTTTCAAAATTTTATTATGATTTTGATCGCAATGAGCTTGTTTTGAGCAGGAGCACGCTCAAACGCAAATTACGTTATAATGCCTCTTGTCATGATAGTCTTAAGCTTGGATTCCGATTTCTTTTCCTTCTTTTCCATTCTTCTTTGCTGTGGGATAAGTGAGAGTTTTACCAGATCAAAAACAAGTACCGTACCGTGTGGTTCCCGGCACCAATACAAAAAAGAATAGGATCACTCCCTCTCTTGGATGTCGTAAAAGGTGACTAAGGGATAGGCTAACAAACTTGGGATCCTTTTTCAGGCGATGGGCTAGCAACCTGTCACTATTTGAGTCTCAATTCTATCATTAAGCCAAATAGCTGAACGTGGCCGTTCTGTCTTTTCAAGACTGTCGGCTCTGTCTACCCCGCAAGGGATAAAGACGTGACCATATGTATGTATGTATGTAAAAACAAGTAAACGCAATCTGTAAGGATATAATGCTGTCGCGTTACCGCTAGTTGGCGCCAATTAAATCACATTCACATTCTCGTTCACTTGCTCGATCCGTATGGTCGAGTTAACTCGCCCAAACCCCGCTGAACACTAGACCAATGTGAACTAGACTTAAAGGTAAGTAAATGGAGGAATTATTCATAGAATATTTGTATCGTTCCAGGGAACCATTATGATGGTCTCACTGAAATAATATTTTATTTTTCCAATGGTTTCGTTATTTATTAATAGTTTGTGGATAGTCGCCGTTGTAAGGTATATATTTTTTTTCTCGACCAAATAACTAAGATATAGATATAAAGATATAGTTAAGTACCATAAGTAATAGACGAACAAACTTGGAATTCTTCTTGTAGGCCCTAAGCTAGCAACCAGTCACTAAATGAAACTCAATTCCCTTTTGAAGCCATACAGCTGAACGTGGCCTTTCAGTCTTTGCAAGACTATTATCTCTGTCTACCCCGCAAGGGAAACAGACAATCCTGTGGGGCGGCTCTCTGCTGCATCGCGCTTTCGACTCGTTTGTTTCTTTCGATTACCACACTTCTTGTTTTTGTCGGATAATAAGGTAAAATTTTAAGGCCTAGACGAACGTATCTTGATCAAATTAAGGACGTCCCGGCAAAGGGTCAGTTCAAGAGTACCCGAAATCGCCGAGCTTGCATAAATAGAATTATGATTGTGGATGAAGCGAAGGAAGTATGCAGAGTTCGTGGCAAGTGTAAAGATGTAGTCTCTGCCTACCTCTCCCGGAAAAAGGCGTGTTTTTATGTATGTATGTTTAACGCCTTGTATTTATTTGCAACGATAATTAGATACCGAGTGCTCCCTTTCAATATACCTATAACGCGATTTACCAAACACCCCGTATACCTACTTACAAAGAAATTACAACATTAATACATCAAAAGTTATTCTACAAAGCCGAAACTGACCGGTCGCATTACGTTGTTACCCCTTTGCGAATTGATATGGATACTGACAGCTCCCGAATGAGAATAGTTTGTGAACCCTTCACATATATTCAAAAATTCAAAATTTGAAACTTTTATTCATTACTAGCTGTGCCCGCGACTTCGTCCGCGTGGAATAGTTATTATGGGCATCATTGAAGCCCTCAAAGATGAATAATTTTCCCCGTCACATATTCCATTATTTATTTGCTCCTTATAGTTGCAGCGTGATGTTATATAGCCTACAGCCTTCCTTGATAAATAGTCTATTCAACACAAATCGAACCAGTAGTTTACTGAGATTAGCGCGTTCAAACAAACAAACAAATTTTTCAGCGTTTTTAATATTAGTAAAGATTATGGGACACTTCTATATCTTTTATTTTTATTGAATTAAAAGGTAACACAACAGACACTAACTATTTTACATGATTTCATTATTAATTGATAGTATTCTAACTTAGCATCATAAGGGTGTATGCACAATTGCTTATCACTCATCATTTAATAATTGTCATATCTTTTGGTTTCACAACATTGGTTGAAGTCAAATAAATTACTTAAAACTAAGTTTACTGCCGAAGCGTCAGTGCAGATGAAGCGGTAACAAACTACACTGCAGCATTTTCTTCACGTTATAAATGTGTGCCTGTTCAATCGTAGCTCTCAAACTAAATATGGATTTTGATGATTTGATATTCAATCAATTCTCCGTAAAACATTAACAAGTTGAATTAAACCATCACAAGAGGGGAGTTAATCATAAGGAAAAAAATGCGAGAAAAATGTAAACGAAACTTTCCGCTTTGAACTTAGGATTATTATGTTTATTTAAATAAAAATAAACGACTGTTGTTAACTCAGGATTTCGGGGAAATTACATTTTTCAACCTTTTCCTGTGTAAGTACATAGATGAGTTGGTTTTGTTTAAACAAAAAAATGAAATAAGTAGGTTAGTAATCCCATTTTATGAAGTTACAATAAAAACTAGATTATGCCCGCTGTAAAACGGCAAATTTCGTTTATTTTCATACTTTTTCTCTGTAAGCTTAAATTTTCTCAGGAGACTAACTTGCTAAATCTGAACCTACTACACCCAGAGTCTACGGTGTTAAATTGGTTCTCAGTCATATTATTTATATAAATTTATTAGTAGAAACATACATACATATATATGATCACGTCTATTACCCTTGCGGGGACAGAGCCAAAAGTTTTAAAAATAATGAAAGGCCACATTCAGCTGTATGGCCTGAGTTAAAATTGACATTCAAATAGCAGGTTGCTAGCCCATCGCCTAAAACAAGAATCTCAAGTTTATTGAATATCCCTTATTCGCCTTTTGTGTATGTCTGTTTGTTCCGAAACATACAAAATACTTTCGCATTTATAAAATTACTAGCGACCCGCCCCGGCTTCGCACGGGTGCAAAATTCGGAAAAAATTATACATAAAAACCTTCCTCTTGAATCACTCTACGTGTTACAAAAAACCGCATCAAAATCCGTTGCGTAATTTTAAAGATTTAAGCATACAGACAAACAGACTAAAATAGCGACTTTGTTTTATACTATGTAGTGATTTGGTGTACATAAGAATAAATATACCTACAACAATTTACTGAGTCACTTTAGGTTTTGACTTTGAAAGATCCCAATTGGGATTAATCCGCCATTGTACATATTTCAATAACTGTATGATTTTTTCTCTGTGTAATAAATAGTTTACAAACAAACAAACAAAAAATTTACAAGTGAACAAAACCGAGGGCGGAAACTTCTTACATCTCAAAAATTACCTTCCTAGGGGTCAAATGTACCATTGCTTATCATTCATGAGGAACAAACATAATTAAAACAGGAGAGTACATTTTTTTATTACAAAACTTTGTGAGGAATGACTGGGTCATTTACAGACGCTCGGGATCTCGTGGAGAGTTTTGTGTGCAAGCGACAAGCGGAGGAGATTGCTTTAAATAAGCTCTTCAAACTGGAATTAAATAAAGAAATATATACGGGACAAATTTCACAGATTGAGTTAGCCTCGAAGTAAGTTCGAGACTTGTGTTACGAGATACTAACTTAACGGTACTATATTTTATAATAAATACTTAAATAGATAAACATCACGACCCAGGCGAACTAACTTCGAGGCTATCTCAATCTGTGAAATTTGTCCCGTATATATTTCTTTATTTAATTCCAGTTTGAAGAGCTTATTTAAAGCAATCTCCTCCGCTTGTCGCTTGCACACAAAATTCTCCACGATATCCCGAGCATCTGAAAATGACCCAGTCATTCCTCACAAAGTTTTGTAATAAAAAAAATGTACTCTCCTGTTTTAATTATGTTTGTTCCTCATGAACGATAAGCAATGGTACATTTGACCCCTAAGAAGGTAACTTTTGAGATGTAAGAAGTTTCCGCCCTCGGTTTTGCTCGCTTGTAAATTGTTTGTTTGTTTGTTTGTAAACTCTTTATTGCACTTAAAAATAAATATAACACAAACAGAACAGTCATTGGATATAGAAGAATATGTACGTACAATGGCGGACTTATCCCAATCGGGATTTCTTCCAGTCAACCAAAATAAAAAGGAAAATTCATAATCAAAGAGGCAGCGCAGATTAAAAGCATTGAGGATGCGTTACAATTATATTGTTTGTTTGTTTGTAAACTCTTTATTGGATAGAGAAAAAATCATACAGTTCTTGGAATATGTTCAACTAGAGGCCGCTCGCGACTTCGTCCGCATGGAAACGTTATCAATCCCGCGGGAACTCCGGGATAAAAAGTATAAGCCTATATGTTATTCTGGGTCTTCAGCTACCGATATTCCAAATTTCATCGTAATCGGTTCAGTAGTTTTTGCGTGAAAGAGTAACACACATCCATGCTGACATCCTGACATACTCACAAACTTTCCCATTTATAATATTAGTAGGATTGCGGATTAATCCCAATTGGTAATTCTTTTACTCGACCTAAAACTTAAAACCTAAAGTGAGTCAGTAAATAATACTTTATTTATTCTTATGTACACCAACTAATGTAATATATGCGGAAGTGATTTTGTTTGTTTGTTTGTAAACTCTTTATTGGATAGAGAAAAAATCATACAGTTCTTGGAATATGTTCAACTAGAGGCCGCTCGCGACTTCGTCCGCCACGTTCAGCTGTTTGTCTTAATGATAGAATTGAGATTTATAGTGATCGAATAGTGACAGGTTGGTAGCCCATCACCTAAACAAAAATCGCAAGTTTATAAGCCTATCCCTTAGTCGCCGTTTACGACATACATAGGAAAGAGATTGCGGAATAAACAATTTCAATTTTTTTTTAATTTCCTAAAGACGTGCGTAAATCAAATCAAATATAATTTATTGTGCAGCACTGGTTTAAAGGCTGTTACATATTTGTGAATGCGTAATTATAAAAATATTGGTTCATTATTAATCGCTACAAATATACTTTCAAGCTCAAATTCCACAACGTGCCGTGTGGTTCCCAGCACTCTAGAACAGGACCACTCCACATCTTTCCCGTGTATGTCGAGAAAAGCGACTCAGGGAATGACTGTTACTTGCTATTCTTCATAAAGGTGAGCTAGCAAACTGTCACTATTTGAATCTCAATTTCAAGTCAAGCCATACAGCTGAACGTGGTCTTTCATTATTTTGTGCAATCTGTCCCGTATATCAATTTATTTATAACAAATATTGGTCTTTAATACTAGGTATAGGTTATGTCGATTGGTTTACCTATGGGAATTACTTGTACATTTCATTATTTACATAAATGCTTATGATCACATCTCTATATCCCTTGCGGGGAAGACAGAGCCAAAAGCAGAAGGTCGTGTTCTTGTATATGGCTTGATGATGGAATTGAGATTCAAATAGTGACAGGTTGCTTGCCCATAACCTAGAAGAAGAATCCCAAGTTTATAATCCGTCAATCTTGTTATACATATACCATTTAAATCGGTGCCAAAATCTAATGTTAAGGGATCTTATAGTCTGTACTTTTTTAAAGGAATTGAATCCCAAAGTAAAAGAAATGACAGTGTCGTAAGTGATAAATGCAACAAATTTCCGCTACCGCTTATAACTCAATACGTAAATGAAACAGAATTTCAAAAGTCTTATACTTACTTAAAGTTAATAGGCAATTAACTGAATGTATATTGATGACAAAAACAGAGATTTATTTAATGAACACTTATTCAGGAAGTATTTAAATTTAAGGAAGAATAATAATTGATTAAACACACACACACACGCACTCACACACACAGACAAAACGACTAAAATAAACTAATTCAACTACTGAAAGCATTTGTTATTTGATCAAGAAAAAAATAATCAAGAAATCCAGCTGATATAAATTCTCAAAATCTTTTTCACAGCATGCGTAGTGACACGCAAAAACGCGTATAATGCCGTGTGACGCCAATAGAAAAAGAATAGGACCACTCCATGTCTTTCCCAGGGGTGTCGTAAAAGGCTTGTAAACGTGGGATTACTCTTTTAGGCGATGGGCTTACAACCTGTCACTATGTGAATCTCAATTCTATCATTATGCCAAACAGCTGAACCATTGGTCTTTTAGAGACTGCCATCTCTGTCTACCTCGCAAAGGAAAAAGACAGGATTATATGTATGTGAACAGCTGAACGTGGCCCATTGGTCTTTTCGAGTCTGTCATCTCTGTCTACCTCGCAAGGGATAAACACGTGATTAAATGTATGTATGTGACCCGTAATGTAGCCATTATCATTTACAAACGACTTCTTGAAACGGCGTACGGTAAATGTAATTTATGTAGGATGGCCTGGTAAATCCTGATTTTCGTCCGTAACATTAAGTATTTATATCGATAAATTTGGATTACCGGGTGTAAGCGACTGAAATTTGTGGTTGTATATCTTTATTGACGCTACGGTTTCTAGCGGTTTATATTAAGCCGTAGGTATATACTCGTACATAATTAAACGCAGTGAATCGCACTCATCTTACTCGTATATCTTATTAAACTTATCTTGACCTAGTTACGAAAAAAATAAATTTGCGCCTTTTGTACCATATGTCACAGCGAATTCAGATTGAAACCACTTCATATCTGTCCCATGGATATCATAAAAGGTGACTAAGGGAAAGGCTTATAAAATTGGGATTATACAACCTGCATCCTGTCACTATTTAAATCTCAAGTCCATCATTAACCCAGACAGCTGAACGTGGCCTTTCAGTCTTCAAGACTTTTGACTCTGTCCACCCGAAAGGGATACAGACGTGATTGTATGCCACATTACAAATCTGTAGATGTGTCAGTCAGTGTTCTTTTTTTAATATTTCAATTCAAGATTATATTAGGAGTATTTTAGCCATAGATGCTGGCCTCATGATAATGGTGGCTTCGCTAAAGAAAATTATTTTCTTAGAATCTCAACAACCACGCCTCGGACTACAGCTAGTAGTATAAGTGTATATAGATAGTAAAGACATAGATTTATGCCGATTGGCGTGAGCAGACGTTTACAAGACCGCGATAAGGGTCTCAAGCCTCCAGTGTATCGATCGTGGAATGCTTGAAGCTTTATAGAATGGTCCAAGTCAAAGGCTCATTCAGTTCTACATTCATTCATGACTAGCTTCCCCCCGCGACTCCGTCCGTGTGGATGTCGGTCTTCGCGTGGATGGTTTATTCCTCCATTTTGAGTAACTCTGACAATGACATCTTATAAATATCTATTGGACCCAATTACGGCTAGGCCTATAATAATTAAGGAGATCCCTCTATTGAGCTACTGCTGTTGAATTCGCGTTCTGTAGTAAGTAGTCCGGTCAATTTGGACCAAAAATTCATGATTTTTAATGTAGACAATGTGCATTCGTCCACGATTTAGATTTAAGAGATACATATTTGTAAATTGACGTCCGATGAAAATGCTGCAGTGTAATTTGTTCCGCCGCTTCTTCTACAGATGCGCTTTGGAAGCGGTAGTAGTTATAATTAGATTTAAGTTATGTGACGTCAATAAGTGATACCTTGTATCCAATTTTAAAAATAAATCTATTCTATTCTATTAAAACCGTATATGCCGTGTGGTTCCCGGCACCAATTGGAAAAAGAACATATTTGAAAGAAATTTCTCTAGCAATAAGTAGTGCCCTTGTACTGAATTTCTCTTTAATTTAGGTTCTAATTTTTGTTTCATAAATATAAATACACATACATATATAAATAAATAAATAACAATTGGACCACTCCGTTTTTTTGCCATGGATGTCGTAAAAGACGACTTAGGGTTAGCCCTAAGTCGTCTTTTACGACATCCATGGCAAAATAATAAAATATAAGCCTAAGCTTATAAACTTTGGATTCTACTTTTATGCGATGGACTAGCAACATGTCATTATTTGAATCTCAATTCTATTATGAAATAGACGCGATGTTTAGTGACGTTTTGTTCTAATATATCAAAAATATTATGCAAACTACTTCATGAAGATCGCTAAGTCTCTATTCTTAAGGCTTCATATCAAACCCAATAAGCCCTTTATAATGAATCTCAAGGGAATCCCTGCGAGTCACGTTGAAAATAATGCTTATTGCTTTCAGAAAATAAACTATACTTCGCTATCCCATTTAATGATAACCAGATGGTTTTGTGCTAGCAACCTGTCACTATTTGAATCTCAATTCTATCATTAAGCCAAAAAATTAATTCAGATTTCTTATGGAGAAAATGAAGAGCAATATGACTCCTCCTTAATATTGATACTCTGAGGGTTTATGAGAAATTTTGCGTGGGTGACGCCAAAATAACATTAGCTTTCTGAGTGGGTATAACAAAGGCATAAGGCGACATTATAAACATAAATAAATGAATGATAATTACACACTTTCCGCTTGGAATATTTGTATTTTATTATAAAGATTTTTATAATTTAGTACGAGGGTGAATGGGACTGTTGGAGTGGGAAGGCTTAAAGACGTTCTTGCAAGAAGTCATGCCAAGAGTACCCGAAACCGACGGGCATGAAGAGAGTTATGAATGCGGATGAAGCGAAAGAAGTGTGCAGGGATCGTGGAAAGTGGAACGATGTGATGTCTCTGCCTACCCCTCAGGTAAAGGGGCATGATTTATGTTTGTATGTAAGTAAGAGGAGTACCAAAACGGTAGTAATAAGTAAATATAAATAAATAAATATATACGAGATTGAGTTAACTTGGAAGTTAGTTCGAAACTTGTGTTACGAGATACTAACTCAACGATACTATATTTTATAATAAATTCTTAAATAGATTAATACCTAAGACCCAGATTAATTAGAAAAAACATCGTTTCTCATCATATCCTGGCCGGGATTCGAACCCGGGACCTCCGGTGTCACAGACAAGCTCACTGCCGTTGCGCCACAGAGGTTGTTTATTTTTACTTGTCATTCCTGTGATTTACAAATTAAGGCTCAATGTCTAGGTACCCCACTAAGAAAAAACCTCAGTCAATACCGAAAAATTATAAGTGGCTTTACGTATTGATGTAAGCCCACCTAATTTTTTTAATAAGAAATTTAAGTATTTATCACGACGAGCACAAAACTACATACATACATACATATGGTCACGTCTATATCCCTTGCGGGGTACACAGAGCCAACAGTCTTGAAAATACTGAATGGCCACGTTCAGCTGTTTGGCTTAGAGATAGAATTGAATTTTTTCAGTTTCAAATTCAGATAGTAACAGGTTGACGTTGTTGAAGAAAATGCTGCAGTGCAGTTTGCTCCCGCTGCACTGACGCCTCGGAAGCGGCAGTAAACAAAGTTTTAATTTATTTATTTGACGTCAACCAATGTTGTGAAATCAGAAGACTTGAGAATTATTAAGCGATATGAAGTATCCTATAATAATGAATAAAAATTTTGAATTTGAATTTGTCGCTAGCCCAACGCCTTAAAGAAGCCATCCCATGTTTATTAGCCTATACCTTAGTTGTCTTTTAAAGGAATCATCCATAGGAATGGAATAGAGTGGTCCTATTGTAAGTGCCGTGAACCACACGGCATTAGGATTCTTCTTTTAGGCTTTAGGCTACTATGGCCTTTCGTAGACCCAGACCAGCATATATGCAAATTTCTATTAAAATTCCTAAACTGTTGACATTTAAGAGACACATGGCCACAACTATTATGTAATTTGTCCCGTATATATTTATTTATTTATTATATTTATTTATTTATTATGAAGGTAAAATATGTATTCCGCTTTAAGACAAAGGACTTTAATAATAAAATACTAGTTAAAATAAGTGGAGCTTGGCAGAAGCACTTGGGTGATTAATATTAAATTATAACTAGCTGTGCCCGCGACTTCGTCCGCGTGGAATAGTTATTTTGGGAATCATTGAAGCCCTCGAAGGATAAATAATTTTCCCCGTTTTTTTTTCACATTTTCCATTATTTCTTCGCTCCTAAAAGTTGCAGCGTGATGTTATATAGCCTAAAGCCTTCCTCGATAAATGGTCTATTCAACATAAAAAGAATTTTTCAATTCGAACCAGTAGTTCCTGAGATTAGTGCGTTCAAACAAACAAACTCTTTAGCTTTATAATATTAGTATAGATGAGAGATTAAGTTCTAAAAATTGCGCGCCTCGTTATTGATATTGTGAAATTTCTTTAAGTACGCCGTGTGGTTCCCGGCACCAATACAAAAAAATAGGACCACTCCGTGTCTTTCCCATTGATGCCGTACAAGGCGACTAAGGGATATGCGTACAAACTTGGGATTCTTTTTTAGGCGATGGGCTAGCAACCTGTCGCTATTTGAATCTCGATTCTATCATTAAGCCAAACAGCTGAATCTGGCCTATCAGTCTTTTAAAGATTGTTGTTTCTGCCTTAGCCGTAAAGGATATAGACGTGATTATATGTATGTATGTCTTTACGTAACGTTTATTCGTTATCGTTACTTCTATGTTAATTTGCGAAAAACAAAGCATATGTAAGAATCGATCAAGAGAAGACTATTAAACCTATTTCACCTTTTTATAAATTTGAAGCATAGATACAAGTTCCATGTATAAATTATAAGGAACTGCATCTATGTAAAGATTTTTTTAAATAGAATAGAATAGTTATATTTTTTTAAATTGGATACAAGGTTTCACTTATTGACGTCACATAACTTAATCTAATCATAATATGTACTACCGTTTCCATGTGTAGAAGAAGCGGCAGAACAAACTACACTGTAGCATTTTCGCTGGAAGTCAATATACAAATATACATCTCTTAAATCTAAATCGTGAACGAATGCACACAGTCTACATTTAAAAAAAAACAGTGAGTAAGTATTAAATTAATAATTTAAAACACATAAATACACGCGGATTAAGTATTCAACAAATTGCATTAAAAAAAATAAATTAAGAAAATAGACTGAATGGGGCGTCGGAAATTAAAATGTCTACGTGAAATAAATAACGAATTCCTTGGAAGTTGTTTACTTCGGTGGCAGATGTCAAGTTAAATTGGAATTTATTTTTAATTTAGGAGGAACTCTTATTGAACAAAGCATGGTAGGTACATGAACAGAATTAAAAATGACGTTACACCAATGACGCTGACTGTCAGGAACAAATCAGGGAAATCCTTTAACAACGCCAGTGAATATTTTCTTTATTTCTATACTAGCTGTGCCCGCGACTTCGTCCGCGTGGAAAGTGGAATTTCTTTTTTTTTGTGCCGTGTGATTCCCGGCGTCAATAGAAAAACGAATAGAATAATAGGACCACTTCATCTCTTTATGATGGATGTCGTAAAAGGCGACTAAAGGATAGGCTTATAAACTTGGAATTCTTCTTATAGACGATGCGCTAGCAACCTGTCACTATTTGAATCTCAATTCTATCATTAGCCTAACAGCTGAACGAGACCTATCAGTCTTTTCAAGATTGTTGGCTCTCTCTATCCCGTAAGGGGTACAAACGTGATTTATATTTATGTATGTGTATCGGAGCAATGAGAGTCTGACTATTGTTATCGAAATTGAGACCATGTTGAAAAAAATTACCGTCGATATTATGAAACTCTCATAATTCATTTATTTATGTTAGACATTTTATACTCATCTTAGCGTGTTCTGATTTTTTATTACTGTGACGTTGTATCATTAAGTAATTAAAAAATACATTCGAATTGAGAACCTCCTCCTCTTATAAAGCCGGTTTAACTCATGAAAAAATTATTACTTTCGTTATAATTCATACATACATATAATCACGTCTATATTCTTTGCGGGGTAGACAGAGCCAACAGTCTTGAAAAGACTGATAGGCCACGTTCAGCTTTTTGGCTTACTGATAGAACTGAGATTCATATAAAGTGACAGGTAGCCCTTCGCCTAAAGGAAGAATCCCAAGTTTTCAAGCCTATCCCTTAGTCGCCTTTTAAGACATGCACGGGAAAGATATGAATTGATTCTACATATGGGGGCAACAACAGAGAATATCCGTAAAAACTTTACAAGAACGGATAATAATAATTTTTTTCTATTACAAATACAAATACTTTATTTGCTATAAATGCGGTACAATTATACTTAGGTGTTACAAAGCATATAAGTACATGTCGCGCATTTAACCAGTCATGGCATGCAAAAATACAGAAAATTTAAATTAAATGAAAATTAAAATAATATAATATTAAATGTTTTTGTCAAAATTTATTTTTTATCGAAATGTTCGTCAACAGTATAAAACGATTTTTCGATAAGCCACAGTTTTAATTTAGTTTTAAAGGCATTCAGAGATAGCGACTTTATATCCTCATTGAGGCCGTTGTATATTTTGACAGCCATTTTATAGCTATTTCTGCTTTTTACTTTTGTGGTTGAGATGAGTAGATTTAGTCTATTAGGATGTCTACAGCTATATTTGCTAGTTTCACTTCGTTTTTTAAATAAGTTAGGGTTATTTTTGACAAACACACATAATTCGAATATAGGTATATTGGTGCCGGGAACCACACGGCACTAGAATTCACCTCGAACAAAGACAAGTGGGCCGCTAGCCGTATATATCTGGCGTATTAACGATGTTTTACCAAAGCGGATTTTGAAGCTCAAACGTCTCTAAGAAAAATTTGTACATCAAAGAAATGAATTTTATTCCCATAAGACCTGAGATTCTTCTTTGATTTATTATTTGTATTGTATTCCACCCTAACAATGTACTTTTGTCTTTGTGAATAAAATATTTATTCATCTGAATGTTCCTCGGGGTGAGAATTGATGAAGAAAATTTTATGACAGATTTTCGGATTTTTGGCGATGGGCCAGCAACCTGTCCCTATTTGAATCTCAATTCTATCATTAATCCAAACGGCTGAACGTGGCCTATTAGTCTTTTCGAGATTGTTGGTTCTGTCTACCCCGCAAGGGATATAGACGTGATTATATACAAATGTATGTTGTCGGAAGAAATTTCTATCAGAAAAAGATAACCCTTAACTGAAGATCTTGCATGAAGAGAGTGATGAATTTGGATGAAGCAAAAGAAGTATGCAGGTATCGTTGCAAATGGAAACATGTGGAAGCGTGATGAATAATTATATGACTTCTTTCACTCGTATATACCGTTAAATTTCAAAAACTTCTAAGCTAATAAATATGAAATCTTTCTCTACCTTTCCTTTCTCTCCTCAAAAACTTGTTGACAGTTATAAATAAATGAATGAATGAATTGTAGAATTAATTCATTAATGAATGATAGAAATAATTAATTAAATAAAAAGTTAATGAGTGAATGAATAAATAAATAAACAAATAAATTAATGAAAATTAAATTTTTCAGAAAGCTAAATTATAATAAGGAGGCGTTCGCGAAGAAAGCATTTTTGTAAATTCTCGCGGGAACAGAAAGTCTACTCTGTGACAGGGGTAGGCAGAGCAAGACTTGAAAGACTGAAAGGCCGTGTTCAGTTGTATGTTTGTGCTGTAATATTAGCTGTATGTTTGTGCTACCTATAATAACCCCTAAACTAATATTATCGTTCGTGACTCTATGCATAATACGGATTAAACATTATGCAAATGACTTCGTTTTATTATAAAAGGCGCTCATTCCAAATCGTGGTAACTGCTACTTTAATTCACTGCACTAATTACTAAACGACTGTTAATTATAAATTACTACTGCAATGGTAACGCTAACTACAGGAACATATAGTCACGTCTATATCCCTCACGGGGTAGATAGAGCTCACAGTCATGGAGAGACTGATTGGCCACGTTCAGCTTTTTGGCTTGATGATGGAATTGAGATTCCAATAGTGACAGGTTGCTAGCCCATCGCCTAAGAGAAGAATCCCAAGTTTATAAGCCTATCCCTTAGTCACCTTTTACGACATCCATGAGAAAGAGAAGGAGTGGTCTTATTCCTTTTTTTTTATTGGTGCCGGGAATCTCACGGCATAGACAGAGCCAGCAGTCTTGAAAGACTGAAAGGCCACGTTCAGCTGTTAGGCTAAATTGTAGAATTGGGATTCCAATAGTGACGGGTTGCTATTCTTTAAGATAGGAAGGTTTTATCGCGCGATAAACTATCGCTGTCCCGTTTTACGTCATAATAAAAAGCGAAACAGCAATAGTTTTCCACGCGATAGAACTGCCTCTACTCGATATCCGCTTTTTTTTAAGTCGATTCAATTACCAAAACCTTCATAAAAAACGATCCGGCGAAACGAGAAATAATCGCGAACACCTTTTTTGAAGGCGGTTAAAAACAGAAGGCAGTTGCTTCTGCAAAATATTATTTACACTTGCAAAAGCGGCAGTATTATACAATAAGCTCGCTGAAATAAATCCAGGGTGAGCTCAAGAAAAAGCTAATAACACGGTTGTAACTTACGCAGCAAGGCCGACTAACTTAGCTTATCGTAAGACACAAGAAGAAATAAGACGGAATTTTATTAAATTGAAATGAAGATTAGTTGCTTAAAGTTACTGTGTGATTCTTTGTACTTAAGAATATGATAATCATTTTAATTTATATGTACATACATACATATAATCACGTCTATATCCCTTGCGGGGTAGACGGAGCCAACAGTCTTTAAAAGGCTGATAGGCCACGTTCGGCTGTTTGGCTTAATGATAGAATTGAGATTCAAAAAGTGACAGTTTGCTAACCCATCGCCTAAAAAAGAATCCCAAGTTTGTAAGCCTATCCCTTAATCGTCTTTTACGATATCCATGGGAACGTAACCATATGTATGTAAAGTAAAAATAAAAGATTTTTATTTCGAAAACAAAAGAAAACTCAATTTAAATGAAATTAAAATGCGTGGTTCTCGAAATAATAACTTTCCAGTATGTGGCAATAAATGAATACTGCCATTTTAAATATTCAGTCGAATTTAAAGCTGAATTTGAACTTTATTACTGTAGGAACAAGTGCTTAAATATGTTTATGATGGATTTCGGATGTAGACTTAATGTAGCTACTAATTCGCCCCTGGTGAATTGCTGAGGATAATGAAAGATATTTTGTTTCGGTATTTCACGATTTTTAATGCATGTAAGTCATATATGTATGTGAATATTTTTACATGATTTATTTGAAACTCTTCCTCAACTAATCTTTGCAGTCAGATTGGATCCACTTCTCGCTATTCGATGAAGATAAGCTTATGTTTTGTACATACATAAAATCGCGGCTTTTTCTCGGAGGGGTAGGCAGAGACTACATCTTTCTACTTGTCACGATCTCTGCATACTTCTTTCTCTTCATGCAAGCTCGGTGGTTTCGGGTGTTCTTGACCTGACCATTTGCCAGCACGTTCTTAATTTGATCAAGATACGTTCGTTCAGGCCTTCCCATTCTATTCTTCCATTCTACCTTTCCCTCCACACTCTCCTTGTATACTTGATTAGTCAACTGCTTTCATTCATCCTCTCCACATGACCAAACCATCTCAACATACCCTTTTCTATTCCTGTAACTACATCTTCTTTTATATCACAACATTCGTTTTGTTTTTTATCTGAAGAAATATAAAAAGTGGCGACTTAATAAAACGAAGATTCTTATCAGATTCTTTCTTATTTGAATACTACAGACCTACATGTGGGATTAAAAATAAAACAGCACGGAATAAGTAAATAATAAATAAATAAATATATACGGGATAAATTACACAGATTGAATTAGCCTCCTAGTAAGTTCTCACTTGTGTTACGAGATACTAACTCAACGATACTATATTTTATAATAAATACTAGGGTATATAGATAAACATACAAGACCCAGTCCAATCAGAGAAAGTTCGTTTCTCATCATGCCCTGGCCGGGATTCGAACCCGGGACCTCCAGTGTGACAGACAAGCGAGCGCACTACCTCTGCGCCACAGAGGCCGTCAAAGAATCATTATCGTAAATATAAGCCCATCCCTTAGTCGACTTTTACGATATCCATAATGTAGTGGTCCTATTCTTATTTCTATTATATATCAATAACAGATCAAAAGGGAACAAACCAAATTTAAGGTATCGTGCAGTCGGATCGTTTGAAAACGCTGAAATACACGAAGTACTTATTAAAGCCAGCTCTCCTAAGTGGAGTGGCAAAATTGTACAGGTGTAGCGATGCGAATCTAGCCTGAATGTTGGTGTGGGCTTTTAATATTGCAGTAATATAATTAACATTTATATTTATGCCGTGTAGGAACCACACGGCACAAATATAAATATTAATTATATTACTAGGCACCAATACAAAAAAGAATACGACCACTCCATCTCTTTCCCATGGATGTCGTAAAAGGCGACTAAGGGATAGGCTTACAAACTTGGGACTCTTTTTTTAGGCGATGGGCTAGCAACCTGTCACTATTTGAATCTCAATTCTATCATTAAGCCAAATAGCTGAACGTGGCCATTCAGTCTTTTCATGACTGTTGGCTCTGTCTACCCCGCAAGGGATATCGACGTGACCATATGTATGCATGTATGTATGTATGTAATTAACATTAAGTAATTAGAGCAGTGAGTTTAAGTGGACTTAGAGCATGTTGACGGAATCGTTAAGGTATTCGTTTGGATCGAATCCAAGTGAACAGCAGACTTTTAGGTAGTGTAAAGGAACACTTGGCTACTGTATGTCTTACCATAATCTAATATGTCGGCCGGCCTCTGTGGCGCAGCGGTAGTACGCTTGTCTGTGACACCGGAGGTCCCGGGTTCGAATCCCGGCCGGGGCATGATGAGAAAAGAATGTTTTCTGATTGGCCTGGATCTTGGATGTTTATCTATATAAGTATTTTTTATAAAATATAGTATCGTTGAGTTAGTATCTCGTAACGCAAGTCTCGAACTTACTACGAGGCTAACTCAATCTGTGTAATTTGTCCAAAAAAAAAAAAAAAAAAACTACATATGGCATGTGTTTAATTCTATATTTGCGAAGGTCAATTGGGAATCGTTTCTGTAATATAAAAACCTGATGTACCCAATTCGGAATCGTGGTCACAGATGGATCTTTTTTTGGTATCGGAGGGGGTATTTTACATTTTACGGACTACTGGCACCGAAGAGTGTGAGACTCCTGGCACCGAAGGTGGACGCTGAGTTCCTGTTAAGAGAGGCGGAGACGCAATCTGGACAAACGCCTGCATGATCACGAGCGTCTCCTATCTTGAGTTGTTTAATGGTTAGTCGCTGTTTTTAGTTAGTTAGATAAATTAATTATTTAAATGCTATCAAAAACACATGTTCGAAAGCATCAACTCACTTTTCCATGAATATCGTAAAAGGCGACTAAGGAATAGGCTAATAAACTTGAGATTCTTCTTTTAGGCGATGGGCTAACAACATGTCACTATCTGAATCATATTTCTATCGTTGAGAGACTTTGGGAGACTGTAAGCTCTGTCTATAAAGACGTGATTATATGTATGTATTTCATTATAAATTTAAATAAGGCATTTTTAACAATCGAAAATTCTGGAAAGCAATTTAAATTTAGGCATTTTTTAATCTTCGAACATACTCGAAAACGATTCGAATTTCGAACGATTAGCAGCGACATCTACCTACATACGCTTGACGTAAACCGCTACAAACAGACTTAGAATTATTATAACTGCTCGAATGGATTAAGATATTATAAAGGTCGCCGCAAACCCTTAAGTCGGAGTAACCGCAGAGCAGTGGCTGCGTCTCGACTTCAAGATTGTTAGTTCGCAACTACCCTCAACTGGTTAACGATAGAACAAGTAATTGTGTTATTGCTAATAAGTTGAGATTGCGAAGTTATAACTATGAAGGTATGAGCTGGGAATAATACCAAGTAGATCTCAGACACCAATGAATGGTAACTGCCGTGTGGTTCCCGGCATTAATAGAAGTGCCGTGAGGTTCCAAGCACCAATAGAAAGAGAATAGGACCACTCCATCTCGTTACCATGGGTGTCGTGCAAGACGATTAAGGTATGGGCTTGTAAACTTGAGATTCTTCTTGGCAATGGGCTAGCCACTCAATCTCAATTTTTTCATTAAGCTGAACGTGGCCTATCAGTCTTTTCAAGACTATTAGCTCTGACTACCCTGCAAGGGTTTTAGACGTGATTTTATGTATATATGATGTGTAACAACTGATAGTTTACATATCGTTATTTCACTCATAATCATTTTCCCATATCGCTAGTCATCGATAATTTCGGCTTGCGCGGGCGCGTTATTGATGACGCGTTCTTCGCGTGATGGACATCATCACATCATCAAGTCACGAACTTAGGAATAATTCGAAGTAAGTTACAATCAAGCACTTCTGCACTGACGCTTCGGAAGCGGCAGTAAACTTAGTTTTAAGTGCGAGTAATTTATTTAACGTCAACCAATGTTGTGAAACCAAAGGATATGACAATTATTAAGTGATATTGAAGTGTCCCATAATAATGAATACAATACATACATACATATGGTCACGTCCATATCCCTTGCGGGGAAGACAGAGCCAACAGTCTTGAAAAGACTGAATGGCCACGTTCAGCTATAATGAATAAAATATTTGAATTTTGTTTTTTTTTCTTTTGCATTTTCAATTAGCTGGTGTCAATAAAAATAACCCAATTATGGTAGAGTAAGGGAAAGAATAAAAAAAACTTAAGATAAATAATAACGTTAACTTAGTTAGTCTTATATGTATATGTACAAAAGCAATCGAAACACACATTTACTGAGCCTAAGTGATTCTTTGTATGCCTAATTCGTCTGTTACTGCGTACAATGAAAATATTTGAACTGCCTAATCAAACCTCTTTGTGGAACTTTGTTTTATCAGTGTTTTTGTTGTTCTCTTGTCAATCATACGCTGTACAGCCAATCGCTAAAATAACATATTTCTGACGTCAAGAAACTCACAAGAAATGGCAAGGCTTTCATATACTTAAATTATTACGTTGTTGAAGAAAATTCTGCAGTGCAGTTTGTTACCGCTTCTTCTGCACTGACGCCTTGGAAGCGGCAGTAAACTTAGTGACATAAATAATTTATTTGACGTCAACCAATGTTGTTAAACCAAAGGATTTGACAATTAATAAGCGATATGAAGTATCCCATAATAATTAATAAAAAAAATAGTTTTGAATTTGAATTGAATTATAAAGTTGCTTTTTTAATGAATCTGCAAAAACTCATTTAATTGGTAATCTTTATATAACGCAAAATAATGTTATCAAAAAAATTGCGTTTTGTACGCAAAATGATGATTAAGTTTAAACTTTTTTTTATTAAACCATAGATAAGTGTCGTAATATTTTCCAAGATTATGACGAAGAGATGCAAATACCTAGATCGCTATGTACACAATAAAAATTGAAAGAGATTTTTCGATTTTCATAAATTCCTATGATTGTATCTTGACATGTTGAATTTGGGACTTAAATTGTTTATTGTTTCCATAGACTCCATTTGCTGTGTGTTTCCAGGCACCAATACAAAAAGAATAGGACCAATCCATCTCTTTCCCATGGATGTCGTAAAAGGCGACTAAGGGATAGGCTTACAAACTTGGGATTCTTTTTTAGGCGATGGGCTTGCAACCTGTCACTATTTGAATCTCAATTCTATCATTAAGCCAAATAGCTAAACGTGGCCATTCAGTATTTTCAAGACTGTTGGCTCTGTCTACCCCGCAAAGAATATAGACGTGACCATATGTATGTATGTATGTTTCCATAGAAAGTAATTAACCAACTGCCTAACCTAACAAACTTGCAAAGAACCTATCCAATCAAAAACCTCCTCATCTTTTTCAGTCGGTTGTAAAACATAACCTAATATTGCGGGCTATAATTGAATTTTATTATACAATGGAAAAAGTTATAACAAATTAGTCTCCTAACAACAGGGGCCGTGTAATATAATGGGGTGAGAATTAATGATGACTCATATTTTACGGTCATCGCAACTTTTTGGCCAGCTTTTATAGCAGAGTGGATCCGTAAAAGCCCTTTTTAATGCTCCACAATGTATGAATGACTCAGGTTTCGTAAAACTATGTCCATATTGGTTTCTATTAAATGCTTCATAGGTGCTTTTTTTTAAATATTAGTGCTTATAATTTGTGATAAAGGAGTGTTCGGAGTGGGAAGGCTTAGACGGTTGTAACTTGATCAAATTAAGGACGTCCTGGCAAAGGGTCAGGTCAAGAGTACACGAAACCGCCGAGCTTGGATGAAAAGAGTTATGAATGTGGATGAAGCGAAGGAAGTATGCAGAGATCATGGCAAGTGGAAATGTAGTGGAACTCTGCATATCCCTCCGGGAAAGAGGCGTGATTTTATGTATGTATGTATGTATATAATTTGTGATAAATAATGAGTTAAGTACGTAACTTATAGTTAGTGATTGACCAAATGTAAAATGCATAGTTTTACAAACATCTACTTATGCAACCAACGTTTAAGATAAAATTAGCAATATTTTTAAAATAAAAGATAATTAATATAAATACACTTTAATAAGTTTGTTAATAACAAAAACAAAATATTTTTAATGGATAAAATTTTTAATCGATTGTCGTAAGAAATCGCGTCAGTAACTACAAGTACAACACTAAATGAGCCATCACAACTAAAATAAATAGTTTGATAAATAGAATAAGTATATCAAGACAAATAACAAAATGACTAGCCTATAAACTGAATATACCTTCAAACGTCTGCCATTTCCATCAAATACAAATTGTATTTCAAACAACAGACACTTAATACCTCACGAACAAGCAAAACAGCGTGAAAGGAACCAATAAAGCCGATGTAACCCTAGCTTTTTGTGAGCTTAAAAGCCCCTCATCGGAAACTGGAACAAATTTTAATTATGAATTTATAAATTGTGTCCCAAATGGCTTAAGTTAGCATAATCTTCGAAATTATTAACCGTTCCCCTGTTCATTTTGGCAAAAATTTTGAAGTAACATGATATTTTGAGCAAATTTTAGTATTTGTGTGTTGCCGTGTGGTTCCCGGCACCTATACAAAAAAGAATAGGACCACTCCATCTTTTTCCCATGGATGTTGTAAAAAGCGACTAAGGGATAGGCTTACAAACTTTGGATTCATTTTTAGGCGATGGGTTAGCAACCTGTCACTTACAAGAATGAATACAATTTTCGAAATTTGAATTTAAATTTTAGGGGGTTTGCATTAATGATGACTGACCTCACTTTCCTATTATAAATTCAAATCAAAAAAAAAGAAAACGATAACCGTTCCATTTTAGGCATGTTACTATGAAAATGTTACAAAAAAGCTTTGTGTTTTTGTGATATACGGTGATCCATGAACGTTATTCGATGCCCGTCACTCACACGCCAGTGAGAAGCGCAAATACACCAAAAGTTTAACTCTATAAAAGGACGTAACCAATTTGCGCTGACCCCTCGCTCCTTACCGTCAAAGTTCAACCATAGCTCACTAATACTGGTCACTTGTTGAATGGTATGCGTCAGGGCAGTCAAATTGGACCAATTAATTGGTTTAACTTAGTTTGTGTAAGGGAAATTAATTTTGTGATGTATGCGGAATTTTGGATAGATCATGCTGACAAGAAGTTCTGTTAATTTCCTGCACCCTGCATCAAAATGGACGGGTATGTTGGTAGGTAATTTATGTATCACGACTTGATAAGCTGTTATTGATTTTTACATATAAAGGTACTTTAGCAGTATATGTAATTACAATATTCAGTTCATTTACTTCATTAAAGAAAAAAGAATAGAGCCACTCCATTCATTCTCCTGTGGATGTCGTAAAAGGTGACTAAGGATAGGCTTATTAACTTGGGATTCTTCCTTTAGGCGATCTGATTGTGTTGTGTGGTTTCGGGCTATGCGTTGATTTGGCAATTGTTCAGTCAGTCAGTCAGTCCTAGTTATATAACCGCCTTAAAAAAGGGGTTCTTCAGTATATATGTATGTTCCGTGATTATCTCGCGATTCAAAAGACCGAGGTTTTATAGGTAGAAGAAGGTTGAAGATATTTTACCTACCTTAAAAAAAGGAGGATATCGATTGGAGGCGGTTCTCTTTTTACAAAAGTATAAAGGGTAAATATATATACAGGGTGACTTTTAATTCAACTACATAAATTTAACTGTTAAGTGTACTCATCTAAAAGATATTTATAAACGTTAAAAGAAAAATATCGGTTCATATTTCAGAAAGTTCGAAAAAAATCAAAGTACCAAAATCCACGATCCTAAATACGTCATATCACCCCGGCCGGCGGAAAAGCGACGGGTAAGATTCAGAGGTCAACGACACAATTCATTCAGCTGAGCGAGTTCGACAACTCTGTACTTTACTTGATCTTGATACTAGAAAATTTTTTTTTTTCAGACATTTATGTACATGTTTAGTTTTAATTTATTTTTGTAGTATTGGTCTTTAATAAAGCGTGTGACGTAGTTTTTGAGGGTTTTTTAAATGTGAAAATGATGACGTTTAATTTAAATAAAAATAGGCTCAAACGGCTCAGAAGCATGGGTATAGCGTATGTTTAAAAGGATGCAGTTGTTTTAAATGTCACCCTGTACATATATATATATACAGGGTGACATTTAAACATATATATACATAACACATATATATATATATATTGTAATATATACATATATATTTCACAAGACAAAGTAGGATCATATGTACTCATCTACGTACATATTATCCTACTGTGTCTTGTGAAAATGAGCGAACCCTGATAGTTTAAGACGTTTCCCGTCCTTTATTCCCACAAGTCCGCTAACCCTTTCAGCGCTGCGTGCAACTATAGATGCCACGCCATTACCCAGTTTCATCTGGGACGTGACACTTTTGCGAATTTCACCATTCACTTGAAAGGTTAAGCCACACTAGACCCACTTTAAAACAATATCACTTTTCATTTCGTGTAGGTACAAGAGAGGTACTTTTTTGAAGTAGTTTTTTGCTGAAAATTTCAGCGTTCTACTTTGGGTAAGACATGTGTCTGCTGTACCTCAGATAGTCAGAATAAATAAATATTTTGATAAACTATGCTTTTTGCGACTTTCTAACTATAGGTAAAAATAAAACTTAAAATGTCGTAAAAGGCGACTAAGGGATAGGCTTATAAAGTTAGGATTCTTTTTAGGTGATAGGCTAGGAGCCTGTCACTGTTAGAATCTCACTAAAAACTTAGTAAATTAATCATTTAGCCACACAGCTGAACGTGGACTATCAGTTGTTTTAAGACTGTTTGCTCCGTTTATCCCGCAAGGGATATAGACGTGACTATATGTACGTATGCAGTAAAATAAAATTGGATATTCTTACTTTTGAAGTACTGAACATCGAGCTTATATAACACAACCAAAATTTTAATTTATGTCACTCATTTCAATTCAATATTTCAAGGTGGCGCTAGTGAGCCCTTACCTTTCATCTTAACCGCGAAATCATGGATGAATTGCAGGTCATGACGCTCGAAGGGTTAGGTATGATAAATTAAGGGACGTCGTCCTGGTCATCCTGTTTTCGTAAATCGTAAAAATCTTTGAATTGACATCACCAAGCGTGATATGCAAGTATTCAAAAAGATGTTGGGAGAATTGGGATGAAAGATTATCATTTATCATTAAATTATTACCTGTATTTCAGTTAGTATATTATTATATTGTTGCTAAAAACACAGTGACTTGCCGCTTTTTACTGAATTGTCTATTGTTTGCCGGTTGACTGGAAGAGATCCATTCATGGGATAAGTCCGCCATTGCAAGTGATTTGTTTCTTTTATACTAAATATGTACAATTTTCTTGTTAATGTGTAAATTTCTATGCAATAAAGAAATTGCAAACAAAAAAAGAATTTTTGAAAAAAAAAACACGTACGTTGACCTCGCGATTATTTTCAGCACATTCTAGTTAGAAATATCTCTATTGTCTAGTTTAGTCTTATATTTTTACTGTTTTTATAGATATATTGAAAACTATTGCACTGATTTGATGCCTAATAAACTTGAAGGCTTTCGCCTCCTAGTTAATAAACAAATCGTCAGTTTAGGAATTATTTTGTTACAAATATACATACAAAAAAAATGCCAGAACTAGAAGCGAATGTTTGCCCAGCATTAAATAATAGGACCACCGTATCTTTCCCATTGATGTCGTAAAAGGCAACTAAGGAAAAGGCTTATTGTAGACGATGGGCAACCTGTCACTATTTGATCTAAATTCCATCTCAAGTCAAACATCTGAACGTGGCCTCTCAGTCTTTTCAAGACTGTCGTCTCCGTCTACCGCGCAAGGGATAAAAACGTGATAAAGATACTAGAAGAGAGTTCTAGTAGTATTAAAAATGAAACTAAAAAAAGGCAGCACTAATTAAATTCTGCCATAACAAACAACAATCTCATTTACAGCATCCCTAAATTAACTGTTCCCGTAAAACCGATATAAACATACAAAATGGCGGAATTTTCATGACGTCATAACGCGAACAGCTACCATTTTAATTCCCTTTTTATATGCTCCGCAATTAGTTGAGAGGTTCGGAATTCTTTTTTTAAAACTTCTTTATTAACTTTTATCAAAGCTATTTCATTTCTGACATAGTGTAATAGGCGGGTAACGTACGTAGATACATATTTATTAATAAAATAACTTCGATAAAATTTAATAAAGAAGTTCTAAAAAAGAATTTAATAATAAATAATAATTTAATAGTAAGAATTTAATAATAATAAATTAAACAATTTCCACGTCCGCGTGGAATAATTATTTTGGGCATCATTGAAGCCCTCAACGATGAATAATAATTTTCATTCATGAATTTCTCCGGTTTTTTTTCACATTTTCCATTATTTCTTCGCTTCTAAAAGTTGCAGCGTGATGTCTGATACCTTAAAGTCTTCCTCAATGAATGGTCTATTCAACACAAAAAGAATTTTTCAATTCGAACCAGTAATTTCTGAGATTAGCGCGTTCAAACAAACAAACTCTTCAGCTTTATAATATTAGTATAGATTAAATAGATAAAACTCTTTACTGCACCATAAGAGTATAAAATACAAACCAGCACAAAACAGACAGGGATGGTACAAAGCTACAAAAATTATTTATCCCCTCTCAACCCCGAAAGGATGTGATTGATATAATAATGCAGATCTTAATCTCATCCTCTTTCATCCATTCCATCAATCACTGACTTATTGACGTTCGGGTGTGGCATACGCAATAGAATGACGTAAATTCGATAAGGAGGGTTCATTTTGAAACGGCTCAAATGTGCGTCAACATAATTTCGAAAACAACATACACATATATATATACGACAACGGTAGCAGAAACTACTGACCTGTTAGAGCACTCTACAAAACTATACATATATGTATATATTTAGTCACGTCTATATCCCTTGCGGGGAAGATAGAGGCAACAGTTTTGAAAAAACTGATAGGCCACGTTCAGCTGTTTCGCTTAATGATAGAATTGAGATTCAAATAGTGACAGGTTGCTAGCCCATCGCCTAAAAGAAGAATTCCAAGTTTATAAGCCTATTCCTTAGTCGCCTTTACCAACATCCATGGTAACGAGATGAAGTGGTCCTATTCTTCTTTTTATTTGTGCCGGGAATAACACAACGCACCCAATCACACACGCTTACAAAACAATACAAATTATCTTTATTGCCCATAAAAAATACATATGTAGTAGAAACATACATTATGAATATGTTGAGCATAGGCGGACTAATCGTTAAGCAATCTCTTCCAGCCGACCTTTGGGTACATCATCGTTAATTATTTAGTTTTTAATTTTACAATACCACGGAGTAGACTGGAAGGTATTGCATTTGCGATAAGACCCCTTTTTATACTATTTTGATCTTTAACAACAAAAACAGACGTTTAAAAAAAGGCCGACTGAGTTTTACTATACGATAAATGAAGCACCAATAGTATACACGCCTCACGCACACACCCTCACTTTAAAATTTGTAAATGGAATATCACAAGAAATGGTAAGTTTCTATCACTCACACATACGACAATGCCGCCATTACGATGCTTTACTTTTTTATAAGCCACACTCAGTCCGCCTTTTTTTACGTCTGCAACGGGTGCAAAAACTGTTTTAACTTATTTAATATAAGTGAAACACAAGGCAAAAGTTCTGTAAAAAAAACATTAATAATTAAATCAGAATAAAAGAATTATAAATGAAAAATCACTTTCAAAGCACCACATCGAGGCAATGTGTCCAATATGCTAGCAGTATATCTGTAAAAACAAATATATTCTTTTTAATAATAGTTTTCATATAGCAGATGGATAACAGTATTATAATCCTATTATTATTCCAAGATGATTTGTTCTAACTTTCAAGAAGAGTTAGAGAGTTACGACAAGCCTTTGACTATTTCAAACTCATTGGGAAGTTATTAAACTTGCCCTTTTGAATATGAATGGCTTTATCCTTATTTAAATTGATAACAAATTGAGTAAAATTTACACGACTGCTCATAAAGAATGGTTATGTTTCAATACGAAGTTTTTCCGAAACGTATAATAATAATAAGGATAATACCAGTTGCATTATGTATGTACTAGCTGTGCCCGCGACTTCGTCCGCGTGGAATAGTTATTTTGGGCATCATTGAAGCCCTCAAGGATGAATAATTTTCCCCGTTTTTTTTCATACTTTTCCATTATTTCTTCGCTCCTTAAAGTTGCAGCGTGATGTTATATAGCCTAAAGCCTTCCTCGATAAATAGTCTATTCAACACAAAAATAATTGTTTAATTCAAATCAGTAGTTCCTGAGATTAGCGCGTTAAAACAAACAAACTCTTCAGCTTTATAATATTAGTATAGATTTATGTATCGGTTAAGAATCGGGGGTCCAGTGGTTGACATGTCTGAATGAATGTGTTATGCACAGAAAGGCTTTCGATTCCTTACACTGGTGTAGAGAGAAGAGTATTTATGTATTCATTATATGTATCACTTTCTATACCGCAATATGCATATTAAATAAAAACAATTTGTAGGAATACAAAAGCCAAATTGCACTGAAACATTCAGCTGTATGGCTTGATTATGGAATTAAAATAAATGTACTTTTAATAAAAATGTACCTAAAAAATTTACATTGGTTTGTAAATTTGAAATGCGCAACATTATGTCATTGGCATGCATCCAATTACCGGATATCACCAAACACGGAATGTTGACAATGAAAGGTGTTTTACTGCTGTGTACTACAATTTGTTTCGGTGAGTCGGCTTTTACGGCCTTTTTGGACTGCAAGGACAGTGTACATTAGGCCAGTCACTGGATTAGGTATGTAATGTATAATATGTAATATTGTTAATTGACGTCCGATGATAATGCTGCAGTGTAGTTTGTTCCGCCGCTTCTTCTACTCATGCGCTTTGGAAGCGGTAGTAGTTATAATTAGATTTAAGTGATGTGACGTCAATAAGTGATACCTTGTATCCAGTTTTGAAAGTAAATCTATTCTATTCTATACATACATACATATACATACATATAATCACGTCTATATCCCTTGCGGGGTAGACAGAGCTAACAATCTTGTAAAGACTAATAGGCCACGTTCAGCTGTTTGGCTTTAAGATGGAATTGAGATTCAAATAGTAACAGGTTGCTAGCCCATCGCCTAAAAGAAGAATCCCAAGTTTATAGGCCTACCCCTTAGTCGCCTTTTACGACATCCATGGGAAAGAGATGGAGTGGTCCTATTCTTTTTTCTATTCTAAATAACAACGAATTAAGTGTTTTTTTTTTAACTTTCATCACATCAATCACGCCTCTTTCCCGGACGGGTTGGCAGAGACCACATCTTTCCATTTGCCACGAATCCTGCATACTTCTTTCGCTTCATCCACATTCATAACTCTCACTCATGCAAGATCGTCTGTTTCGGGTAGGTACTCTTGACCTGACCTTTTGCCTTCCCACACCAACAGTACCTTACACACATTGTATTTTTACTTATTTGCTATTTTTTAGTTTGATTAGCAATAAAAGCGTAGTTTTTTAGATTTCTTTTTTAACTATTATTTTTTTAAAATAATTAAATAATAATAAATATTTTTCAATGGTTTTTGAAACGTTTAACAAGAAACCGGATAGCGCATAGGAAGCGCATATGACGCTCCAGAGTTGGACCAATTATTTGATGAAGTTCGGAGAAATACATTGGACTCAGATCCAACAGTGCGAGGCGTAAGTCGTTAGGTTTAGGTTTAGGTTTAAAGACTTTTATTCTCATTAAGACATAATTTACATCACTTACATGAGAACTTAAAATTATGACATACATTCAGTCAGAAAAGTATCGGGAATGGATTATTTATTTATGGTTCCAAATTCAAATTTTTGTTTTTTTTGTTGTTGTTAGATTGGCACAACTGTTTTCCATTTTGGCGCGGAGTTTGAGTTGCATCTGTTGTTTACATTAAATACAGTGCTATTTTTAGTTATATCATATCTAGTGTGTATTGCTAATTTCATAATGGATAAAAACATCGAACAAAGAGTTTGTCTTAAATTTTGCATTGCCAATGGAATATCGTGTACGGAGTCACTGAAAATGTTACAGAAGGCTTACGGTGAATCGACTTTATCAAAAACTCGTGCTTATGAGTGGTACAAAGCGTTCAAAAGCGGTCGAGATGTGATGGAAGATTTGCCTCGCTCTGGTAGGCCATCAACGTCTGCAACTGAAGTTAACATCGCAAAAGTGAAGGAAATAGTGACTGAAAATCCTCATTCAACTTTGAGAGAGATAGCCACCGAACTTTCTGTATCTCACGAGTCGATCCGTACCATTTTAACTAATAATTTGGGTATGAAACATGTTGCCGCTCGGCTAGTCCCAAAAGACCTGAATTTTTTTCAAAAACTCAATCGCATGAGAGTCGCTGAGGACATGCTAGAACGAGTCAATTCCGACCCAACATTCATGAAACGCATTGTTACTGGTGACGAGACGTGGGTTTACGAGTTTGACATGCAAACTAGTCAACAAGCTTCGGAGTGGCGCCTTCCAACTGAACCGAAACCGAAAAAACCACGCCAAAGTCGTTCAAAAGTCAAAGTCATGTTGACTGTTTTCTTTGACTATCGCGGTGTTGTGCACTCGGAATTCTTGCCGGAAGGTCAAACGGTAAATAAGGAATATTATTTGAGTGTTATGCGGCGTTTAAGAGAGCAAATCCGACGAAAAAGGCCAGATTTGTGGAAAGAATATTCTTGGATTTTGCACCATGATAATGCACCTTCGCACAAGGCCATCATTGTGAACGAATTTTTAACCAAACACTCAACAAATACCATCGAGCAACCACCATATTCACCAGATATGGCTCCAGCCGACTTTTTTCTTTTTCCTAAACTCAAATTACCACTTCGTGGCACCCGTTTTCAATCGGTAGAAGACATAAAAGAGAATTCGCGGCGAGAACTGACCTCAATTCCGGAAACAGCGTTTAAAAAATGTTTTGATGATTGGATTATTCGTTGGCGTAAGTGTATCGTTTCTAAAGGAGCATATTTTGAAGGTGATAAAATAAATTTGGATGAATAACAAACAGTTTGTGTATTATTGATCTTTTCCTGCTACTTTCTTGACAGAGTAGTACATTATAATTTGTTCGTTGTCACACTAAAAAAGAACAATACACAATTACCGGTCAAGTTTAGTAAATGGAAACAATGTGTTTGGCTAACTGTTTCTTAAATACTTCGAACGAGTTAATTTTTTTAATGTCAGAGGGTATCTTATTAAAAAGGCGCGCACCTTCGGTTGTTATTGTCGACCGGCCGTAATATTTTGTCCGTGCCTTTGGCAAAATGATGAAGCTCGCGCGTCGAGTGCAGGGGCGCCCAACTTGTTTTCGCTCAGTAAAGTTTATGTTGGTGCGGACTTTATTGGTCATGATTTTACGGATGAGAATGCAAGTATTATATGTATATAATTGTTTAATAGTCATTAGTCTTGTTTCACGATAAATTTTATTAGTTGGTGTTCGAAAGTTATAATTAAATAGCATTTTTATTATTTTATTTTGTAGTGTTTGTAATTTGTCTAGTCTAGTTTTAGCAGCACTTCCCCAAACTTCTATAAGATAAGATAGGTGTGGTTTTATTAGAGCATTGTAAATGGTAAAAAGAAGTTTACGTGGTATATATCGAATATTTATTCGGAGGGATGCATGGAGCGAAATAAATTTGTTTATTAATTTTTTGATATGAGTATTCCATGTTAAATAAGTATCCAATTGGAGGCCAAGGTATTTTTCTGAAGTTTTTTGTTGTATAGGTTTGTTGTTAATTGTAAGAGGTGTGAAAGTGGGTATTGGTTTATTTTTAGCTTTATAAATAATATAACTAGTTTTAGAGACGTTTATAGTAAGTAAATTATACTGTAACCAATTTTGAAGGATGTTAAGGTCATTTTGAGCTTGAGAAATTAAGATTTGGATTGATGAACCGTAATAAAAAAGGCACGTGTCGTCAGCATACAAAGTGATGTTACCGCTTAGTCCTAGTTCATGCATATTATTGATATAAACTAAGAACAGTAGTGGACCCAATATCGAACCTTGCGGGACTCCATAGGCAATTGGCAGTGGAGGACTTTGAGAGTTATTGTCTGTTTTGACAATCTGAAGTCTGTTTGTAAGGTAAGACTTGAACATGTTAAGCGCTTTGTCAGTTATACCAATGGATTCCAACTTTTTTAAAAGCAATTTGTGGCTAACGGTGTCGAAAGCCTTTTTTAAATCAATAAATACCCCTAGTGCGATGTTTTTTCTATCTATGTTTTGTTTTATTGTGGTAATGAGATCAATTGTTGCCGTAAGAGTATTACTTTTAGATCGAAACCCGTATTGTCGCTCATAGAAGAAATTAATAGAATCCAAGTAATTTTGTAACCGTGTATGCAAGACTTTCTCCAAAATTTTTGATAGTATAGGGAGCACAGATATTGGTCGATAATTTCCAGGCTCCGTTTTTGGTCCTGACTTATAAATAGGTGTCACTTTGGCTATTTTGAGTGAGTCTGGAAATACTCCGTCTTGTAATAGTTTGTTAATACATATTGTTAGTCGTTTTACTATTAAATCCTTAACACATTTTATTGCTTTGGTACTAATACCGTCTAGACCAACACTGCTATTTGAATCTAGGTTATTGATAATATCAAGTATTTCCTTTTCGTTGCAAGGTTCCCAGGTATTGATTTGCGGTTTTTGTGAAGTTGGTTTGGGTAGTGCGTGAATATAATTAACATGAAAGTCTGTAGGAATTTCATCAGCGAGACAAGACCCTACGTTAGCGAAAAAGTTATTAAATACTTTACATATTTCATTTGGATCGGAGACTTCCAATGAATCGACAATAAGCTTCGAAGGAGCGCGCCTTTGTTTGGTCTTGTTATTTGTTAGTGTGCTAAGTAAATTCCATAGTTTTTTAAGCTGCATAGAGTATTTGTCAAATTCTTTTTTATAGTATGACTTCTTTGCTTTCCGGATTACGCTTAAAACTTGGTTTCTCTTAGTGTTGAACTTCTCCTTCAGATCTTCATCGTCTGGATTCTCTTTTAACTCTGTAGATATCTGGTTTCTTTCAGTGATTAATGCTACTATGTTTTTATTTATCCATTCTTTTTGTGGCTCATTATCAATTTTGGTCTTTATAATCTTGCTTTCATTTATGCATTGTTTAATTGAACTTTCAAATTCTGTAAAATCATTATTTGGTTCTTGAAGTTTAGATTTTTCCACTGCCTTATAAAGTTTATTATAGTTGATAGCTTCATATTGTCTAATTGTCTTTTTCGGTGGTTTTATTTTCTTGATTTCAACGTATTGTCTGTGGTCGGAGAAAGATGAATCGATTGTTACCATATGGAAGTTATCTTTGTCAAGGTTGGTGCTTACATGATCTAGTAGGGAGTTTTTAGGTGGGCCTTTTCTGGTGTAATATTTCTTGGAGATCTTGTTAATAATTTTGTGTCCAGTTTGTTTTAAAAGTTGGTTGTACTGTTTAGTTTACTGTCGTTTGAGGAGGCGTATGTTCAGCAGTGGACGTCCAACGGCTGATATGATGACATGATGATTACCCATACCTGCATTTATATTCTAAAGCGCGTGGTCTAGAGATTCAAAATTTGATATGTACTTCTTGGTTCCCTGAGTACTCTTGGGCTGGACTTCTAAAAGAGAATTCTTCGTTTGACGCTAAATAATTATAATTAATCCAAGAAGTTTGTATTGGTGCCGTGTGGCTCCCTGCACCAATACACAAAGAATAGGACCACTCCAAATCTTTCCCATAGATGTCGTAAAAGGCGACTAAGGGATATGCTTACAAACTTGGGATTATTTTTTAGGCGATGGGCTAGCAACCTGTCACTAGTTGAAGCTCAATTCTATCGTTAAGCCAAATAGCTGTACGTGGCCATTCAGTCTTTTCAAGACTGTTGGCTCTGTCTACCCCGCAAGGGATATAGACGTGACCATATGTATGTATGTAGTTTGGCCAGTTGCTTTACCAATGTGTAGAAATGGTCATAAACCCAGTACCTACGTGACTGACAGATTTGAGTCCGAAGCGAGCTGTGAACATGCTGTTAATGTTCCGGCCGTACAGTAAATTAAAATTAATTATTTTTTACACTTCACATTTAACTCACTTTGCAATGGCCCATAAAAAGTTACTATGAAGAATTTTCGCTCGTTACGAAATTAAATCGCAGCTATGCAGTAAAAATCATCATATTATTTTTATAAATAATGATAATCTTCTTCTTGAAAAGACTGCGAAAGACTACATTCAGCTGTTTGTTTTGAGATGAAATTGTGAATTAAATATAGTGACAGGTTGCTAGCCCATCGCCTATAAAAATCCCAAATTTATTATACTCGTACTTTCCCTTGGTCGCCTTTTAAGTCATTCATAAGAAATATAAGGAGAGATCATATACTTAAGTGCCAGGATATACATAGATAATTCTTTTATTATTTAATTCTGCAAATGATACAGAAAACCATAAAAGGTTTGTTTGTTTGTTTGTAAACTCTTTATTGCACATAAAAATAAATATAAGAAATTACAAAACAGTTTTTAGATTAAGGCGGACTTATCCACAATGGGATTTCTTCCAGTCAACCAAAATATAAAGGAAAATCCATAATTGAAAAGGCAGCGCAGTTAAAATATATAGGTTTTGGTGATATATTTGAACCTTTTGAGGTAGAAATTCTAAGGTACCGTGGGGCCCATCTGCCCATCAGCTTTTCCGACAATTGTCTAAAAAGCTGATTGAGGTATCCCGTGACCGGAGGGCTGGAAATAATCTGGCTTAGAGAACCAGTGTTGCCATTCAAAATGGCAATGCCGCCAGCATTCTGGGCACACTTCCGCAAGTTGATGCTATGCAAGGACTATACCTACAATTTGAGAATTATAGTTTGTAATCATCTTTTTTTTCTTTCTTTTTTATAAGTCGCTTAAATTTTAATTTATTATTTTATATTTATGACGTGACATATTACATTTTCGTTAGAAGATATGGCAGAGGAAATAGCTATTTTTAATAATAGAATGTAGTTCGCGGCTGTTTCAAGTCAACAAAGGTGAAACTTTGACGCGGAATACGGATTATCTCAGGAATTCTGGCGGATTCCCGCGGGAATTCCGCGGCAATCCGTCAACGTGTCGGTGTCAAAGCTATCGACATTTTGATGGATAGAAGTTAGATGATAGTACCTATCATTATTGGTCTTGTTAGAAAGAGTAAGCATATACCTACAGTAGTTATATGTAGTTTTAATAATCTCCTAATCTTATAATTATAATACATAATAGATAAATATATACGGGACAAATTACACATATTGAGTTAGCCTCAAAGTATGTTTAGAGACTTGTGTTATGAGATACTAACTCAACGATACTATATTTTATTCTAAATACTTATATAGATAAACATCCAAGACCCAGACCAATCAGATATAGTTCGTTTCTTATCATGATGCATTCCTATCTGATCGGGACTCGAACTTCGCACCTCCGGTGTCACAGACAAACGCATTTCCACCGCAACACAGAGACCGTTAAATGTTACATGCGTACAACAACGTAGCCATTACGACGCTTCACTTTTTTTCAAGCAACACTCCGTCTGCCTATTTTTCTTCGTCTATGAGTCTAGTATTATTTTGTAAAAAAATTTAGCACTATAAGTTTGGTGACATCTAAGTTCACGACACTTCATCCCCTGTGACCTACTCAATTTAACTTGCAAGGGATGTCAAAACAATCCTGCATATCTTTGATCTGTGCCCGAAGTATTTCACGCTATAATTGGTAAGGCGCTTTGTGAAATAATTAACCAGCTTCCTTTGAAATATTTATCAACGTGCGTTTGATGAAAGTGATTTCATTTTTTGGTTTAAATATTAATTTTTTGATATTTTTTTAAACCATATTTTTTATTACTATATGCTTTTTTAATAAGATGTGTTAAATAAATAATAATTAAAGCTAATACTGGCTTCCAAAATGTAGAAAAAGCGGCTAAACGTAATTTAACATTATCGTGGGTATTTTTGGCTTTTGGCTTGACTCTAACTAGCCCGTAAGGCATAACGACGTGATTATATATATATGTTTAAAAACGCATCCCGCAAAAGGAACTCATCCATGAGATTATACCTACCCATTGACGTCCGGTGAAAATGATGCAGTGTTAATTGTTCCGCCGCTTCGTTAAATTGTCGTTAATAAGTGATACCTTGTACCTATGCAATTTAAAAAATGAATTTCATCTACTCAATTCTAACAACGGACTACTTTTCCTTATATGTACGAGTATCAATAATATCTACCCATTAGTTCTATAGTGACAATAACAGTATACTCATCGCTCATCAATAAACCCTGTCAATGTGTGTACCGCCTTAGTTATCTCAGTGAATAAACGGATTAATTGAAATTCGATACTCAAAAGCCACAGTAAAAAGAAAAACCAGTATTCTATCTTCGAAAAGATGATTGATAGGCCAATCAAAGCGACGCTCTACTCGCCTTGTACACATTCTCGGGTAAGAGATATCTGAGATATATATAAGGATTAAAAAAAAAAGATAAAAAAAAATCTTCATAATTTTTTTTACAGAAGTTTGAGGTCAACTTCCCACCTTGTTTTCTGTCGGTCTTGGCTCCTTTTATAAAGAGACACCAGATACTATAATCACGTCTTAATACATTACAGAGAAGACGGCTTAAAAAAACCTATAGCGAATGGCTTTCATGATGAAATTCAAATTGAAAATAGTGACAAAAAGGGGGTAAGAGCTTACTCTGTTTTTATGACTCTATTCGTAACATGACTTTGCTTTTTTTCTGAACTGTATGCAGTATTTACATAAATATTAAAGTTAATTAAAAAAAAACCGAATTCACCCCAAGAAAACTTTTTATTCACGTTTAAAATACTTGAGAATTATACACTTATAAACTAGGAATTCTATTTTTAGGTGATGAGCTAGCAGCCTGTCACTATTTGAACTTCAATTCTATCATTAAACCAAACAGCTGAACGTGGCCTATCAGTCTTTTAAAGAGTATATCTGTCTACCCCGCAAGGGATACACACGTGACTTAATGTATGTATGTTAATATTATACCAAAGTTAAAATTTAGATGCACTACTGAACATTGATTTGCTATGGCACTATCTCACAAAAGCAACGTGTAATACCCAAGTTTGGAATGTGTATTGTATCTCTGAAACTATTAAATTTATGTACCGAAGTCGATTGTCGGGTTCCGTGTTTATAGATTTTGATAACTGTTTCGGTAAAGATATGATATCGTTACTTAGAATTGCTTTTGTCAAAGCAAAATAGGTCTACATAGAGCATCAATTACTTGGATAGATTTCAAAGGGTTCAACTGAGATTCAATTATGCCTACTAATATCACAACATGCCGTGTGGTTCCCGGCACCAATACAAAAAAAAAAATAGGACCACCATCTCTTTTCCCATGGATGTCGTAAAAGGCGACTAAGGGATAGGCTTACAAACTTGGGATTCTTTTTTAGGCGATGGTCTAGCAACCTGTCACTATTTGAATCTCAATTCTATAAAGCCAACAACTGAACGTGGCCTTTCAGTCTTTTGATGACTGTTGACTCCGTCTACCCCGCAAGGGATATAGACGTGATAATATGTTATGTTATGGAACGATCGAAATCAAATCTTATCCAAACATTAAACCAAATAATATGATAGTACACAAATCCATAACTTACGATTGTCTTAGAAACTTAAATATTAACTTGTAGGCTTCATTACGACTTCAAAAGGACATTTGGGGTTCATACGTTACGGCCTGAGGGCCTCAGAAACTCTCCAAGTATGATCTCTCATTGTTGGGTTGTAAACTGTGAGTTAATATTGGTTCAGGTTACACTTTCTGAACTTATGAACTTGGGGCCAATTGACATACATACATACATACAAACATACATACATACATACATACATACATACATACATATATACATACATACATACAAACATACAAACATACATACATATGGTTCACGTCTATATCCCTTGTGGGGTAGACAGAGCCAACAGTCTTGAAAAGCCACGTTCACTCGTCCACCCATCGCCTTATAAAAAGAATCCCAAGTTGGTAAGGGTTCCCTATCCCTTAGTCGCCTTTTACGACATCCATGGGAAAGAGATGGGGTGGTCCTATACATATGGTCACGTCTATACCCCTTGTGGGCTACACAGAGCCAACAGTCTTAAAAAGACCGATAGGCCACGTTCAGCTATTTGGCTTAATCATAGAATTGAGAATGAAATAGTGACAGGTTGCTAGCCCATCGCCTAAAAAGATAATTCCAAGTTTCTAAGCCTATCCCTTAGTCGCCTTTTACGACATCCATGGGAAAGAGATGGAGTGGTCCTATACTTTTTCTCCATTGGTGCCGGGAACCACACCGTACGATTGACGATTGCACATTATTTCTGACGGCATAATTTATAACCTACCAGCCTAATCCCGCGAGCAGAAATACTGAGTAATGAAACTTATTACCGACCACAGAGCTTTTTTTCTGTTCATCCCGCCTTAATTTGATCAATTTGGCTCGACGCATAGCGCCATAAAATAATGATGGTGCAGAAGTAGCGCTTCATAAATTGAGCACCACATTTTTATCATTAACTAGCTGTGCCCGCGACATCGTCCGCGTGGAATAGTTATTTTGGGCATCATTGAAGCCCTCAAGGATGACTACTTTCCCCTGTTTTTTGTTTCACTTTTTCCATTATTTCTTCGCTCCTAATAGTTGCAGCCTAAAGCCTTCCTCGATAAATAGTCTATTCAACACAAAAATATTTTTTCAATGTCGAATAAATAATAATATTAGTGATTTTATGTTGTTAAGACAAAAAACATAGCGTGTACCAGCCTCTATTCCAAAAAGCATGATCATTCAAATAACCTACCTACATAAAATAGGAAAAAAAACAAAAATATCAAAATATCATATGAGCGGTCGCCAACGTAGACTGAAAATAAATTTAATTTACTTTCTGTTCACTCGATATTTTGCAATTCGAGAAAAGAGGGTACGTCGCATCGTATCCAAAATTGCTGCTATCATTTACTGGAATAAGAGGTGGATAAATCTTAATGAATAATGTTAACAGCACTACATTTCTGAGGAGGGAGTGGGCGAAAATCAAAATGGTATCGTGGGCGACCGTGAAACGAATATAGAAGATATTTGAATAAAAAAATACTACTTACCTATTGAAATTAGAAATGAATTCGCTATTATTAGAGAAGAAACCGAGAGCGTCGGCGGTCGTATCAGTAAAGTGGCCGATTAAAATGCGTGATGCGCAGAAGGCCACAGGTTCGAATCCGCGGCCATGCACCAATGACTATTTTCCAAATATATATTAGTTTGAATACTAACCAATGTGCCGTGTGGTTCCCGGCACAAATAAAAAAAAAGAATAGGACCACTCCATCTCGTTCCCATGGATGTCGTAAAAGGCGACTAAGTGATACGCTTATAAACTCGGGATTCATCTTTTAGGCGACGGGCTAGCAACCTGTGACTATTTGAATCTCAATTCAATCATTAAGCCAAATAGCTCAATGTGGCCTATAAGTCTTCTCAAGACTGTTGGCTCTTACCCTGTAAGGGATATAAACGTGATTATAGGAGGAGGGAAAACATCACGAGGAAACCTGCACATTCAGGAAACTGAATGTGTTACCATGATGCAATACGGATAAGGTTCACCTGTAAATGTTGCGGAGGTCAGATGGGAGTCGCCTTGTGTAAAAAACCCGACTCACCCAATCCAGGATCCATACGCTGGGTCCCTCTTCAGTGTGGTAAAAACTATAGTCCTCATGAGATTTTCGGAAAACCTGTATTCTTTAGAAGGTGGCGCTAAATTCGTCGCTTTTTATAATTAGGTGGCGTTTAATTTATATCTTGATTTTATTAACTTTTACCTGCATCTTCACCCGCGAGAATTTAGCGCTACCTTATTTTTTTTTGTTATCGAAGGGGAAATGATTTTTACGGGCCACCCCCCGGGTCTTCACCCGGGAGAGTGTGGAACTCCTGGCAACTAGTATACCAGCCTACCCACTAAAACTTCTCCGTTCGCCCTTCTTGCCATTTTGAGGACATCATACAATAGAATACAGGTTTTATGCAAATTCTAAAAAAACTTTATATTTTACCGGTATAAAAGATACCCTTTGTCCTTCTTCAGTCACTAAATCATATTTGTATATTCACAAGATTTCAAAAAGATTGGTTTTGGAGAAAACACGTAAAGAGGTAACAAACAAACAAACTTCCTTTTACATTTATAATATTATTTCGGAATAATGTATGGTTCCCAATCCCAAGTTTGTAAGCCTATCCCTCAGTCGCCTTTTACGACATCCATGGGAGAGAGATGGGAGTGGTCCTATTCTTTTTTTTCTATTGGTGCCGGGAACCACACGGCACTGTAAATCATTTATCAGGGTAATCATGATTTTCCCCACGATATTTCGTTCGAAGTATCAGTTTCAATGTTGAATTATACAATGACTATAGTTTTTCTCCAAAACTATATAATATTGTTCTATCGTTAATTTCTATTGTAATTAATTATTAGTGGCGTGTGGTTCCCGGCACCAATAGAAAAAAGGATAGGACCACTCCATCTCTTTCCCATGGATGTCGTAAAAGGCGACTAAGGGATAGGCTTATATACTTGGGATTCTTCTTTTAGGTGATGGGCTAGCAACCTGTCACTATTTGAATCTCAATTCCATCATGAAGCCATAGGTAGCCTTTCAGTCTGTTCGATATTGCCGGTTCTGTCTACCACGCAAGGGATATAGACGTGACTATATGTAGGTATGTATTCTTAAAAGTTCCACAACTGAAAACAAAAAAGTACCAAATCACGGCGCGCAACCTTGAAGGCTTCTGAGATGAACAATCAGATTATTCCTGACAAGATCTTGACATCCCTCATCTACAAGTTAAATTGAGTTTGTCACAACACGCGCTTGTCAGAAACCAATACTGCGTGCCAGTTTTACTAATCTATATATATTACTTCATTCTACTTTCATTCATTCATCTAAATAATAAAATATCGTAAATAATAATAAATCTTGGTTGAAAAGTTCTCGAAAAGGCTGAAAGGCTACGGTCAGTTGTATGATAATGCTAGAATTGAGATTCAAATTGACACAGAGTTCAACTCTAAAAGAAGTTCAAATCCCAATCCAAACTCTAAAAGAGTCCATCGCCTAAAAAAAGTTAAAGAGCCTTTTCATTAGTCGCCTTTTACGACATCCATGGGAAAAGATGCAATGGTCCTATAGTCATTTATATGCCGTGTGGTTTCCGGCACCATTATAAAATAAAGAATACGACCACTCCATCTCTTTCCCATGGATGTTGTAAAAGGCGACTAAGGGATAGGCTTATAAACTTGGGATTCTTCTTTTAGGCGAAAGACTTGCAACCTGTCGCTATTTGAATCTCAATTCTATCATTAAGCCACACAGCTTAACGTAGCCTATCAGTATTTTTTAAGACTGTTGGCTCTGTCTACCCCGCAAGGGATATTGACGTGATTATATGTATGTCCTATAGTCAGTATCGTCAATTAATCTATCGTAAAATTTTTATTAAAACACCAAGTCTTTTCACTTTTTATTGGTTAAGATCTTGACATGAATAAATTATAACCTACATTACGCAAGCTCCGATACTAAGTGACATAACAAAAGAAATACAAAAAAAAGAGAGAGCTTTTGTTAGAGAGTTAATATGCGTGAAAAAAAACGTTGAAAACAAAATGGCGGCCCTTAAAACATACTCCTATAAACCTCAGTTGTAATCTGGTTAGCAATAAATAACAACTCACAATGAAGACGGGTCTGCGAGAGCTGAAAATGACATTCTGAAGAAATAACATGATAATGTTACTTCGGTATAACGTTTAATCTTTTAGGGGTTCGCGGTAAAATTTATGTTTCAAGATATATTTGAACGAGGCATGTTTAAGACTGTTGGCTCTGCCTACCCTTTGTGGGATAAACATTTCATTGTAAGTACGTATGTATTAAAAGAATAGAATAGGTTTATTTTGACGAAATTGGATACAAGGTATCACTTATGACGTCACATCACTCAAATCTAATTATAACTACTACCGCTTCCAAAGCGCATGTGTAGAAGAAGCGGAGGAACAAACTACACTGCAGCATTTTCACCGGACGTAAGTAATATTTAAAGAGAGTTTGAATGAAACATTGGAAGAAGGGAAGCCTAGATGAATGTATCTTGACATGAAGAGAGTAATGAACGCAGATGAAATGAAAGATGTATGTGGCAAGTGGAAAGATGTAGTCTCGGCCTAGCGCTCCGGTAAAGAGGCGTGCGTTTATGAGTGTGCATACGTATAGTCACGTCTATATCCCTTGCGGCGTAGACAGGGCCAACAGACTTGAAAAGACTGATAGGCAACATTCAGCTGTTTGGCTTAATGATATAATTGAGATTCAAATAGTGACAGGTCGCTAGCCCATCGCCCAAAAAAAAAAATCCCAAGTTTGTAAGCCTATACCTTAGCCGCCTTATGACATCCATGGGAAAGTGATGGAGTGGTCCTATTCTTTCTTTTCTAGTGGTTTTAATAACAATTAGTACACAGTAAGAATATAACCTGGAAAGTATATATTTTTTATCCCTTAATTTTTAAGGCAGCGTAACTCTGCGACGGAGCACTTGATGTAAATAAATCAAGTCAAATTGTGGTTAAATATATACTAATATTATAAAGTTGAAGAGTTTGTTTGTTTGTTTGAATGCGCTAATCTCAGGAACTACTGGTTCGAATCGAAAAATTATTTCTGCATTGAATAGACCATTTATCGAGAAAGGCTTTAGGCTATATAACATCACACTGCACCTATAAGCAGCAAAGAAATAATGGAAAATGTGAAAAAGGGGGAAATCTATTCATCCTTGAGGGCTTCAATAACTATTCCACGCGGACGAAGTCGCGGGCACAGCTAGTTTGATATAAGTGGTGATAATTAACTACGCTAGCCACACAGCCCGACACGCGCTTGGCCATTTTTATCTAAACAGTCTAAAAAGTGTCTTAAACGCTTGTAAATTTTCAAAACATCCGCTTTCAAAGCCATACACCCAAAACACGAGAAGTTAAAAGATTAAGATCCAACCCGATACTACGGAACCACTTACCGCTTAGTCAACAAAACGAACTGCCAAAATAGTCTTTAAACTACATAACATAATGGCGTTAATGGCATGTTTGATCACGGTCAAGTTACACCACAAAATCTTGCACGCTACTGAATGGAAAATGGACTTTAAATTGTGGAGTTATGGTCGTGAATTGATTAAACTCTTGGTTAGTTTGCGTAGATTAGTGCGGTTGTTGGGTTAAAGTGTTTCGTCGGATGAATTCAACGTTTGAGTATGTTTGGCGTCCATTTCAGTGTTTATTTGCTGATAACGGCCTCTGTGGTGCAGTGGTATAGCGCTTGTCTGTGAAACGGGAGGTTCCGGGTTCGAATCCCGGCCAGGGCATGATGAGGAAATAACTTTCTCTGATTGGCCTGGGTCTTGGATGTTTATCTATATAAGTATTTAATATAAAACTAGCTGTTGCCCGCTTCGTCCGCGTTAATTTCAAGTTAAATCTACAAAAATGTGAAATAAATAAATCATGTATGTGCGGCAAAACCAGGATATTATCAAACTGATTTTCACTTATATTTATATGTTATAGGTATAATGCTATCGTACAATGATAAATGACTTTGAATTTTAACCCTTAACCACTGACGTGTATTTACTTGCACTAAGGCTGACGTACGTCTCAGGGACGTACTCTTTTTTAAAATAGCTCTAAGTCAGTAATTACTTACGATAACATGGTTATTTCTTTATATATCGTTACCCCAGTTTATATTATACTAGGAAATAAAAGAACTGTTTTTTTATTTTGCATTTATTTATACTTTTCATAACAAAACGAAAACTTAGAAAAAATTAACTGAAACAAAGAACCTTCTTTCTTTTGGCGCAAAAACTTAACTTATCAGTCTAAAATGATCACAGAACTGATAATATCTTTGTACCTAAATTATATTCTATGAAATAAAAACAAAATAATGGCACTTTATAAAGAATTAAATTTCTATCTATCTCTGACAATACGTCTCACAGACGTAGCGAAGTGTATATTTACCTATTAGAGGTGCACCGCACATCCGCTCACGCCCCTTGCGTGTGCGTCACTGGAAGGTAGGAAGGTACAGGAAAGGAAAAGTTCATGTGGGTACACTGTAAAAAGTTATTGATATTCTTGTCGCGCGCCTACGTCTCACAGACGTACGTCAGTGGTTAAGGGTTAAATTTCGTAACTTATTTGCAGGCAAACTCATGCCTTGAGTTCATTCAAATGTCGATAACAAACGTGATCATACAGACAGACAGACAGACAAGAAATTCTAAAAAACTATTTTTGCTTTCTATTATTAATTCTAAGTGTAAGGGACACTTAGAATTAATAATAGAAAGCAAAAATTACACAACATATTTCAGTCAAAAATACTAAATGTACAGACGATATATTTTTACTGTTTTATTTGTATGTATAGATATACGAGTAGTATTGTTGAGTTAGTATCTCGTAACACAAGTTTCGAACTTACTTCGAGGCTAACTTAATCTGTATAATTGGTCCCGTATATATATTTATTTTATTTATATATTTATTCTGCCGTGTGGTTCCCGGCACCAAATATATAAATACATATGGTCACGTCTATATCCCTTGCGGGGTAGACAGAGCCAACAGCCTTGAAAAGACTGAATGGCCACGTTCAGCTATTTGGCTAAATGATAGAATTGAGATTCAAATAGTGACAGGTTGCTAGCCCATCGCCTAAAAAAGAATCCCAAGTTTGTAAGCCTATCCCTTAGTCGCCTTTTACAATAACGATCCATGGGAAAGAGTCCATCTCTTTCCGTGGTTCTATACTTTTTTGTATTGGTGCCGGGAACCACACGGCCAGACGTAGACGTGATTATAATATGCAAGTAAATTTACGCTTAATGACCTGTCAGCCATTTTAATTTTGTGCTCCGTTAAAGCGCTGTACTGTACTGAGTTATTTTACATTGAAGTTTATGCAAAAACATGCCTTCTCACACTGATTTTATAAACGACACAAAATAGGTATTTTCCGGGTTTATTTCGCAATACTTCGTATAATAATGAATATAATTCGAATTTATACTATATCTATAGGTACTTATTAAAAATGTGAAATAGTATTTGCTCTATTTAATCTCTTTTCTTCAAACTACCTATTCGCAATAAAATCATTCGAAATTTTATTGAAACAGATCCAATGGTTCAGCCATTGACGCGTAACAATCAGACTTTGGCATCAATAATATAATAAAAACCGCCAATTATTGTAAATCTGAAATGTACACAATTCCTTGAATGCTAATATCAGTATATGGTGTGACAATTTAGAACGCATTTAATGATTTATACTAATATTATAAAGCTAATGAGTTTGTTTGTTTGAATCTCAGAAACTACTGGTTCGAATTGAAAAATTCTCTTTGCGTTAAATAGACCATTTATCGAGGAAGTTTTTAGCCTATATAACATCACGCTGCAACTATAAAGAGCAAAGAAATAATGGAAAATGTGAAAAAAAACGGGAAAAATTATTCATCCTTGAGGGCTTCAATGATGCCCAAAATAACTATTCCACACGGACAAAGTTGCGGGCACAGCTAGTTATTAATATTAGTATGGAAGATAGATTAAAATTGATTCGTTGGCCCTGTCTACCCCGCAAGGGATATAGATGTGATTATGTAAGATATAATGTCGCCTCTATTTAAATGAAATCTCAATGCCGCCAAACGGATTAAACTCGGTGTAACTTTTACAAAGTGAAAAATTGAAAATACTCTCACCCTTTGGGGGTAAACTGAAAGAGTTTTCGACACCGTTGCTGCCAAAGTTGATTTAAATAAAAATTCTCTATAAAATAAAGGAGACATTTTTTTTTTGTTTCTTAAATTTAGTGGGGTTTACTCGACCGTGCTAAAAAAGGGGTTGTTTATGACCTTTTTTTACTGTAGGAAAAGGTAATACCTACATTCATAAAAACTACGGTCGTTTTCTGGAAGGGTAGGCAGATATTACATCATTCCACATGCCGCGATCCCTGCGTCATTCTTTCGTTTCATCCATATTCATCAATCTTTCAATGCAAGCGATCCGTGGAGCGAACCGCTAGCGAGGTAGATGCGAAGCAGGACGCCGTTTATTTAAAAAATAAATAAATTTTATACGGGACAAATTTCACAGATTGAGTTAGCCTCGAAGTAAGTTCGAGACTTGTGTTACGAGATACTAACTCAACGATACTATATTTTATAATAAATACATATATAGATAAACATCCAAGGCCCAGGCCAATCAAAGAAAGTTCGTGTCTCATCATGCCTCGACCGGGATTCGGACCCGGGACCTCCGGTGTCACAGACATGCGCACTACCGCTGCGCCACAGAGGCGGTCAATCCAGTCAGAGATTCAAATAGTGACAGGTTGCTAACCCATCACCTAAAAAAGAATCCCAAGTTTGTTAGCCTATCCCTTAGTCGCCTTTTACGACACCATGGGAAAGAGATGGAGTGGTCCTATTCTTTTTTGTATTTGTGGAACCACACGGCACACACAAAAAAATAAACAGTCCGTAAAAAATACGCAGCTGAAACGAACAAGACGAATTGTCAAATCACGGAGTGCATTAGCCGTTAAATAAGACATTACGTCTTCTTATATTTAAAAACGCCGCCGTCACTACAGTCGTAAATATGACGTCACATTCTCCGCTGAGCATCTTATGTCGCGTAAATATTTATGTTTTGGTATAAGGTATGTTGCACATGTCAAGATATAATCGACAGAGTACTATAGTTACAGTCTGAGGCCTATAATGTAAAAAAAAATTACCTTGTATGAAAATGTCAGATACAGTTCGTCGTGTCGACGCAGTGCGAATAAGTACCTACTTCATGAGCGATCAGTGTCCCAGGAATAATAATAAATAAATAAATAAATATACATGTACGGAACAAATTACACTGATTGAGTTAGCCTCGAAGTAAGTTCGAGACTTGTGTAACGAGATACTAACTTAACGATACTATATTTTATAATAAATACTTATATAGATAAGCATCCAAGACCCAGGCCAATCAGAAAAAGTTCTTTTCTCATCATGCCCTGGCCGGAATTCGAACCCGGGACCTCCTGTGTCGCAGACAAGCGTACCTACTACCGCTGCGCCACAGACGCAGAGAGATAAGGTACATACATATATGTGTGTGATGTTTATAAAGTGCCAGTCTTGCAGAAATCCCTCCTGTAACTCAATGCTATAATATAAAACAGAGGATGACATACTTTAACGCTTTATACTATTTGCTTAGTAGACGGAATTCCTCACAGGACGGTTGTACGCAATAACGCACGCATAAATATAAATATATATTTTAAGAGCAGCCAGTCTTTCATAAACATTAAGACTTGATGTGGGGATATGATTTGTGGAGTCGTTAATGTTTTATACAAGTTTGTAAACATTGGTATGAACTTCAGTAAAACATAATTAAATCTGAAAATGACTTATTTTTAAATATAAGTAAAGGAAAACTGAAATTAATTTCAATAAACACTGTGGCCACAAATATACGCCACACGTCACAACAAAAAAAAATCACGCGACGCTGTCAGTCAAAAATAGAGAAAAACCTAAATCGCGCAAGCAAATATTTCACGGATTGGAGCAATATATACAACCTCCGACACAACATCGTTGGTGCCGCGGTTCCCCAGGCATCACACCTAGCCTGGCAGAAGATCTTCCCTTTGGTGGCGGTCAAGCCGAATCATCGCTCCCGCTACAACACTAATTAAAATTTTTTGTTTACACTTAAAATATCCTACTACTATTATAAAGGCGAAAGTTTGTATGGATGTATGGATGTTTGTTACTCTTTCACGCAAAAACTACTGAACCGATTACCATGAAATTTGGTATGTAGGTAGCTGAAGACCCAGAATAACACATAGGCTACTTTTTATCCCAGAGTTCCCGCGGGATTGATAGGGTTTCCATGCGGACGAAGTCGCGGGCGGCCTCTAGTTACATAATTATATGTGTGGACAAATCAGTCTTTATAGATAGTTTCACGTTAATAACATTTTGTTATATTTTTGGGTTTAATAAAGTTGCTTAGAAAGATGCCTCAATGACAAAGGGCTGATAAGGTATTAATTTTGATGATAATAAAAGTTGCTAAGATTATTTTGAATCAAAATCACATTTATTTTTAAAGGTAGACAATGTGCATTTGTCCAAAATTTAAGTTTAAGAGTTCTATGTTTGTAAGTAGACATCCAGTGAAAATGCTGCAGTGTAGTTAGTTTCCCTGCTTCTTCTGCACATGCGCTTTGCAGGCGGCGGTGTATATAATTAGATTTGAGTGATGTGACGTCAATAAGTGATACCTTTTATCCTATTTTCAAAATAAATCTATTCTAATCAAAATAAGGTACATTTTAATAAAAAACATTATAAAGTAGTACATTTCGTCCGTACAAAATTTATGTATGCAGTGCTGTTTTGCATAACGCCGACCCGGTGTTTTCTGTAAACAATATTATGGACACGTCACACGCCACGGACTTTTTCGCGTCTCGTCGTCACGGATAAGGGCACTTACTCAAGGGCCCTCCGTCCCTTACGCAGCGGGCAAAACTCACTCACACTTTATTATGTGCCTTTTGCCTGGAATATCATACTTTTTGCCCACACTTTTTTTAAGAAAAATACGAGGATAAGGAAGTGATATCCTGAATATTTTGTAAGGGTAACGCATTTATGGCAAACACAGCCGTGCGATTTAGTTTTGTCGAGCCCGGATAAAATAAAAGGGTTCAGGCGCAGAATCGAGGATGTGGTAACTTACAAGAAAGGCAGTTCTTCTTAAAATTAGATACATACATAGATAAATCACGCCTCTTTCCCGGAGGGGTAGGCAGAGACCACATCTTTCCACTTGCCACGATCCTTGCATACATCTTTCGCTTCATCCACATTCATAACTCTCTCAGCAAACTCGTCAGTTTCGCGTACTCTTGACCTGACCTTTAGCTAGAACGTATCCGATTTGATCAAAGCACATTCGTTTCTAGACCTTCCCACTCCAACAGTCCCATTTACACTTCCTTAATAAACTTTGATAATAATAAACTTTTTCCAGCTTTCGTAGCATGATACGCGCGACGCTTTTTTTGTCGCGCGAAAAACGCTGTTTGCTCTTTATTGTGACGTAAAACGAGACAGCGCATCGCGCCTGCAATGCTATGAAGGCCGCCGTGGAGATAACACTTACACGTACGTATAATCAGACAATCAAAAAACAATAGGAAATACTTTATTAAGAACTAGAGGCCGCCCGCGACTTCGTCCGCATGGAAACCCTATCAATCCCGCGGGAACTCCGGCATAAAAAGTAGCCTATGTGTTATTCTGGGTCTTTAGCTACCCGCATACCAAATTTCATCGTAATCGGTTCAGTAGTTTTTGCGTGAAAGAGTAACAAACATCCATACTGACATCCTGACATATGCACAAACTTTCGCATTTATAATATTAGTAGGATGTGAAAAATACGAGTCAAAACAACAATTTAGGTATTTTGTTGTTTTCAGGTTCGATTGCGGATAAAATCGATTGGAATTGTGATGAAAAATCGTGAGATAGACGGCAAATAACGTTCGAATGAAAACAAACAAACACACGCAAATTTCCTGTTCGTCTATCATAACGTCCTGCCACTGCTATCAAGATCATAGTGAGAAGGAAATATGACAAAAAAAAACGATAATAATTTATTTTACATATTGTTTTTTAACAAATATTTGCTTGAAAAATTAAAAAGTCTTTACGGTGACACCTTTTTGTTTAATTCTAACATGAAGAAATGCTCCTGTATATAATTTTGTGAACATAAATAAATGGAAGAAATGGATATACGAGTAATTCCTTTTTTGAACATTTGTCATCAAATTTTTTTTTAAATCAATAAAATTTATGTAAGAGCTGTCTTTTTTAATATAAAGAAGGTATATTTTACGATATACATACATACCCGCGTTTGTATATTTTATGTTACCAATTTACTGTATTTTTGTGTTTTTCTTGTGTACAGTAAAACTGTTACAAACAAACAAATTTTCTCTCATGCATGCTCTGCATATGTTGAGTTTATTTATGTTTGCATTGTCAAATTTCCGAAACAGATACCATTAAAACAAAAGACCATAAAAATAGGAAAACCATATTCCCCATTTTTCGTGATCTCATGAAATACTGTCGCTTCTATTCATTTTTTCAATTCGCGTTCAAACTGTTGGAGAGAACACTATTTGAAAGTCAAACAATTCAGTGCTATTCAATTATGAAAGCATCTGCGTCAAACGATTCTTTTGATGTCAAAATGCATGTGCGTAGGAAAAGATATCATCACGTACATAAATATTTATTTATTTATTTATATTTATTTATTTGGAAGCCCAACAACCGTTTACAAAAAATAGCGCCACACATGTAAAACAAATGGTCAATTATATATTATGGTCAATATGACCCGAAATACCCCCGAAAATTTTAATAAGTAGGACTTTTATTCTAATCTGTCTGTTATGCTTTCACAAAAAAAAAAAAAACACAACCGATTTTGATTAAATCTGTTGCTATAATAATGTTGACTTCGAGAAAGAAGACATCTATGTCAAAAGGATATAGTGGTATTTATAATACTAGAAACTCCACGACACTGCCTACCCCGCACCAAGATTTATACATCCGGCATCCATTTTGTAGGGGGTTCTATGCATACCTAACTACCGGAAGTGATAGGACAATCTGCATCTCATTTGTGTGGCAGACGGCAAAATTGGACACCAATCCCGATTCTATTAGTGCCAAATCTGGGCACTAAATTCGGTAACAACAATTCAGTTACTGCATACATACACATAGTCACGTCTATATCCTTTGCGGGGTAGACAGAGCCAACAGTGTTGAAACACTGAAAGAAAGAAAGAATCCGAAGTTTGTAAGCCCTTAGTCGCCTTTTACGACATCCGTGTGAAAGATATGGAGTGATCCTACTTATGGGGGCAACAATATGGTCACGTCTATATCCCTTGTGGGGTAGACAGAGCCAACAGTGTTGAAAAACTGAATGGCCACGTTCAGCTGTTTGGCTTAATGATAAAATTGAGATTCAAATAGTATTTATAAGCCTATCCCATAGTCGCCTTTTACGACGTCCATGGGAAAGAGATGGAGTGATCCTATGCTTTTTTTAAATTTGTGCCGGTAATCAAACGGCATTAATACAAAAAAGCAAAAGAATAAAAAAGCAAAAGAATAAAAAAGCAAAAGAATAAAATTGCAGTTTTGCACCCTGTGCTACTTTATTGACTCAACAATATTTTCGAGACGTAATGGCAAAGAAACACTTACACTTTGTGAGCTGGAAACTCAGATAAAGAGTTTTAAGTAACACAACTAGTCTTATTTATTTTTTGTATCTCTGCTTTTTTATTTTGTCTCCAATTGTTTCTTACATTAAGATATACTAACCTTCTAGGTACCGTGCGGTTCCCGGGACAAATTTAAAAAAGAATAGAATCACCCCCATCTCTTTCTCATGTATGTCGCAAAAGCGACTAAGGGATAGGCTTATAAATAATATTTGAATCTTGCTTTTTAACTTGGGATTTTTCATTATGGCAATGGGCTAGCAACCTGTCAATATTTGAATCTCAATTCTATTTTAAAGCCGAACAGCTGAACGTGGCCTATCAGTCTGTTCAAGACTGTTGGCTTTGTCTGTCCCGCAAGCGGATAAAGACGTGACTACATGTATGTATGTTCTCCATGCAGCTTGGCTCGCGTGAATTTAACACTATCCACAAAGAGCAACGAATTTAACGCCACCTACAAAAGAATAAAGATTTGTCGCAAATCCATACATATGGTCACGTCCATATCCCCCTTGCGGGGTAGACAGAGCCAACAGTCTTGAAAAGACTGAATGGCCCCGTTCAGCTATTTGGCTTAATGATAAAATTGAGATTCAAATAGTGACAGGTTGCTAGCCCATCGCCTAAAAGAGGAATCCCAAGTTTATAAGCCTATCCCTTAGTCGCCTTTTACGGCATCCATGGGAAAGAGATGGAGTGGTCCTATTCTTTTTTGTAATGGTGCCGGGAACCACACGGCACAAATCCCACGGAAGCTGTAGAATTATGAAAGGCACCCTATGTCCATATCAATTCTATCATTGAACCAAATAGCTGAGCGTGGCCTATCAGTCTTTTCAAGACTGTGTTGGCTCTGTCTACCCCACAAGGGATATAGACGTGACCATATGTATGTATGCACCCCATGTCCATCACCAGACTTTTTATATATACATGATAATTTCAAGAAGATAAAAACAGTTGACCCGTGATGAGATGACAAACAAACAAACATATAAACTTACAGAGTTGGTATATACAAAGCATGAGTGAGTAGGTATGTATAAGTCATCAAAAAGAGATCCCATGTAATATTTGGGACATCTGTCAACATTGCTCTGCGACGTGCTATATTACTTACCAGGGTTGTCACTTAAGAGAAAATTAAAATATGTGGCGGGTGAAGTACTTTGTAGGTTATATAGTACATACATATATATAGTTACGTCTTTATCCCTCGCGGGGTAGACAGAGCGAACAATCATCTCTTCGACGCAAATTTATTTTCTTTGTGAATAAATAGGACCACTCTATCTCTTTCCAATGGATGTCGTGAACGGCGACTAAGGGACAGAGTCATAAACTTGAGATTCGTTTTTTAAGCATCCTGTGTCTATAGGAATCTCACTTTCATGTTCAAGCCAAACAGCTAAACGAGGCTCATCAGTATTTTCAAGACTATCGGCTCTGTCTACCCCGCAAGGGATGTAGACGTGATTATATGTATGTGATAATCTAAATAAAACATTCATTCATGTTTTTTAATGTAGACAATGTGCATTCGTCCACGATTTAGATTTAAGAGATCTATATTTGTAAATTGACGTCCGATGAAAATGCTGCAGTGTAGTTTGTTCCGCCGCTTCTTCTACTCATGCGCTTTGGAAGCGGTAGTAGTTATAATTAGATTTAAGTTATGTGACGTCAATAAGTGATACCTTGTATACAATTTTGAAAATAAATCTATTCTATTCTATTTTAAAAAAGCCACGGAAATGATCTTAATTAAATTATTCAATAAAACGTGCCCAAGAAATCTAGGAACAAAAAAAGGTGATGTTTCCAGCATTTTTCGGAGGTCTTAAAAATAAATTGCTATTTGCATTTCGGTGACAAAAAAAGGCTCGAATCAATTAAAAAAAAAAGTATAATTTCTACGAATCTGCGTTATTTTTAGCCGGGCGAGTTCTTAACAGCGTTTCAACTCCACAAAAAGCCCCTTTGAAAGGCATAACAACATTTTCACCCGAAATTAATATGAATGATTCATAGACTTGTATCGGTTTTTAGACAAATTATAATAAAGTTTCGAAATTTCACAGATAAGCTTGTGGGCTTTATGAATTATTATTCTATTTCCTTTGTTTTATTGTATTAATTCATTCATTCATTCATATAGTCACGTCTGTATCCCATGCGGGGTGGACAGAGCAAACAGTCTTGAAGAGATTAATAGACCACATTCAGCTGTTTAGCTTTATGATATAATTGAAATTCAAATAGTTGCTTGCCCATCCTAGCTGAACTATCAGTCTTTTCAAGACTGTTGGCTCTGTCTAACCCACAAGGGATATAGCCATGACCGTATGTATGTATATATCATTATCATCTAGTCTAGTCTACTCTAGTTAATTTAAGTCTATGACGCGGGCTGAGTCAATTAGCGAAATAAAAGGGGGTATTCTGATTTAATAACAGAAGTCGAAAATTACAAGCAGTATGATGTAAATCGTAGAGGATTAATCCTACTTCCTACTACTATTATAAAGGCGAAAGTTTGTATGGATGTATGGATGTTTGTTACTCTTTCACGCAAAAACTACTGAACCGATTACCATGAAATTTGGTATGTAGGTAGCTGAAGACCCAAAATAACACATAGGCTACTTTTTATCCCAGAGTTCCCGCGGGATTGATAGGGTTTCCATGCGGACGAAGTCGCGGGCGGCCTCTAGTTATTTCATAGATTGTGCCTCGTTCTGGTGTCGCTTTTTCGGAGATTTGATCACAGAACACTGAATAATTTACTTTTATTATTCAATAAGTACATGCATACATACATCCTCTTTCCCGGAGGGGTAGGCAGTGACTACCTCTTTCCACTTGCCACGATCTCTGCATACTTCCTTCGCTTCATCCACATTCTTAACTCTCTTCATACAAGCTCGGCGCTTTCGGGTATTTTTGACCTGACCCTGATAAGTGCTTATAGTATATTATTAGTGCCGTGTGGTTCCTGGCACCAATTCAAAAAAGAATAGGTCCACTCCATATCTTTCCCATGGATGTCGTAAAAGGCGACTAAAGGATGGGCTTACAAACCTGGGATTTTTTTAGGCGATGGGCTAGCAACCGGTCACTATTTGAATCTCAAATTCTATCATGAAGCCAAATAGCTGAACGTGGCCATTCAGTCTTTTCTAGACTGTTAGCTCTGTTTACCCCGCAAGGGATAAAGACGTGATTATATATATGTATGTGTGTAGAAATAAAAAAATAAGGTGACAACCCTATCGTATTTTACGATCGGAGGTCATAACCGGTCGATTGTAAAGGTGCACTCACATCCCAACTTTCATTCCCCTAGCGGCTTTTACGAGTTTAGTATCTGTATAAGCCTATAGTGTTTTATGGTAGTTTACAAGTTATAAATAATGGTACAAGACCATATTGTCATCGTCCTGGTGTGACCTTACACTGAGTTCTTATCTCTCTAGAGAGGAGCTTCTATGACCTCGATTGGGTAAGGTAGTATTTATGATAGTTTACCAAGTAATAAATAATGGTACAAGACCATATTGTCATCGTCCTGGTGTGACCTTACACTGAGTTCTTATTTCTCTAGAGAGGAGCTTCTATGACCTCAATTGGGTAAGGTAGTATTTATGATAGTTTACAATAAATAATGGTACAAGACCATATTGTCATCGTCCTGGTGTGACCTTACACTGAGTTCTTATCTCTCTAGAGAGGAGCTTCTATGACCTCGATTGGGTAAGGTAGTATTTATGATAGTTTACCAAGTAATAAATAATGGTACAAGACCATATTGTCATCGTCCTGGTGTGACCTTACACTGAGTTCTTATCTCTCTAGAGAGGAGCTTCTATGACCTCGATTGGGTAAGGTAGTATTTATGATAGTTTACCAAGTAATAAATAATGGTACAAGACCATATTGTCATCGTCCTGGTGTGACCTTACACTGAGTTCTTATCTCTCTGGAGAGGAGCTTCTATGACCTCGATTGGGTAAGGTAGTATTTATGATAGTTTACCAAGTAATAAATAATGGTACAAGACCATATTGTCATCGTCCTGGTGTGACCTTACACTGAGTTCTTACCTCTCTGGAGAGGAGCTTTTATGACCTCGATTGGGTAAGGTAGTATTTATGATAATAATAATAATAAAGCCTTTAATTCCGAACTATAGACATTTTACAAAATTAAAATAAGGTATTTAAAACTAAAATCTTCATTAAACTACAAAAGGTCTCTCAGTTCAGTGTGCCTTATGGCAAAGGCCTCCTCCAACTCTTTCCACTGCTTTCTGTCTGCTGCCACTCTTGTCCAGAGGGGACCTAGAGTCAATTTCAGGTCATCCTCCCATCTTCTCTTTTTACGACCTCGACCCCTGATGCCATCCCTTGGGTACCAGATTGTCACCTGTTTGCTCCATTTCTCCTTTTTACACCTGAGCATATGTCCAGTCCACCTCCATTTAAGTTGATCGATACGGACCAGGATATCTGTTAATTTCGTTTTGTTTCTGATGTCTGTACCTCTTACTTTATCTTTAAGTTTCAATCCTAACATGCTCCTCTCCATACTTCTTTGACATCTTGCGAGTTTATCTCTATGGACTTTTGTCAAAGCCCAGGTTTCGCAGCCATATGTAATGCAAGGCAGAATACAGGTATCAAAGGTCTTCTTCTTGATTTTAATGGGTATGTCTTTGCTTTTTGTGATTTCTTTCAAAGTCCAGTATGTTTTCCATCCTGTTGCAATTCTCTTTTCTATTTCTTTCGACATCTGGTCATTTGGTGAGATTATCTGGCCGAGATATACATATTCTTCTACATATTCCAATTTCTGGCCTTTAACTGTTATGTCTACGGGAATCGAATTAGTCATCATCTTAGTCTTGCTGGAGTTCATCTCTAGGCCCACATCTTTACTTTTATCTGCTAGGGTTTGTATCATGGACTCCAGTAAATTTGGATCTTCTTCCAATAGGACCAGGTCATCTGCAAATCTAAGATGATTCAATCGTGATCCATTTATGTTTAGACCTAGATGTTCCCAGTCTAACTCCCTGAACATTTGTTCGAGCACTGCTGTGAACAGCTTTGGTGAAAGAGGGTCACCTTGCCTGACACCTCTTTTTATGGCAAAAGCATCTCCTATAGATTCCAGTCTTATCCTGCCTTTACTTTCACTATAAATATTTTTGATGATGTTGATGTAGGCGTGATGGATACCCTGCTCTTTTAGGCTTCGCCATACGACTTCATGTCTGAGGCTGTCAAAAGCCTTGGCGTAGTCTATAAAGGCAATGTAAATGGTTTTGTTATATTCATTATATTTTTCTATAAGCTGTTTTATAGTGTGAATATGGTCTATTGTACTGAAATCTTTCCTGAACCCCGCTTGTTCCACAGGCTGATTTTCGTCTAGTTTGCCTGATATTCTGTCCAAGATGATTTTGGCGAAAACTTTATATACATTTGAAATGAGAGATATAGGTCTGTAATTTCCGATATCGTCTTTTGGACCTTTCTTGTAAAGGAGTATTATATGGGATTCTGCCCATTGGCTAGGGATGATACCGGTATGTAGAATCTCGTTAAAGATTTTTCTAAGTAGCGGGCTTAGTTCTGTGATTGTCCCTCTCATGAGTTCATTTGTGATCTTGTCAGGGCCGGGTGCTTTGTCCATTTTTTGGCTTTTTATAGCTTTTTCTACTTCCGATACTAGTATTTCTGGAATGTCTTCATTATCTTCAGTTTCGTGCTTCTGTTTGTATCCACTATTGTGTGTGTCAAGGCTTGATCGATTTGAGTATAGAAACCGATAATAATTAGTTGCTATATTTTGGATTGAGCTTCGAGTAGTAGCTAGTAGTTCTTTTTCTTTGTCTCTCAACTTTGGTATCCATTCTTTTCCCTTTTCACGAAGTTCTTTGAGCGCTTTCTTCGTGCCTCCAGTTTTACTAATGTGATTTTCTAATACTTTATTTCTCCTGATTTTTCTGTCTTTCCTCATATTTTCACGAATCTGTTTGCTAAGGTTAGGTATTTTTTTTTGGTTCTCCTTTTTATCCTTTTTAGCTAATAAGTTCTTTCTGTCATCAATTAGTTTTAACGTTCTTTCACTTAAAAAGTTTTCTTTACTCTTGTTTGTTTGTTTTGCTGTCTGTGCCTTAAGTTTACTCTCTATTTTTTTATATTTTTCATTTAGGTCCATATTTGAATTAACAGCTTCCATCAGGTCTTTTATGGTGTTGTCTGTGTTTCTTTGTATGTTATTTGTTTGCATATTTTTCATATGATGTCTAGGAGCTTTTGGACATCTTTCATTAAGACAGCTTCGTACCATACGATGGTTTGTGTTGAAATTTAGTTTCTTTATTATATCCGTGTCACTAAATACCCTAGCTTTGTTGGTTATTATGTAGTCGATTTCATTTCTAACCTTTCCGTCTGGAGATATCCATGTCCATTTATTCTTGGGTTTTTTGCGGAAGATGGAATTTAGAAGAGTTAAGTTTTGCTCAAGAAGGAACTCTACTAGTTTTTCTCCATTTTTACTTCTTTTGCCTCTTCCATATTTTCCTATTATATTTTCTTCTCCAGGTATTTGAACGCCCACTTGGGCATTGAAATCCCCCATGAGCACGAGATTATTTTCGGAATATTTTTCGGTAGCTTCACGTAATTTGTTATAAAATTTGTCGATCTCTGTTTTTGTTGCTAGCTCTGTCGGCGAGTAGACTTGAATAATTGTCCATTTTTTTCTGTACTCTGGTAAGTTAATATGAATCACCGCTATCCTGTCCGATATTCCTTCAAAACCAATTATCTGGCTTTTGAGTTTTGACTTTACTAGGAATCCAACCCCTCTGTGCCCAGCGACTTCGCCTTTGAAGAACATAATATAATTATTTCGCTCTTCTATTCCTTCTCCTATTCTCCGCATCTCGCTTATGCCTAAGATGTCCCACTTGAGGTTTTCAATAGCTAACTCTAGCTCATGTAAACTTTCTGGTGTTCTCAAGGTCCGTGTGTTTAATGTACATATGTATAAACTGCTTCGTGTTAGTTTCTCTTTTTGGATATTTGATTTTGTTAGTTTTTGGATATTTGATTTTGTAAGTTGATATGTTGAAGGGTGGTGGTCGGCTTCCCCCACGGTGACCGGCCGGATTGGGGGACTAAACATTGGAGTTTTTCTTGTATCTATGTTTGTTGTTGCATCTGTTTGTTGATTCCGGTCCGAGTCCGAGGAGGCCTTTATTCGTTTTTTTGCATCTCCGACATCGAGGTGGATCTTTCACGCGTTACAAATGTGAGTATGCCTCGCTTCAGTACTTCCTTATTTGTACTTGGGGACTGCGTTTCAATTTTTTCATTCTTCGTATTTGACTTTTTCTGAGATGGAGTGGGAGTGTTTGGGGATCCTGTTTGTGTTTCTCTCTTCCTCTTTTCGCGGTTAGAGTTCATTGGTTTTTTAACAATTAGCTTATCGTATTTTATAAACGCTATATTTCCATTTTTTCTTTCTGCTTCCAATTGTAGCTTAAGTTGCTTGCGTATTGTCAGAACTTCTTTAGGGTAGTCCTCATTGACAAACACATTTGCAGGAAGGTTGCGTTTGTTTTTCAGGATAAGATGTTTTTTCCAAGATGTGGTTAAGGATATTATAATTGGTCGGTTCTTTTCAGAATTTGTTCCGATTCTGTGGATGTTGCTTATTTCTTGACTATCTATATGTGTTCCCGAAACTTCTAAAATTTCCTTCACAAAGTCCACCAACTCTAATTCTGTTTTTCCCTTTTCTTCAATGCCGAAAATCGGCATTGAAGTATTTATGATAGTTTACAATAAATAATGGTACAAGACCATATTATCATCGTGCTGGTGTGACCCTCCACTGAGTCCTTACATCTCTAGAGAGGAGTCCGAGGTGCGCCAGTGACCTCGATTAGATAAGGTTTTTATAAGAAGCGACTCCCGTCTGACCTCCGTAACATTCGCAAGATAACTTAACACATTTGATCATGGTAATACATCCATGATGAGTGCCGTGTGGTTCCCGGCACCAATACAAAAAATAATAGGACCACTCCCATCTCTTTCCCATGGATGTCGTATATGCGACTAAGGGATAGGCTTACAAAGATGATGATGGGCTAGCAACCTGTCACTATTTGAATCTCAATTCTATCGTTAAGCCAAATAGCTGAGCGTGGCCTATCAGTCTTTTCAAGACTGTTGGCCCTGTCTACCCCACAAGGGATAAAGACGTGACCATATGTATGTATGTAAACCTGCCCATTCAGGCAACTGGATGAACCATGATCCAACAACGGTAAGCCCCTTGCAGGGGAACCTGAACCGTATTGGATCAATCATGGTTACACATTCAGTTGCCTGAATGTGCCGGTTTCGCCGTAAGAAGAAGTATCTGACACATGTCCCACTAATTATTATGAAAAGGCTCACGTGCGTATAATAAGACATACATACATATGATCACGTCTTTATCCCTCACGGGGTAGACAGAGCCAACAGTCTTGGAAAGACTGATAGGCCACGTTCAGCTGTTTGGCTTAATGATAGAATTGAGATTCAAATAGTGACGGGTTGCTAGCCCATCGCCTAAAATAATTTATAAGCCTATCCCTTAGTCGCCTTTTACGACATCCATGGAAACGAGATGGAGATGCCGGGAACCACACTGCACTAATAAGACCTTCAATAAAACTGTAACAATATGTTCGTGAATCAAACAACCTAATAAAGTACGAAAATATATATTCACGATTGTAATTTATCACGCCTTGAGATTCTCCGCCAGCTTCAGCAATATGGACCTCAGCAGGTTGGCCAAGGCTGGGTAGTTCTGACCCAAGAGTGGCTCTCGGAGTTGGGGCACGCAAATCTGACAACAAATGTCATAAATTAATTAAATATCTACATATAACAGATATGTATATTATGTACATGATTTAATGTTTATTTGCTATGCGACAAGTAACAAATTATTATAGACGTAATTATACATATGTATATATGTATAATGCATGCAATTAACTTTGTCCACTTTAAAACATAATACTTACATCTAGTAACTAGAGGCCGCCCGCGTCTTCGTCCGCGTGGAATCAATTCCGCGGGAATTCCGGGATAAAAAGCAGTAGCCTACATGTTATTCTGGGTCTCCATTATAAAGTACATTCAACTAACAGTAACCACAAGAATTAATAATAACACGCAAGGAACTCACCACGGCTAGCAGGACGACCAGCAATGGGCAGACGAGGTGGATTATCAGGGACAATACATACTATCATAAACTATCATACACTATCATACACTATCATACACTATCATACACTATCATACACTATCATACACTATCATACACTATCATACACTATCATACACTATCATACACTATCATACACTATCATACACTATCATACACTATCATACACTATCACACTATCATACACTATCATATTCTATCCTATTCTATTCCATGGTCCTATAATCTCCATTATAAAGTACATTCAACTAACAGTACCCACAAGAATTAATAATAATACACGAGTAACTCGTGGCCGTGTGGTTCCCGGCGCCAATACAAAAAAGTATAGGACCACTCCATCTCTTTCCCATGGATGTCGTAAAAGGCGACTAAGGGATAGGCTTACAAACTTGGGATTCTTTTTTAGGCGATGGGCTGGCAATCTGTCACTATTTGAATTCTATGTTAACCCTCAATTCTATCTTAAAACCAAATAGCTGAACGTGGCCTATCAGACTTTACAAGACTGTTGGCTCTGTTTACCACGCAAGGGATATTATCTATTATCTATATATATAAAAGCGAAAAACACTCACTTAGGAATCACGAAATCTCGAAATCTACTGAGCCAATAAAGATGAAGTTTGGCAGGAAGGTATGTAGATTTTAATTAGGAGGGATCCACTAAGGGGGTGAAATTGGGGTTGCAAGTTTGTATGAAACTTCGTCATTTTTAGTGTGGGTTACGCGGACGAAGTCGCGGGCAACAGCTAGTATATATATATATATATATATGTATGTATGTATGAATGAGAAACTCACCACGGCTAGCAGGACGACCAGCAATGGGCAGACGAGGTGGATAACCAGAGACAATACAGCTCGCACCAGCCACCACAGTCCCACCACAACCAACACGCTGCCCAGCATTACCTTCAATACATATTGTCACGTCCATATCTCAGAGCCAACAGTCTTGAAAAGACTAACAGTCTTGAAAAGATTAACAGTCTTGAAAAGACTAACAGTCTTGAAAAGACTAACAGTCTTGAAAAGACTAACAGTCTTGAAAAGACTAACAGTCTTGAAAAGACTGAATGGCCACGTTCAGCTATTTGGCTTAATGATATGTACATACATATGGTCACGTCCATATCCCATGCGGGGTAGACAGAGCCAACACTGTCTTGAAGACTAAATGGCCACGTTCAGCTATTTGGCTTATTGATAGAATTGAGATTCGAATAGTGACAGGTTGCTAGCCCATCGCCTAAAAGAAGAATTCCAAGTTTATAAGCCTATCCCTTAGTCGCCTTTTACGACATCCATGGGAAAGAGGTGGAGTGGTCCTATTCTTTTTTGTATTAGTGCCGATAACCACACGGCACATTACCTTCAATAATTATTTTTGTTACACAGATTGAGTTAGCCTCGAAGTAAGTTCGAGACTTGTGTTACGAGATACTAACTCAACGATACTGTATTTTATAATAAATACTTATATAGATAAACATTCAAGACTCAGGCCAATCAGAGAAAGTTCGTTTCTCATCATGCCCTGGCCGGGATTCGAACCCGTGACCGCCGGTGTCACAGACAAGCGCACTACCGCTGCGCCACAGAGGCCGTTATTTATACATACATATGGTCACGTCTAAAAATCGTCGTTTTTAAATTGACGTCCGATGAAAATGGTGCAGTGTAGTTTGTTCCGCCGCTTCTTCTACACATGCGCTTTGGAAGCGGTAGTAGTTATAATTAGATTTAAGTTATGTGACGTCAATAAGTGATACCTCGTATCCAATTTTGAAAATATCTATTCTATTCTATATCCCTTGCGGGGCAGACAGAGCCAGCAGCCTTGAAAAGACTGAATGGCCACGTTCGGCTATTTGGTTTAATGATTGAATTGAAATTTGAATAGTGACAGGTTGCTAGCCCAACACTGTCGATTAAAATATCAAAATTGTCTATATGTATACATGCCAAATGTCAAAACTCTAGGCCAATTAGTCAATGAGTCAGTCAGTGTCCTCTTATATATACAGAAATAACTTTTGTAAAAAGAGAGCCGCCTCCAATCGATAACCTTCTTTTTTGAAGTCGGTTAAATTTGTAAAACTTTCTCCTAAGTGTAACAAACACTTTCCTGAATACCGCATCAAAATCGGTTCGGCGACAGGACAAACATACATATATACAGGTCTAACTGACAAGGTCAATTTTGACAAGAATCTGCTACGGATCGTAGCACCATTGCTACGACGTAGACGGTGCTACGAAATTCGTAGATTGAATTTATATTTACTAAATTATTGGACGTTTTCCAACATAGGATCATTGAATTTGTATACATACATACATACAGCCACGTCTTTATCCCTTACGGGGTAGACAGAGCCAACAGTCGCGAAAACACCGAAAAGCCACGTTCAGCTGTTTGACTTAATGATGAAATTGATATTCAGATAGTGACAGGTAGCTAGACCATCGCCTCAAATAAGAACCTCAAGTTAGCCTAATAGCCTTTCCCTTAGTCGCTTTTTACGACACGACATCAATGTGAAATGGAACCAAGCGGTGTGTGAATGTGTGCATGGGTGCATGCGTGCATGCGTGCATGCGTGCATGCGTGCATGTATGTATGTAAACCGGTACTCACTTGAGCTTCCTCATGGGTCCCCAGCCAGGACCTCACCAGGTGCACCAAACTGGTCGTCTGGCCATCTTGGAGTGGCCGACTGACGCTGAACTGTAAACGAAGTGTAATTGTAACTTCCATTTGAACTGTAAACGAAGTGTAATTGTAACTTCCATTTGAACTGTAAACCAAGTGTAATTGTAACTTCCATTTGAACTGTAAACCAAGTGTAATTGTAACTTCCATTTGAACTGTAAACCAAGTGTAATTGTAACTTCCATTTGAACTGTAAACGAAGTGTAATTGTAACTTCCATTTGAACTGTAAACGAAGTGTAATTGTAACTTCCATTTGAACTGTAAACCAAGTGTAATTGTAACTTCCATTTGAACTGTAAACGAAGTGTAATTGTAACTTCCATTTGAACTGTAAACGAAGTGTAATTGTAACTTCCATTTGAACTGTAAACCAAGTGTAATTGTAACTTCCATTTGAACTGTAAACCAAGTGTAATTGTAACTTCCATTTGAACTGTAAACCAAGTGTAATTGTAACTTCCATTTGAACTGTAAACCAAGTGTAATTGTAACTTCCATTTGAACTGTAAACCAAGTGTAATTGTAACTTCCATTTGAACTGTGAACCAAGTGTAATTGTAACTTCCATTTGAACTGTAAACCAAGTGTAATTGTAACTTCCATTTGAACTGTAAACCAAGTGTAATTGTAACTTCCATTTGAACTGTAAACCAAGTGTAATTGTAACTTCCATTTGAACTGTAAACCAAGTGTAATTGTAACTTCCATTTGAACTGTAAACGAAGTGTAATTGTAACTTGGCCTGGGTCTTGGATGTTTATCTATATAAGTATTTATTATAAAATATAGTATCGTTGAGTTAGTATCTCGTAACACAAGTCTCGAACTTACTTCGAGGCTAACTCAATCAGTGTAATTTGTCCCGTATATATTTATTTATTTATTTTATTTATTTAACTTCCATTTGAACTGTAAACCAAGTGTAATTGTAACTTCCATTTGAACTGTAAACCAAGTGTAATTGTAACTTCCATTTGAACTGTAAACCAAGTGTAATTGTAACATCCATTTGAACTGTAAACCAAGTGTAATTGTAACTTCCATTTGAACTGTAAACGAAGTGTAATTGTAACATCCATTTGAACTGTAAACCAAGTGTAATTGTAACTTCCATTTGAACTGTAAACCAAGTGTAATTGTAACATCCATTTGAACTGTAAACGAAGTGTAATTGTAACATCCATTTGAACTGTAAACCAAGTGTAATTGTAACATCCATTTGAACTGTAAACCAAGTGTAATTGTAACATCCATTTGAACTGTAAACCAAGTGTAATTGTAACATCCATTTGAACTGTAAACCAAGTGTAATTGTAACTTCCATTTGAACTGTAAACCAAGTGTAATTGTAACTTCCATTTGAACTGTAAACCAAGTGCAATTTTAACTTCCATTTGAACTGTAAACGAAGTGTAATTTTAACTTCTGTTTATCTAAAATCAAAATTACCCCTCAAGGGATATAGGCGTGACCATATGTATGTACCTATGTTTTTTTTGTTTTCCTTGATACATACATACATACATAAAATCACGCCTCTTTCCCGGAGGGTAGGCAGAGACTACCTCTTTCCTTCGATTGCTCTTTAATTCGAACAGGTTAAAACTTGTACGCGCCAACGCTAGGACATCTCTTTCACGTGGATATCGTAAAAGGCGACTAAGGGATAAGCTTATAAACTTGGAATTCTTCTTTTAGGGCTTGCAACCTGTAACTTTATATGAAGAGACGGCCTCTGTGGCTCAGCGGTAGTACACTTGTATGTGACACCGGAGGTCCCGGGTTCGAATCCCGGCCAGGGCATGATGAGAAAAGAACTTTTTCTGATTGGCCTGGGTCTTGGATGTTTATCTATATAATTATGTATATATTATAAAATATAGTATCGTTGAGTTAGTATCTTGTAACACAAGTATCGAACTTACTTCGAGGCTATCTCAATCCGTGTAATTTGTCCTGTATATATTTATTGTCCCGTATATATGTATATTTATGAATCTCAATACTTTCAGCAAGCCAAACAGCTGAACGTGGGTTATCAGCCTTTCAAACAATCTGTCTACCCCGTAAGAGATGCAGACGTGATCATATGTATGTATAATACTAACGTTATGCCCCAGGAACGACCTCTGCCAGTCGTAATGGTCCGTGTACATTTCTCCAGTGACGTCATTCACCATCTGCGTGGAGAACATTAGCGAACTCAGCAGGGTACCGCGCCTGATGTGACGTCCTGCAAACAATATATATACATACATACATATCATCACAACTATAACCCTTGCGGGGTTGACAGAGCCAATAGTCTTAAAAAGACTGAAAGGCCACGTTCATGAGAAATACTATATTATGTATATACATACAATTATAAAATCACGCCTCTTTCCCGGAGGGGTAGGCAGAGACCACCCCTTTCCACTTGCCACGATCTCTGCATACTTCTGAACGCTTCATCCACATTCATAACTCTCTTCATGCAAGCTCGGCGGTTTCGGGTACTCTTGACCTGACCCTTTACCAGGACGTCCTTAATTTAATCAAGATATGTTCGTCTAGGTCTTTCCACTCCGACCTTTCCCTCCACACTCTCCTTGTATATCTGCTTAGTCAACCTGCTTTCATTCATCCTCTCCACATGACCGAACCATCTCAACATACCCTTTTCTATTCCTGTAACTACATCTTCTTTCACATCACAACATTCCCTTATCACGCTGTTCCTTATCCGGTTACTCAATTTCACACCCATCATACTCCTTAACGCTCTCATTTCCACTGCATTTATTCTGCAATCCTGCAATCATACCGGTGTATTATGTTTTATTTACATACCACAGAGTCACTTTTGATGTATATCTTGCGGGGTAGACAGACTCAACAAGAACAACGTCACGTTCAGCTATTTGGCTTAATGAAATTATTTTTATTCATTACTAGCTGTGCCCGCGACTTTGTCCACGTGGAATAGTTATTTTGGGCATCATTGAAGCCCTCAAGTATTAACAATAATTACCGTTGTTTTCACATTTTCCATTATTTATTAGCTCCTTATAGTTGCAGCGTGATGTTATATAGCTTAAAGCCTTCTTCGATATATGGTCTATTCAACGCAAAAATTTTTTTTCAATTCGAACCAGAATTTCCTGAGATTAGCGCGTTCAAACAAACAAACTCTTCAGCTTTATAATATTAGTATAGATTATGGGACATTTCAAACATCACTTAATAATTTGTCATATTTTTTTGGTTTGACAACATTGGTTGACGTAAAATATAATACTTAAAACCAAGTTTACTGCCGCTTCCAAAGCCTCAGTGCAGAAGAAGCGGTAACGAACTGCACTGCAGCATTTTCTTCAATAACGTCACAATTATCCAAACTTAACTTATAAACTTATCCTCAGTCGCCTTTCACGACATCCATGGGAAAGAGATATAGTGGTCCTATTCTTTTTTTATTGCTGCTGGTAACAACTCGGCAATGTGACGGAAACAAATTCATTCATGTTTTTAATGTAGACAATGTGCATTTGTCCACTTTTTAGATTAAAAAGATTTATATTTGTAAATTGACGTCCGGTGAAAATGCTGCAGTGTAGTTTGTTCCGCCGCTTATTCTACACATGCGCTTTGGAAGCGGTAGTAGTTATAATTAGATTTAAGTTATGTGACGTCAATAAGTGATACCTTGTATCCAATTTTGAAAATAAATCCTATTCTATTCTATTCTATTCAAATGTTTCAAATGGATGTTGGTCAAAAAGGAAAACGAGGCTTTTAAACTTGGGATTCCTCTTTTAGGCGATGGGCTAGCAACCTGTCACTATTTGAATCTCAATTCTATCATTAAGCCAAATAGCTGAGCGTGGCCATTCAGTCTTTTCGAGTCTGTTGGCTCTGTCTACCCCGCAAGGGACATAGACGTGACCATATGTATGTATGTATGTATATTGTATTGTACAAACTACTGGTTTGCAATTAATACCCTTGATTGGCTCTTAGAATCCAATTAGATACAAATTGACCGCATCACACGGCTTCTCAAAGGTAAAATTTATTGAAGCAACCATTTGAGAAGACGTATTCCACATATTTAGAATAACAATGTGGTATAATGTTGTACATACATATACACATATAGCTACGTCTTTAACCCTTGCGGGGTAGACAGGGCCAACAGTCCTGAAGAGACTGACAGGCCACGTTCAGCTGTGAGATTCAAATAGTGACAAGTTGCTAGCCCATCGCCTAAAATAAGAATCCCAAGTTTAAAAGCCTATCCCTTAGTCGCCTCTTACGACATTCACGGGAAATGAGATGGAGTGGTCCTATTCTTTTTTAAATTGGTGCCGGGAACCACACGGCACAATCATGGCACGGTATAATGTTGTTTACAATAGAATGAGGAAATAAATTAAACAAAAATAAATATACACAAATAAGTATAAATCCAAAAATGGAATGAAATTTACTTGCCGAGGTGCCGTGTAGTTCCCGGCACCAATAAAAGGACTTCACCAACTCTTTCATATTTCGTAAGAGGCGACTAAGGGATAGGATTATGGCGACATCCCTACGCCACACGTCACAACAGCCAATCACACAACAACTGTCATCATCGCGAAGATATTGACCCGCTCAACGAATCTAAATCGCGCAAGCAAAGATTTCACGGATTGGAGCATATTTACAACCTCCGACACAACATCCTCTGTCGCGCGGTTCCCCAGGCATCACACCTAGCCTGGCGGAAGATCTTCCCCTTGGTCGTCATCATCATCACTCCCGCTACAGTATGATACAATTTCACTTACTAGGCCTCATGAATATGGACATCTCTAATTTCCCTCGACAAATCATCCATTTTCAACACAAAAACAAAACTAGAAACATGAAAAAAAAACTGTTGTAGGTATATATATGTTTTTTTTTCCTATTTTTATCGGTCAGCCGAGTCAGCTGGATTTTACTTATTGATAATTATGTCAATTTTTATATATTTTTTTATTTCGATATGAACGACACTTAGTCAAGTAGTAAGGAGTTTTGCCATCGTAGGTAAGATGTAAGAAATTTATAGACAAAGTTTTTATCGGACCGTATTTCATTTTGTCCTCATATTTTTGCGTTATGTAGGTAGGTATTGCAAACAAAAGTTGATTTATACTTTCCAAAACAATTGGGCATTGTCAGCGTGAAACTATATATTTGACAACAGAGACAAATAATTTATAAGGTTTCGAATAAACTTTTTAAGTGCCGTGTGGTTCCCGGCACCAATAAAAAAAAGAATAAGTCCACTCCATCTCTCTCCCATAGATGTTGTAAAAGGCGACTAAGGGATGGGCTTACAAACTTGGGATTCTTTTTTAGGCGATGGGTTAGCAACCTATCACTTTTTGAATCCTAATTCTAATTCGTTAATAGCTGAACGTGGCCATTCAGTCTTCAAGCCTGTTGGCTCTGTCTACTCATCTGCGACCATATTTATACTAATATTATAAAGCTAAATAGTTTGTTTGTTTGAACGCGCTAATCTCAGAAACTACTGGTTCGAATTGAAAAATTCTTATTGTGTTTAATAGACCATTTATCGAGGAAGGCTTTAGGCTATTTATCAGCACGCTGCAACTATAAGGAGCAAAGAAATAATGGAAAATGTGAAAATAATTCCTCCTTGAGAGCTTCTTCAATGATGCCCAAAATAACTATTCCACGCGGACAAAGTCGCGGGCACAGCTAGTGTATGTATATGTATGTAAAATTTATAAGAAATCGGTTATCTGGTGAACCAAAAAAGTTCATCATCAGCATCATATAAGCCGTAGGACGTCCACTAATCTTAGGCCTCTCTCAATGACTTCCACATCAATCTTTTGGATACGACTTGCATCAAACGTTCCCCTGCCGACATCACCAGAAATAAAATAAAAAATTGAAACTATTAAGAACGATTTGCGACATTTAAAGAAGAATCCATCCCTGACAGAACATATAGCACATAATATTTCATAAATGTGTGTTAACAGGAAACCGAATCTGTCCACAACATAAATATGAATAAGCCTACACTAAATTTTATCATGTCCGGAATGGGGCAATGTGGACGTGGGGTGACCAGAATTGTTGAAAACAATGGGAATTAAAAAAAATTAATAGCATACATACATAAAATCACATCTATATCCCTTGCGAGGTACACAGAGCCAATAGTCTTGATAAGACTAATAGACCTCGTTCAACTTTTTTTCTTAATGATAAAATTTAGATTTAAATAGTGAAAGTTTGCTAGCCCATCGCCTTAAAGAAGAATCCCAAGTTTATGAGCCTATCCCTTAGTCGCCTTTAACGACATCCATAGGAAAGAGATGGAGTGGTCCTATTCTAAATAAAAATTACCACCTTAGTTTTAAAAAAAAAGAATTGTTTTTGTTTTCCTTATGATATTAAATTCAAACTTCTAACAACTTGTTTCGATTTTTTATACTATTAGTTCTGTTCCGAATTCCTTCCTCAAATGTCCTCAAAATACTATTGTATTATATAAAAATAACATGAAACACTAAGGTGTACGAAGCATAAAGAAAAAATTACACAGGATTTTTATTTTATTTTTGTCGGACAGAACTACGAAAATAAACTAGTGAAATAATAAAACAGATACATATATAGTATTTCGGGCAATGTCCATATCTCATACAAGCAATAAACAGGCCTTTGGGACCAATAAAGGTGCTAATTAAAATCTCGGCCATAAAAAATTTTGATTGCCCAATAAATTCATGAAATTACACGTTACTGCGCTCAATATGAGCGATTAAAACATATATTACATTACATACATTATTTATCCCTTGCGGGGTAGACAGAGCCTATAGTTTTGAAAAGCTAATTGGCCACGTTCAGCTTTAGGGCTTAATGATACAATTGACACTCAAATAGTGACAGGTTTCTAGTTCAGTGCCAAAAAGTCGAATCCCAGGCAGGTTTATAATCGTATCCCTTAGTCGCCTTTTACGTCATTCATTCATGGAGTGGTTCGTTCCTAACTGTCGGAAACCACACGGCAATATCGTTAACAACCAACGCTGATGTGCATTAATAATAACTTGAAGCACATGCCCATTTCACAGAATGTTAGACAGGGACATCTTACCTCTTTTTATTCGTATCGATATCATTAGTTTTTAACTCATTCAAATTTTTTAATGTAGTCCTCGATTTAGATTTAAGAGATCTATTTTTTTTTAATTGACGTCCGTTGAAAATGCTGCAGTTTAGTTAGCTCCGCCGCTTCTTCTACACATGCGCTTTGGAAACGATAGTAGATATAATTAGATTTAAGTTATGTGACATCAATAAGTGTATATTGTATCGAATTTTGAAGATAATTCTTATCTATTCTTTACAAATCATGCTCGAAATTTTATCACTTTTTGTCACACAAATATTTTGTACACATTTTTTAAAATAATATAGACACCCTACTCTATAGTGGTGATAAATTAAAGCTAGTATGGTCGCGACATCCGTTGTTGCCGTATATTACTATTTAGACTAGCGCTAGCCGTCTGGTTTGCTTGTTATTTGTTGCACCTAATGTAATGTTACTTTATATATCAGCGTATAAAACCTTCTATTACAAAGACACATACAGTCTAGTAGTGTATTACAGAACTACATTTAATGTATCTATGATTTTAAAGGCGTGTAGTTTTTGACTAAGAGAGGATTTAATTTTTGGAATTCTTAGCGTAACGAGAGAACATACATACATACATATAATCACGTCTATATCCCTTGCGGGGTAGACAGAGCCAACACATATGGACGTGACCATATGTGTGTATGTAGGGACATATTATAGACGTGACCATATGTGTGTATGTAGGGACATATTACACAGATACTATCCCCACCAGCTTGACCAACTATAGGCAAAAACTCTTTCTTTATTAGATCTGTTAAGGAATTGAACAAGCTGATTGTCTCCTGAGAGCTCAAACATTTCAATTCAACACACATTTGTTTTAAAAATTTTGTTACCAAATCTTGGTTTATTGGTTCTCATACTGTCAATAATAATTAGGTGCTAACTGGTACATACCATATTTCTTTTGTTTTTTTTTTTAATATATATGTAATTTATATACATGTTAAAATTTTTTTTGCGTTTTGATACACTTATGCGAAAACATGTAAATGGTCTAAAGTAACTAAATGAGACTTTGTACAAGATGTATGTAGACTGTATGTTTTCCAGATAAAATAAAATAAAGTTTTAAAATCTTATTATGTTAACAATGTAACCTAATCGAACCAGAAAATCATATACATACCCTATCACCTATCACGCCTAAATAACTTGCGAGGTAGACAGAGCCAACGGTTTTGAAAAGACTGAATGGCCACGTTCAGCTATACCAGATTCAAATAGTGACAGGTTGCTAGCCCATCGCTTAAAAAAGAATCCCAAGTTTGTAAGCCTATCTCTTAGTTGCCTTTTACGTTATCCATAGGAAAGAGTTGGAGTTGTCATATTTTTTTTTGTATTGGTGCCGGGAACTCATCGGAACAGAAAATCATATAATATACTTAACTCACGCACGCAAAACTGCTTAAAACTGTACCAGACTGTAGCTTTCAAAACGCTATCTCATAAACAAATCCCGGGCCCACTACGATCCGTTACACTCTCACAAAATTTAATTTAAAATGAAAAATTTAACCCACGTAATATGCAGGAGATGAAAAAAGGAAGCTGAGCTGTGACGAGATAGCGCCAAATAACACAAGATATAAACACAGAGTAAACTTTGCACGGAGACTACGCTACATAGAATAGAAATAATCTCGAAGTTTCAAAATTTGAAAGTACTTTTTAAATTACTTTGAGGCTAACTCAATCCGTGTAATATGTCCCGTTTATATTTATTTATTTATTATTTCAAAGTTTGGTAAACCTGACCTGATGCTCGTATGGGTAGGCAGAACCAATAGTATTGAAGGCCACCTGAAGCTGTGTGGATTATTGATGATTTGCTTCTAATATAAATCACAATAAAAAGAGGCCTTCATATGGTATTAAAATTTTTGTGATGGCAAAGATCTGTTGATATAGCCGATCAATAAGCAAAAAATACTCTATAATGGATGTCGCATAAGGCGACTTAGGAAATAAGCACATATCTTAAATACAGCTTTTACTGTTAAATTCTACTGTAAAGTCGGACGGGTTATATGTATATAATAAACCTGACTTACACATTCAGTCAAGGCATCGATAGAATATAATGAGGGTTAACGCTAGAAGGAGGATGGGAAATGTGTAAAATATTATCAATTAACACAAAACTTAAAAAAAATAATTTTACTTAAGTAAACAGCGATTGCATTCACAGATAACAATGACATTTTATCTAAATAATGCAAAAGCATTAAAAAAATCTTAGTCTCTATATATATCTACTCTATAACAGGGTCGTGTTAAAAGTGACTGCTTTAAATTACTTTACGCGTGTTTTGTGGTATATTTTTTTGCTTTTTTCCTAATGTTTTCTCACAAACAAAAATGTTATAATCCTGTAACTTCTTTTCTGTACTTATAAACTGAAATAAAGCGCAAAGATTTAGACCAGTGATTCTCAAAGTGGTCTATATCGCCCCCTAGAGGTCTACGACAGCGAAAAAAAAATTGGGGGTACCTACATGAAATGAAAATGAGGATCTCAACACAAACACTGATAGTACCTATTTACTTACATCATGCTATCTTATAATATCAAAACACATACATTATATTTTATAAAATGAAGTGTAAGTTGTAGGATACAGGAAATAAATACCAGGTAAGTAGTAAGGGGTCTACCCAACACGGAAAAACATGGCAATGGGTCTACGAAACAAAAAAGTTTGGGGAACTCAGATTTAGACCTTCAGCCGCCTAAGCGTGGCATGCGCATCAAAAACAATCGCTATTTCACTATTTATTATGACGTAAAACGGGACAGAGATATCGCGCGATATAAACGGCGTCGCGCGTGCTTTTTATTCTACGGGGAGAGGAGGTTTGGTTGGTTGGTTGTTTGGTTGCAACCAGTCTAGATCTCTACGGGAACGAAGTCACGGGAAACCGTTTTAAATTATCAGTAACTGCGACAAATTTAACTTGAAAGAAGTAATTCCACCGTGACATTTGAAAAGCGCGTCTGTCTTGTTTGCAAAAGGAACTCGGTAAAGTAATTTTTTTTTGAGTGTCTTCTTTCTGCCTCGCTTTAATCTGTCATGTAGCTGTCTTAAAAGCCTCGAAATAATTTTATGAATTAGTAAAACAGTGACACTAAACGAAAATGTACAATGAAAGGTTATTTTTACGTTAAAGGAAAAGGTGAACGGCCTTTCAATCCGAAACTTCTGAACGGAGTTCGCTGAAATTGAATAAATTTAACAACGGAAGAAACTGACTTCTAGGTAAAGCTTTTTTTATTAAATGTATGTATTGTTACAGATACATATAATCACGTCTATATCCCCTGCGCGGTACACAGAGCCAACAGTCTTGAAAATACTAATGAGCTACGTTCACTTTTTCTGATTGGCCCGGGTTTTGGATGTTTATCTATTATGTATAGGTAAGTATTTATTATGAAATATAGTATCGTTGAGTTAGTATCTCGTAACACAAGTCTCGAAATTACTTCGAAGCTAACTCAATCTGTGTAATTTGTCCCGTATATATTTATTATTTTCTTAGCCATCCACAAGCTAATGCAGTTCAGGAAATTGAATTAAATGCATCGTCGCCTCTCAGTTAATACGATAATAGAATTGCGGCATGAATCTGACTGAAGGAATCGTAATGGAATGAACTACCTACTTAACACGGCTTTGAGTTTATAGTTAAGTTTGAGAGCCTCTGTGGCGCAGCGGTAGTACGCTTGTCTGTGACACCGGAGATCCCGGGTTCGAATCCCGGCCAGGGCATGATAAGAAAAAAACTTTTTCTGATCGGCCTGGGCCTTATTATAAAATATACCTAGTATCGTTGAGTTAGTATCTCGTAACACAAGTCTCGAACTTACATCGAGGCTAACTCAATCTGTGTAATTTGTCCCGTTTATATTTATTTATTTATTTTATTATTAAATTTGAAATAACATTGCATATAATCACGTCTATATCCCTTGCGGGGTAGACAGAGATCACAGTCTTTAAAAGACTTGTAACGGTCCAAGATATTTGCACACGTTATTTCATTCTCAAATATTTTATCACAAATTTATTTTAATATTTAAACCAATTTTATAATATTCTAATAATATATTTATTTCAAATAGCTGAACGTGGCCGTTCAGTCCTTTCGGGACTGTTGGCTCTGTCAGGCCGCAAGGGATGTGGACGTGACCATATGTATGTATATTTAATTCCGCCGTGCAAGGACAAAGGGCTTGGTTGACAAAAACGTGTGAGACGCTAATTGGTTAATAAGTTGGTGGCGTCTTAGTTAGGGTCACGCCCATATTTTAACAAAAGCAAATTGGAAGTTTGCGAAAGGATCATTCGGTTTGGATCAGTCGAGTCGGGATCATTCGGAGTCGGGATGAGGCAGGGTCAGGCAGTCGATCTCAATCGGGAAGGGTCGATGGAGCCTATGAGTATCGGTCAGGGGTCGGGGATGCTGAATCCGTGGGGTTCAGTCGCGAACGGTAGAAACAGACGGAATCTGGCCAGATAACGGGGTAGACAAGCCTAAAACGCGATAGGCTTGCGCACGCGCATGCATAGTAATTACGCGCGGGAACCGGTTTCGATATTATTTTAATTAATATAATTTTATTCGATAAGTGATGAGTGAAGTGGTTCCTGGAAGGCGGTTACTGGAAACGGGTGAAAGAATTCCATTATTTTTATTTTATTATTTATTTGAATTCGAATAATGAAATTGATATAACTATGTGTTGAATTCCTTGTTTGGGTTGGAAGTTGATCCAAAGTCAATAATATATTATCTACTATGAAATTTGAATATTTCTGGCTTGCTCGGTCTTGAGTGAAATGTATCATTGAAAAATTAATATTCATTAATTATTATTTAAAAGGATGATTTCCGGATTTTGAGAGCTATGATCTGATCTGATCAGTGAAACTGGTCGTCCGTAATTCTTCGAGGCAAAGCAGTGGAGTTGGACATAGATTTAGATTATACGCAATCAAGTCTAGAAAGTCTTTTATCTGAATTATTCTCATATGAGATCATCTCAGGGGAAACACCCTTACAACTTTTAGTGAATGAAATATTTTCACTTATTTTATACAACCTATGGTTTTATATGAGAACTAATCAGACACTTACCTACTTTTGTGATCATTTTGCCAAGATTAACCAAGTGAGGAAATACATTTATAACGTATGTATTATTTAAAGCCATGAATGCTTTGGATATAACTATCAACTATTTATATTTACTACATAATCTTTAAATCATTAATATACAGGGTCTATTGAAGGCCGATTCTATAAATTACCTTCGTTTATTCGAATCCAAAATAAGTAATGAAAACTTATTGCAATAAGGTTATTATCATCTAATATTCGCATGTCTAGGAATTACACCTATTCTTACTATTTTTACCTAAAATGATTGACTACCCCTTTGATGACTGACTGTATTGTGTAGGTAGTCTCCTTCGGAGATTTGATATTACCTTTCCTGATGACATATCAAATATAAAATTAGTTAAAAATATAATTTCAGCTCATTGCAATGTCAAGCCAATGCTGCATTGTAGAATAAGGTAATATCGCTTGGAGACATTTGGTCTCTCCTCTCGTCCCTCGACAGGACTTTGACTTACTTTGACAGTATCGACAGACAGACATACCAGGTCTCATTGTAATTTATTGACTTGAGAAAATAAGAATGAGCTAGGGGGGAGGATTACCCCGTCTGGAGACGCGATCCACCGGTAGCGACGGGGAGGGGTCGCTGCCTATACCCGAAAGCTCAAATGCTGGAAAAATGTATTTCTGTATTTTAATACTGATATACATATATATATAAATGTCTATTTATACCAGAAAGCTCAAATGTTGATGTGACGTCATTCAGTATTTCAATATTTACCTAATATATGCCTATTCCCAAAAGTTCAAATGCTCATACAAATATCATACCATTCTGTAATTCCATACTAAATAAAATACGTATATTACCTATAACTAGAAGCTCGAGTGTTGAAGTCAAAATACATATATGCTTTTCCAATCTGGATAAAAATATTGGAAAACTTGAATATTTAATTACTCTCTATTTACCTACATTATAAGTTCCTATTTATAATTTTAGTAATCAGACAGAGTTAGGTCATCTAGGTTCACTAGGGTTGTTCTAGGATATGTAGACTTCGTAGAGTCTGAGGTTATATCGGCTATACAACCAGGGAAATACCACTATGATCACGTGCTATTGGCCATATTAAGAAATCACATTAGTATATAAGAAATACGGAAAGTTAAATTATAAAGGGTCCTTAGGTTATGCGTTATATTATTTATTACATTGGTGTCGTAAAAAGAGCGTATTACATTATAATAGTATTTTAATTATTATTTGTAAGGGCGTTGCAATTTGGTGTCGGTTGCGAATAATTAGAAAATAAATTGATTTTAATATATAAATAAATAGTAATTAATAATTTTAAATAATTATAATAATATTAAGAGGTAGGGGGGTCGTTACAGACTGAAAGGCCACGTTTATAGCTTTATAGCTTGGAATTGAGATTAAAGTAGTGATAAGTTACCAGCTCGTCGCCTAAAAGAAGTATAGAATCCCAAGTATATACATAGTCATATCCCTTAGTCGCCTTTTACGACATCCATGGGAAAGATATGGAGTGGTTCCGTTCTTAAGTAGCGGACTCCATATACATATATATGTCTATATGTTGCAGCTAAATATGTTATTTAAATATATTTTTTTCTCCTAACGTTTGTCCCGACTTTGGGCGAACATTGAAAGTGGTGATTCCCTTAACCACCTCTTACGGATAAGTGGATGTACCTGTTCTAAGTGAAGGTAAACCAACGCAGCATAATATTGTTGCTCTTATTCTAATCTCTCTCTATTCTATTATGATATTTCTGATGTGGACGTTGTTGAAGTACTGCAGTACAGTTTGTTACCGCTTCTCCTGCATTGACGCCTTGAACTTAGTTTTAAGTAATTTATCTGACGTCAACCAATGTTGTGAAACGAAAAGATTTGACAATTATTAAGCGATATGAAGTATCCTATAATAATTAATAAAAAAATTTAATTTGAATTGGAATCTCTCTCTCATCTCTGCGTGTTCCCGGTTGCGCCCTCCACAGAAGCGTTTCGGGACCCGGGGTCCCACTTCCGACATTTCTCTCTCCACGTGGTCCTGTTTTCGGCGTCGTTCCTCGGATTGCTCTTACATACATACACATACATAAAATCACGCCTGTTTCCCGGAGGGGTAGGTGAGACTACCTCTTTCCACTTGCCACGATCTCTGCATACTGCCTTCGCTTCATTCACATTCATAACTCTCTTCATGCAAGCTCGGCGGTTTCGGGTACTTTTGACCTGACCCTTTACCAGGACGTCCTTAATTTGATCAAGATACGTTCGTCTAGGTCTTCCCACTCCGACCTTTCCCTTCACACTCTCCTTGTATATCTGCTTAGTCAACCTGCTTTCATTCATCCTGTCCACATGACCGAACCATCTTAACATTCCCTTTTCTATTCCTGTAACTACATTTTCTTTCACATCACAACATTCCCTTATCACGCTGTTCCTTATCCGGTCACTCAATTTCACTTGCTCTTATTCTGATATAATTACCTTAATTTATTACCCAATTCACGCAAACCTTCTAGGACGATTATATACATACATTAGCTGAAACTGGTCATTACTAAAAACTACCACAATTAGTACTTTAAAATGGAACCCTATTGTGTTGAAATAGGGTGCAATTTCTAGTGGTTTGCAGCTAAAAGCCTGTGTTAAGTCGGCAGGAACCAATTTAAGCAACATTCGTTTACACTTAGAGTTTTAACAGCTTTTCTTGATAGTAACATTACTTAGCAGATCATATAATGTGTGCTACATTTTAAATATACTATGTAGATCTGCATACATACATACAATTACGTCTATATCCCTTGCGGATTAGACAAAGCCTTTTCTTGCTGCCAGAATGCGCAGGTTTCCTCAAGATGTTTTGCCTCGCCGTCAAAGCATCGGTTAGTATTCAAACTAATGTACCTACATAATTTCGTAAATAGTCATTTGCACATGATCGAAGTGGGATTCGAACCTGTGCCTTTCTACGCATTTTCGCAGCGATTCGACAACCGGCGCTTATTGTAAACTTCAACAAGTTTTAACTAGTATTTGTTGTATTGTTCACAGCTGTGTGTCACAAATAAAGTTCATCGGGCGGTAGTTACATTTTATTCAACTTTGAAACTTGTTAAGTAGACGTGTAAGCCGCTTCGAATCTTAGTGTTATGTTTATTTCTATAGTTATTTTCCATTTACCAACGTTTATGGTTACGGGGTTACCTTTAGACGGCTTATTGGCATGAGATTACATACATATAAACATATAGACACGTCTATATACCCTGCGGGGTAGACAGAACCAACAATCTCGAAAAGACTGATAGACCACTTTCAGCTATTTGGCTTTATGATGGAATCAAGATTCAAATAGTGACAGGTTGTTAGCCCATCGCCTAAAAAAAGAATCCTAAATTTATAAGCATATCCCTTAGTCGCCTTTTACGACATCCATGGGAAAGAAATGGATGGGTCCTATTCTTTTTAGTATTGGTGCCGGGAACCACACGGCACCTTACCACACCCACAAATCCGCCTTAATTGTTATGATAGAAGTATATATTTGTCACTCACATTGTTTATCGTTAATACCGTTGGAATTCACTTTGTGGCAAAAAAAGGACTCAATATGGTGCCCAGCACGCGCAGCATGGTATGACGCCGCGCTCATCGCGCTGTTTCACTTTTTATTGTGAAGCGATACGGGACAGCGATTGTTTTTCGCGCGACAAAAACTGTTTCATTCAGTCATCAGTTTTTTTTACACAAAGCCTAACTTCCGTAACTTTTGCCTAACTCACAATGGTTAATGGCTGCACAATCCAATTGCCTGAATGAAGATTATCTTCTTCCTTCTGGCGATAGTCCAGGTTACATCCCCCCCTTTTTGGACATGAGCAAAGGATGCGCTTTTACGAACCTGGATTGAGTGAGTCAGGTTTTTACACGAACCGACTACCATCTGACCTCCGTAACCTTTGCAGGGGAAATAACCTCATATTTAATCTCGGTTTCACATTCAGTTGTACAAATGTGCAGGTTCCCTCACGATGCTTTCTCTCGCCGTGAGAGCATCAGTAACCACACGGCACTCTTGCGGAGAGGGAAATTATCATTACGTGTAGCTACATTCCAGAGCGTATATTCGAAAGGTTAAGGTACCCGGCAAAAATGCTTAAATGTGTGGTACCAATACAAAAAAGAATAGGACCACTCCATCTCTTTCCCATGGATGTCGTAAAGGGCGACTAAGGGATAGGCTTACAAGCTTGGATTCTTTTTAGGCGATGGGTTAGCAACCTGTCGTCACTATTTGAATCTCAATTATATCATTTAGCCAAATAGCTGAACGTGGCCATTCAGTCTTTTCAAGACTGTTGGCTCTGTCTACACCGTAAGGGATATAGACGTGACCATATGTGCCGCAAAAGTATATTTAGCTCCGGGCAAAATTTGTATGATATAAATATTTCAGAGTTTTGGCACTCCCAACGCTAACTGCCGATACAAGTAACATTGTTTGACAAGTATTTAAGATAAGAAAATTTGTAATATTTCGTGAACGTGGTTCAAGTTATTAAGATCTTAGGTATTTTAAGTGCCCGCGTGGGTTTGTTGCGAAAATTTGCGGCAAACACACACACATATACCTACATATAAACACACACGCACACATATAGTGCCGTGTGGTTCCCGGCACCAATACAAAAATAATAGGACCACTCCATCTCTTTCCCATGAATGTCGTAAAAGGCGACTAAGGGATAGGCTCACAAACTTGGGATTCTTTTTTAGGCGATTGGCTAGCAACCTGTCACTATTTGAATCTCAATTCTATCATTAAGCCAAATAGCTGAACGTGGCCATTCAGTCTTCTCAAGACTGTTGGCTCTGTCTACCCCGCAAGGGATATAGACATGACCATATGTATGTATGTATGTATGTATGAAAAGGTCTTATTTTGTGTGTTGGCAGGATGTCTTTTTTATATTGGCTCGCCATTGTACCTTCAATATTATTTTTATAAAGATCTGTATATATTTATAAAGATCTGTATATAATGACAGAATTGAAATTCAAATAGTGACAGGTCGCTTCCCCATCGCCTAAAAGAAGAATACCTATTTAAAACTCAATTCTATCATTAAGCCAAACAGCCGAACGTCTTTTTAACACTGTTGGCTCTGTCCACCCAGCAAAGGAATAAAGATGTACACTTATAATACAAATCACGCGAACAGCCAACAACTTGATAAAAAGCTATTTATGTAGAAATGTGGCGGCCATTCGAAATAAACGCAGCGCATTATGTGAGTTAGCCTTCTTTGAAAATATTGTTTTGTAAACTTCGTCGGTACTTGACAACTCAATTATGTGAGTTTGTTGGGTCTGCGGCAAAATTGTGAGGTGTGGCGTTTCGGGACCGGTTATCACCTAAATTTAGAGTTCACACAGGTCTCAATCCCTTAGCGGGTAGACATAGTTAAAAGTTACAAGACTTGAAAGGACAAGATGGATGAATGATGGAATTGAGCCTCAAAAATTGTGGGCCAATTACCTAAAAGAAGAAACTGAAGTTAAAGAACCTTGATTTTATTTTATAAAATCTCATCATCATTTGACTTTTTTACTTCTTAAAGGCAATGGGCTAGCAGCCTGTCTGGCTTAATGATAGAATTGAGATTCAAATAGTGACAGGTTGCTAGCCCATCGCCTAAAAGAAGAATCCCAAGTTTATAAGCCAATCCCATAGTCGCCTTTTACGACATCCATGGGAAAGAGATGGAGTAGTTCTATTCTTTTTTTAATGGTGCCGGGAACCACACGGCACAAAGATCAAAGATCATGATCGTCATTAAGCCAAAGTCATTTTTTACGTTGCTAAGTGCGTCGTTTTGACATCTGCAGATCATTACCGACAATAGCCTCCGGCTGACCTTCTGCTTCGGCGGTAATATATGTTTTCACACTAAATAAAATCCAGCCATCTTTATCCGACCTCAGACGTTGTGGGGCTATGAGAATTAGGTAATACTTTTTGAGGAAAATTTCACGAGATCATTCCTTTATTTGAAAATGAAAAGATAAGCGTACACGAAAAGATATTAAAATTTAATCATATTCGATAAATCATACATGAAAGCAACGCCTCTGCCTTTGATAAAACATCCTACTAATATTATAAATGCAAAAGTTTGTGAGTATGTCAAGATGTCAGTATGGATGTTTGCTACTCTTTCACGCAAAAACTACTAAACCGATTACGATGAAATTTGGTATGTAGGTAGCTGAAGACCCAGAATAACATATAGGTTACTTTTTATCCCGGAGTCCCCGCGAAATTAATTCCACACAGATGAAGTCGCGGGCGGCCTCCAGTGTAAGTATAAAATAGATTACTTGGTATTTCTTGTGATAATGTTCCTGATAAAAGTCTAGATTTTCACGTAATAATTCAGTTTCCGATCATAGTCATATTGCGTCACAATTGGCCCTGAGATGTTTATTCAAATGAGTATTAGAGTAACCCGTGGTTTCGACACGTAAAAAATAAAAATAAAAACTATTTCCCTTTCCGCGGGAGACAAATTCTCTTTCAACTCTTAGACCATCCCAAGGTTTGAATCTCTAGTCACAGCTAGTGTACTCTGTTTTAGTGGCCCCACAAAGGGCCGTGAGGACGGAAGTGGCCGTTTCATCCCCTGGGGCGATGCGGCTTCTAACTGCATATACTCAAACCTCAGATGTTTGGACGGCCGTCACATAAGTCGCCTAGATAAATAATGGCATTTATTTAGGGAAGAATCAGGACTGACAAGGTTTCGGAGGTCAAATGGATGTTTGCTTACCCACACCTCGATTTTAGTTATAAGCCGCCGTTTGACCTTGGAGTCCTTCTAAGCCGGAAAAACCTTGGACAAACTTCAGGATATTTCTGGTGTTTTATTCGGATAGAGGCAAAGGTCTTGAAAGCTTGACAAGCCACGTTCAGCTGTTAGGCTTAATGATAGAATTGAGATTCAAATAGTGACGGGTTGCTAGCCCATCGCCTAAAAGAAGAATGCCAAGTTTAAAAGCCTATCCCTTAGTCGCCTTTTACAACAACCATGAGAAAGTGGTGGCCCTATTCTTTTTTATATTGGTGCCGGGAACCACACGGCACCAACAAAAACTGACTGTTCCTAATATTATCGAAAATTATCTGATCCTAATCGAGATTCAAGTTAGTTTACCCAAAACAACGTTTAATCGGAACCACGGAAACATGATGCAGTGAACTAAGCACGCCCAGGGGAACCGTTTGGGCATTAAAAGTTTATAATGATCCCCTGGCGAGACCTGATCGGCCCCGCGTGATACCGGTATTAACCGGTTAATAGCAAGCTTCGTTTTGCCCGAATCAGTTAAAATAATACTATGAAGGTACATACATACATATTCTTCTTAATTGGGCACTCATTTTGATTTTGTCAAGTAACTGTGCGCGAGGTTCTGATCAGTGTTATTCCTTAGAGATATCATCCGACCACAGCCATATATAATCACGTCTATAATCCTTAAGGAGTAGACAGAGCCAAGAATCTTAAAAAGACTGACAGGCCACGTTCAGCTGTTTGGCTTAATGATAGAATTGAGATTAAAATAGTGACAGGTTGCTCGCCCGTCGCTTACTAGACGAATGTCAAGTTTTTGTTAGCCTTTCATTAAGTCTTTTACGACATCCATGGAAAAGATATTATGGAGTAATCCTATTCTAAAATCTCGCAAATCACATGGTATAGAACAGATAGATTTCATTTTCAAATCTTTGTGTGCGTCAATGCGGTAGAATCGAGAAATGAGTCCGAATGAGGCGGTCATTCCTCTCATGAATACTCAAAGCACGAATTGGACATACGTTTAATCAACTGCACCGACCTCACAGAATCAAAAGCTCAAAATAGCAAAGCTCCAGAACACGTAAGACTTTAACAGTGAGCCGAAAAAGTCCGCAGATTAGCGAGGTGCCAGACGTGCCGGTGCCAAAGATCAAAGTTAAAATAACGTTGATGTAGAAATGGACATTTTTGTTATTCCTTATTTGAAAAAAAATAGAATTGTTTTTTTTTGTTTGCATGTATTGTAATGTTTTTTTTAAGTTTTTTTTAACTGTTTTATTTTTTTTACTATATATAACGCCGTGTGGTTCCCGGCACCAATACAAAAAAGAATAGGACCACTCTATCTCTTTCCCATGGATGTCGTAGAAGGCGAGTAAGGGATAGTCTTACAATCTTGGGATTCTTTTTTAGGCGATGGGCTAGCAACCTGTCACTATTTGAATCTCAATTCTATCATTAAGCCAAATAGCTGAACGTGGCCATTCAGTCTTATCAAGCCTGTTGGCTCTGTCTACCCCGCAAGGGATATAGACGTGACCATATGTATGTATGTATGTATGTTAATATAAAGTTACGACTCTCACGAAAAAAGTACACTATTTACTTCAATGATTCCTGCATAATTCTTTCGCTTCGTCAACAATCATGCAAGCCCATCGTTTCAATCTTGACCTGACCATTGGTCAATTAAATGACAAGATTTATAAAAAGGCAAGAGAGGTATACATATAAATTTCATTTCGATTCACATCTGCCACTTCTACACTTTGTCTGCCAAACTCTGTGACCGGATTAATCGGGATAAAACCGGTATAGACCGGCCAAAACCGGCAACAGACGGCAGTTCACTTCTCCTAAGTTTTATTGGCCGTATAAGTTGTTGCTACTCTCTCGAATTGGTATCGTTTATATTTCTCTTTTACTTATAGTCTTGATGTTGATTTATTGAAGCAATCGTACGTACTTACTTATATTTCTTTGCAAAAATTTAGTAACTTATTAAAGGTAAATAGGATACTCAATATTTTAAATCTTTCAGTAAAATAAGAATATTTTTCAGTAAAACAGATGTCATCCGGCCAGCGTAGTGAGAATTTTTGAATAATCTCAAACTATGCGAATAAATTAATATAGGCAAGTAACTCTATGTAAGCTTAAGCTTTCAATAATTATCTGATTCTTGTTATTCATGTACAAATAAAAAAATGCACTAGAAAACCATAATAAAATTATAGAAATACATACAGTATATCCCACAAATATTTTGGTAAACCAGAAAATAGTATGGCAATAGTATATTTTTGATTTACGTGAATTTAAAACTGGGCTAAATTATTCTTAGATTGTAGGAATCTATATATTTATAAAATAAAATTTAATAGATTTACATTCAAAATTGGATACAAGGTATCACTTATTGACGTCACATCACCTAAATCTAATCATTACTACAACCGCTTCCAAAACGCATGTGTAGAAGAAGCATCGGAACAAATTCATTATATTTAAAAGTAACAAATATACTCGTACCTACATAAAATATTAATTAATAAAGATTAATAATTTTACTACTCACACACACATACATACATACAATCACGTCTATATCCCTTGCGGGGTGGACAGAGCCAATAGTCTTGTAAAGACTGATAACCGTTTTTACTCCTTGTCCGGCTAAAACTAAATTACATCAGAACAGTGTCAAGCAGTCGGACTCAATTTCCGATGCCTTCGTTTGCGGTAAAAGCCGGCGGCAACCACTAGCTTGCGGTCGGCCTGTTAGCGAAGCGTACAATCAACTTAGACTATCAACTTTAGATACATTCAGTCAGAAAAGTATCGGGAATGGATTATTTATTTATGGTTCCAAATTCAAATTTTTGTTTTTTTTGTTGTTGTTAGATTGGCACAACTGTTTTCCATTTTGGCGCGGAGTTTGAGTTGCATCTGTTGTTTACATTAAATACAGTGCTATTTTTAGTTATATCATATCTAGTGTGTATTGCTAATTTCATAATGGATAAAAACATCGAACAAAGAGTTTGTCTTAAATTTTGCATTGCCAATGGAATATCGTGTTCGGAGTCACTGAAAATGTTACAGAAGGCTTACGGTGAATCGACTTTATCAAAAACTCGTGCTTATGAGTGGTACAAAGCGTTCAAAAGCGGTCGAGATGTGATGGAAGATTTGCCTCGCTCTGGTAGGCCATCAACGTCTGCAACTGAAGTTAACATCGCAAAAGTGAAGGAAATAGTGACTGAAAATCCTCATTCAACTTTGAGAGAGATAGCCACCGAACTTTCTGCATCTCACGAGTCGATCCGTACCATTTTAACTAATAATTTGGGTATGAAACATGTTGCCGCTCGGCTAGTCCCAAAAGACCTGAATATTTTTCAAAAACTCAATCGCATGAGAGTCGCTGAGGACATGCTAGAACGAGTCAATTCCGACCCAACATTCATGAAACGCATTGTTACTGGTGACGAGACGTGGGTTTACGAGTTTGACATGCAAACTAGTCAACAAGCTTCGGAGTGGCGCCTTCCAACTGAACCGAAACCGAAAAAACCACGCCAAAGTCGTTCAAAAGTCAAAGTCATGTTGACTGTTTTCTTTGACTATCGCGGTGTTGTGCACTCGGAATTCTTGCCGGAAGGTCAAACGGTAAATAAGGAATATTATTTGAGTGTTATGCGGCGTTTAAGAGAGCAAATCCGACGAAAAAGGCCAGATTTGTGGAAAGAAAATTCTTGGATTTTGCACCATGATAATGCACCTTCGCACAAGGCCATCATTGTGAACGAATTTTTAACCAAACACTCAACAAATACCATCGAGCAACCACCATATTCACCAGATATGGCTCCAGCCGACTTTTTTCTTTTTCCTAAACTCAAATTACCACTTCGTGGCACCCGTTTTCAATCGGTAGAAGACATAAAAGAGAATTCGCGGCGAGAACTGACCTCAATTCCGGAAACAGCGTTTAAAAAATGTTTTGATGATTGGATTATTCGTTGGCGTAAGTGTATCGTTTCTAAAGGAGCATATTTTGAAGGTGATAAAATAAATTTGGATGAATAACAAACAGTTTGTGTATTATTGATCTTTTCCTGCTACTTTCTTGACAGAGTAGTACCTACCTAGGTAGGTACTTAATAATTCCTGAACAATTTTACATGCCGTGCCGTGTGGTTCGCGATACCAATAAAAAAAAGAATACGACCACTCCGTCTCATTCCCATGGATGTCGTAAAAGGCGACTAGAGGATAGACTTATAAACTTTCTCCTCTGTTGTGCGATGGACTAGCAACACCTGTCTTTGCAAAATTGTAAAACAATATCAGAAAATGTGGACGTGCAACAAAGTAAGAATAAATGGTGTTCATACAAATTGACATCCGCACAAATGTTAAATTTTACATATACATACATACATACATACATATAATCACGTCTATATACCATGAGGGGAGACAGATCTAACAGTCTCAAAAAGACTGACAGCCACGCTCAGCTGTTAAGCTTAATAATAGAATTGAGATTCAAATAGTGACAGGTTACTAGCCCATCGCGTAAAAGAAGAATCCCAAGTTTATAAGCCTATCCCTTAGTCACCTTTTACGATATCCATGGAAAACAGATGAGTGTTCCTGTTCTTTTTTTTTTATTGGTGGTAATTGTCACTGTTTATACCTATAATATTTATAAATCGTCAAAACAATGCGCATACCTTCTTTCCAGTAACGGTTAATGCAGCGGACGAGTATGACAATAAAACAAGATATTCGCTACACTGTTCGTTAGACGGTTTCTTGACTTAGCGCAAATTTGTACGATCGTAAACGGTTATTGTCGAATTTTATGACGTAGGTGAGCTAAGACCGTAAACTGTATACAATGTATGAAATTGATATAAATTGTTGTGTGTACTTACTTAGGTACATACGTGCCGTGTGGTTCCCGGCACCAATAGATAATAGAATGGGAGCACTCCATCTCGTTCCTATGGATGTCCTATAAGGCGACTAAGGGATGGGCTTATAAACTTGGGATTCTTCTTTTGGCCGAATGGCTGGCAAAATGTCACTGTTCAAAAGTCAATTCTATAAATGAGCCAAATAACTAGACGTGGCCTATCAGTCTTTTCAAGACTGTTGGCTCTGTCTACCCCACAAGGGATACAGACGTGACTATATGTATTTATGTATGAACATACTTCTTCCTCTTTAGTCCCGGTTGCAAGCTGACCTCTCTGGAGAAGCCCCCGGGGTATGCCTTTAACCATAGATCCTGGGTTGGGTGAGTCAGCTTTAAACACGAAGCGAATCCCATCTGACCTCCGCAACTTTTGCAGGTAAACCTAACCAGTACTGGATCCATGGTAACACATCTAGTTGTCTGGATGTGCAGGTTTCCTCACGACGATTTCCCTCGCCGCAAGAGCATCGGTTAGTATTCAAACTAATGTACATAACTTTGAAAAGAGTCATTTGTATATAGCCGTGGTGGGATTTGAACCTGTGCCTTTCTGTGCATCACGCATTTTGACCGGGAACCTTACCGTTTCGACAACCGACGCTATACATCCTCTGTTTTGTTTTGTGTACATACTGTTTACATGCACATGGTCACGTCTATTTCCCTTGCGGGGTAAACAGAGCCAATAGTCTTGAAAAGTCTAAATGGCCACGTTCAGCTATTTGGCTTAATGATAGAATTGAGATTCAAATAGTGACAGGTTGCTAGCCCATCGCCTAAAAAAGAATCCAAAGTTTGTAAGCCCCTTAGTCGCCTTTTACGACATCCATGGAAAAGAGATGGAGTGGTCCTATTCTTTTTTGTATTGGTGCCGGGAACCACACGGCGTATATGTAATACTAAATATTTTATACTGACGTTGATGTTAACACTGTGGACAAACCTCTGTGGTTTTTATCAGTGTTCTTATATTATGTACTAGATATATTTAATTTTGATATATATGGTGAAATTAATTTAAAAAAAACCGGACGGTTTAAGAAGACTCATTTTGTCCTGACTAGAAAAAGCTCGGTGGTCGAATCGGTAAGATGCCTGGTTAAAATGCGTGCGACGCAAAAAGACATAGGTTCGAATCCCACACAAGCCAAGTACCAATGACTATTTTCGAAGTTATGTACATTAATTTGAACACTAACCGATGCTCTTACAGTGACCGGGTGCTTTTACTAACGACGCAAGATGAACTTCGTTCGACATATTGAATTTGTTGTCAATATGTACTTTTTCAAAACAAGTTCGCAATCTGAAATCTCTATCAAACTGAAATTGCCTTTTGAAACGGAATCCTAACAGGTATATTTGCGACTGCATACATAAACAACAAACCATGTTTTTTTGAGCTGCAGAGTTTAAACCTATGATATAATTTGACTATTTTTTTAAAGAAACGTACATACATATAATCACTTCTATATCCCTTGCGGGGTAGGGGGTTTTTATATGAATGAATGAAACCCCAATATGTTCAATAACTAAACAGAAAATATTCCAACACGGCCATTGGCTATACCATATATTTGAGGAAAGTATTAAGAAGATTCCTATATTTAATTCGCTGGCAAATCAGCACTGCACAAAATACTCCTTTATTTTCTGATTCTCGGAATTTAAACAGAGCTGTGAATCTGAGGTAGGTTTCAACACTCCAATGGCTTGCTCGTTGTTCGAAAATTGAAATTCCAACATACCAATGTTCAAGAGAAATAAAGAATGTACGTTTCCATTTTTATTTTTTTTAAGGTACAGATATTTTTTTTAAAGTTGTACGAGTATTTATTCTACAGCAAAATGCAGGTCAATATTTTTGAAAAACGAACGTTCCGATTTCAAAAAATTTAACCTGCATGTTTTTTGTGAAATGTTTTTAGGATTCTATTTCATGTATTGTTTACTAGTTGACGCCCGCAACTCCGTTTGCCTGCTCATCAGGTTAAACAACTTTTGTCATGACGTCTTTTCAATAATTCGGATGATTTAGCTGGTCTATGATGGTTCTGCATTAGGTGTTTCATATCTTCGATTTTTATACGCCAACAGAAAATGCTCTTCAGGTTGAACAATTTTTGTTAAGACGTCATTTTGATATTTCCTGAGTTGTTATGGTTCAATATCAGCTATACCTCTTACGAACGTCTTTCTGTTCCTTTCTATGCATTGTACTTACTAAATTGTAACTAAAACTAATATGTCCAGTTTTGTGTGGTATTCAACTATAACATCTCACCTACTGTCCGCTATCCTATCAATTATATGTACAAACATATATATGTATCTACATCCCTTGCGGGGCAGACAGAGCCGACAGTTTTGAAAATACTGATGCACGTTCAGCTGTTTGGCGTACTGATAGAATTGAGATTCATATAAAGTGACAGGTTGGCTAGCCCGTCGCCTATACGAATAAATAATAATAATGAATAGTAAGTTAGTCAGTTATATTACGTACATAAATACATATGATCACGTCTTTATCTCTTACGGGGTAGACAGAGCCAACAGTCTTGAAAAGACTGATAGGCCACGTTCAGCTGTTTGGCTTAATGATAGAATTGAGATTCAGTTATAATATTTATTATTTTTACTTTATCACAATAATATCATATAAATATTTAATACCTATCTCTATCAAGAAACAACAAAAAATAACCAGAATATCTTTCCCCATTGGCATTTCACACAAAACAATTCAGAACCACGATTCGCGGCACAAAAACGCCGCTTTACATTGAAAATCAATTAATGTCCGTTACTGATGGACATTTTGTATCCAACCGTGGTAGGTAATAATTTGAAAAACTTTTCTTTGGCAAGCGGAAGATGATGTTTTTGCGAAATAATAGCGATCTCTCAAAACAGAAATGGGACGGTTTAGTACAACGATTGACAGAAGCGAATCATTCAGTGAAAAAACTTTTTTCAATCTATTATTCTCAATTATTTTTAGAATATTACCTTTTGAAAGTGATTTTTGTTCCACTGCGATTTGCTTTCTAATGTGTAAAATGTATTTAACTTTTTTTTTAACAGTCTTGAAAAGACTGACTAACTATTTGGCTTCATGATAGAATTGAGATTCAAATAGTGACATGTTGCTAGCCCATCGCCTTAAAAAAAGAACCCCAAGTGTGTAAGCATATCCCTTAGTCGCCTTTTACGACATCCATGGGAAAGAGATGAAGTGGTCCTATTTTGTTTTCGTATTGGTGCCGGGAACCACATGGAAAAGGAACGAAGCCCACAAAAATATCTTTAAACACGACATGCCGAGGACCAATCCCGGAACTCATGGTTCAATATCTCTGTTTGTTAAAATTATATACCAGCAACCAGTATCTCCTATTACTCTGTGGCTTAAGTCAATTATTACATGAGAAGTGAAAGGAGCAAAAATAAACATAACACAGAATTAACTACATCTGTCACAAATTTAAATTTTAGCAAATTCGAAAGCCTTTATTCACCTCCAGCCCAGTATATTTCAAAATTCAAAATTTTTATTCATTATTATAAAATACTTCATATCACTTAATATTTGTCAAATCTTTTGGTTTCACAACATTGGTTGACTTCAAATAAATCAGTCAGTGCAGAAAAAGCGGTAACAAATTGCACTGCAGCATTTTTTCAACAACGTCAACTTCTTCAAAATTGCAAAACAAATTACACCATCATACCAATGTCTTTCTCCATAAGATTAATGTCTTTTTTCATTTCCCCTTAATTAGATAGAAATCTATTTTCGCGTAATTTTGACACTCAAATGTTTCCATCTAATGTCTCTCTCACTTCAAAAACTCGTTAGTTAACAAGGATACATATAATTGCAATATATGCTTTTAACATCATAAGAGCGACGCCTCGTTTTATTTTCACATACTTACATACATACGTAAAATCACGCCTCTTTCCTGGAGGGGTAGGCAGAGCCTACATTTTTTTTTACTTACATACATACATACATAAAATCACGCCTCTTTCCCGGAGGGGTAGGCAGAGACTACCTCTTTCCACTTGCCACGATCTCTGCATACTTCTTTCGCTTCGTCCACATTCATAACTCTCTTCATACAAGCTCGGCGGTTTCGGGTACTTTTGACCTGACCCTTTACCAGGACGTCCTTAATTTGATCAAGATACGTTCGTCTAGGTCTTCCCACTCCGACCTTTCCCTCCACACTCTCCTTGTATATCTGCTTAGTCAACCTGCTTTCATTCATCCTCTCCACATGACCGAACCATCTTAACATACCCTTTTCTATTCCTGTAACTACATCTTCTTTCACATCACAACATTCCCTTATCACGCTGTTCCTTATCCTGTCACTCAATTTCACACCCATCATACTCCTTAACGCTCTCATTTCCACTGCATTTATTCTGCTTTCATGCTTCTTTTGCCATACCCAACTTTCACTCCCATACATTAATGTCGGGACCAACACGCCCCTGTGCACAGCCAGTCGAGCCTTTTTGGATAGTTTCTGACTGCTCATAAAGGCATGCAAAGCTCCATTCACCATGTTCCCCGCATTCACTCTCCTTTCAATATCACTATCATACTTGCCATCTGATGTAAACTTTGATCCTAGATATACAAACTCTTTCACTTGCTCCACTTTTTCTCCTCCAATCAAAATATTACATGCTGTCATTTCTTTCTCCATTTCAAAAACCAGTGTTTTAGTTTTACTTACGTTCACTTTCATTCCTTTCTCTTTTAAAGCTTCATGCATACAGTTTACCATCTCCTGTAACTCCTCCGCTGATGACGCCAGTATAACCTGATCGTCGGCATAGAGCAGACATTTGACGAGTAACTCATTCATCTTTAATCCACTTTTAGACTCTTTCAAATCTGTCAAACAGCTATCCATAAATAGGTTGAACAGCCACGGTGACGCAACACATCCTTGCCTAACGCCTTTCTCAATCTTAAACCACTCAGTGTGCGCTCCGTTTATCCTGACACAAGCACTCGAATCCTCATATAAGGATTTCAGTGCTCGTATTAAGAGACTGCTCACCCCATGCATAGAAAGTGCTGACCACAATTCATTCCTCTCAACTCTGTCATAGGCCTTTTCCAGATCTACGAATGTGCAATAGACTTTTTGACTCTTGGCCAAAAACTTTTCGGCTATGCACCGCAAGGAAAAGACCTGATCAGTACATCCCATTCCCTTTCGAAATCCCGCTTGAGCATCCCATATTTTGTCATCAGTTTCATTCCTGACTCTATTAATCAATACCTTAGCATACAATTTGCCGACGACGCTAAGCAGGCTTATACCACGATAATTTTTGCAGTCCAGCTGTGACCCTTTTCCTTTGTAAAGTGGCACGATAACAGCCTTACACCAATCTTTTGGTACTCGGCCGCTTTTCCAACACAAATTGAAAAGGCAGTACAACTGACTAGCTACTACGCCTTTTCCTGCTTTAAGCATCTCGACCGACACTCTATCACACCCAGCAGCCTTTCCCGCTTTCATACTCTTAAGTGCTTCCACAATTTCGAACATTTCAATTTCGCCTTCCATCTCATTCTCTTTTTCTTCGCTATAGCAGAAATCTTTCTTATTTCCTTCCTTTTTTTCAAATAAACTTTCAAAATAGTCCTTCCATATCTTTAGTACACATTCTTCTCCTTTCACAACGCTACCATCCTGGCATCTGATCCTAGTCAGCTCTCTGGTTATAGTATTTCCTCGGGCTGACCTTACGGATTTCCAGAATACTTTCAGATTTGACTGAAAGTCTTCTGATAGCCTTTTATCAAAATCCTCTTTATACTCTTCTTTCTTTCTAATCACAGCTTTCTTAACCAAATCTTTCATTTTCTTATATTCCTTACGTGCTTCATTCACATCTTCATCTATAACCTCTTGCATTCTTAAGTTAGCTTTTGCTGCTAACAAATCCAGCCATGCTTTCTTCTTTAATCGCACAAGTTCTTGCACATCTTTACTCATCCACGCATTTTTGTGATTTTTTCCTTTCCTTCTTCTACTTACACCACACACTTCAACAGCTACTTTCACAATTCTTTCTTTAAATTCCTTCCATCCATCTTCAATATCGCTCATTTCCTCTAAATCTTCAAATTCATCCTTCAGTCTATTAATATACTTCTTACCTACATCCATATCTTGCAAATTTTCTACTTTTACTCTTTCCAAAGCGCTGGTTTGCTCCCTTACCCTGTGCCGCCAGCGATTGAAGATACCCCTTATCCGGGATATCACCAGTAAATGGTCCGAGTCAATGCCAGCACCGCGATATGCACGGGTATCCAGCACTTTGTTCTTCAATCTTTCATCTACAATCACAAAGTCTATCATACTTTTTAAAATACCTTCCACTCTTGTGTAGGTGTGGATCTCTTTATGTTGAAACATTGAGTTCGACACAAAAAGATCCCACTCTAGACAAATTTCTAATACACTTCTTCCATTATCATTCACCCTTTCGTCACCAAACGCACCAAGCACCTTTTCATATCCATCACGCTTTACACCCACCCATCCATTAAAATCACCTAACATAATAATCTTCTCATTTGGCTTGGTAACTTTCAATACTTCTCTTACACTATTCCAGAACTCCTCGTTTTCGCTTTTTGCTGATGTTGTACCCCTCGAACCCACATCCCAAGGTGCATAAACACCTAGAACGAAGATCCGAGTGATTCCAACTTTCAGCCTAATCCATAGAAGACGAGGGCTGACACACTCATACTCATTCACGCACTCAGCCATTCGTGCAGAAAGAATTAGACCGACCCCTTGACAGCCTCGGCTGGTACTGGAAATTCCAGACCAATACGCCGTGTAAGGGCCGTGCTGCGTCGCGTCGCATCCTTTCCGCTTCGTTTCATTCACGCACAACACATCCAAACGTCTTTCATCCATCATCTGGCATACTTCCTCAATCTTATCCTTCATTCCTCCTCTTACATTCATCGTCGCAAAGCGGCTTTCAGCAGACCGCATACCGCTCCCGCCGGGAACGAGACGTGATGGGGTGCGGACACCATCGCCGCCATCTAGGTGCTCTTTCAAAAAATTTGCATCCATGCGATTCCCACGAGACGCTAGGGAAAAATTTTGTCCGCCCCAGCAGAATTTTTTTTACTTCATACGCATTAATCACGCTCTTCGGTTAAGTTTTTAGTTACAATTCTACAATTTCTTTAATTTTATTCGAAAGAGCTGTAAATCGAAAGTGTTTGCTAATAGATCGGGCCCACCGCGGGTTTAATTGGAAATGTCAGTTTGAAAGGTGCGCGCCATCCCCCAAACCCGTAACTGATAATTACGGGATAGGATCAGCCCGATATGACGTTTTCCAATTAATAAAATGTACCTTTGATTTTCGAAATCGCATAATTAATTTTGCCGGTGAACGCGGAATGATATTACGAGTAAGTCGGGATTCGGGAACTAATGCGCGTAAACATTTGTTTAGTTTATATATTATATCAATACTAATATTATAAAGCTGAAGAGTTTGTTTGTTTGTTTGAACGCCCAAATTTTAGGAACTACTGGTTCGAATTGAAAAATTCGTTTTGCGTTGAATAGTACATTTATCGAGGAAGGCTTTAGGCTACATAACATCACGCTGCAACTATAAGAAGTAAAGAAATAATGGAAAGTTTGAAAAAAAAACGGGGAAAATTATTCATCTTTGATTAATCCTTCAATGATGCCCAAAATAATTATTCCACGCGGACGAAGTTGCGGGCACAGCTAGCACATAATACACAGATATAAACCTAGTGTAATGTTAAAAATATATGTTTACATAGATATATTATTATTGTTTTGTTTATTCTTTTTTGTATATGACATCTGTGTACCCTAAAAGGAGGCAAGATGAGGTTCTAATGAGATGCACGCAAGCTCAAATAAAACATTCAAACTTTTACAAACAAACAATTTTACAGCAATATATTTATTTATGTATACGTAAAACGTACAACAGGTGGACTTCATGCCACAAGGCATTCTCTGCCAGTCGAACCTTTGGACCAGACTGAGATGGATAAAAGAGAGAAAAATAAAAACTGTAATAAATAAATACATAAAAAACAAACAAACTTAAGCTACTAAATAAATCCATGCAGAATCACGGGGAAACCATTATTTTTGTATTCGGTCCGCCATCTTTATTTTTTTTTTGTGCAATAAAAACGAAAAAAAATAAAAAATAAAACACGTTTCTAAAAATACACTCAGTCACATCAGTGGTAAGTATTTGCAAATGTGAAAATTATCCCGTAATTGCTATGACAAATTTACTCAGACCCACTTACCAATGGTCACGCTGGAGGTTACTAAATCTTTAGAGCGCTTGTAGACGTCCGTTTTTTTCACCGGATAACGGACCGTGAATAAACGGCTATCCTTGTATACATATTTTTTTTACCGGATGGATGGACTGCCGTCTATATGCGTTAGTTTTGAACTGGTAGTCAGAGATTACACACGTGTGAAATGTCGAATAATAAGAAAAAAAAACTCGTATTGGCCTACTATTTGTACAAGAAGAAACAAAAAGAAATAGAAAAACGTAAAAGGTCATCGTGGGTGCATCCTATATTATTGGAAAGGGAAAAATATGGTGCATTTCAAACTCCATTAGGGTTCCACATTAAAGTCTCAGCGGTGGTGAACGGTTAAGATGTCCGAATGAAGATTTTTTTGAGTTACGTACACAAGTTCGATTACAAACTAATGCTCTTACTCTCATACATATTATCACGTCTATATCCCTTGCGGGGTAGACAGAGCCAACAGTCTTCAAAAGACTGATAGGCCCCGTTCAGCTATTTGGCTTTGAGATTTAAATAGTGACAGGTTGCTAGCCCATCGCCTAAAAGGAGAATTTCTAATTTATAAGACTATCCCTTAGTCGCCTTTTATGACATTCATGGAACAGATGTGGAGTGATCCTATTTTTTTTTTATTGGTGCCAGGAACCACACACCAATTCTCTTGCGATGAGAAAAAACGTCACAAGAAAAAAAATTGCACATTGCACATTTAGGCAGCTGCATGTATATCCATGATCCAATATGGGTTAGGTTTCCCAACAAATATTGTATGAAAAAAAAAAATCTACATACATACATACATATGGTCACGTCTATATCCCTTGCGGGGTAGACAGAGCCAACAGTCTTGCAAAGACTGAATGGCCACGTTCAGCTATTTGGCTAAATGATAGAATTGAGATTCAAGTAGAGACAGGTCGCTAGCCCATCGCCTAAAAAAGAATCCCAAGTTGGTAAGCCTATCCCTTAGTCGCCTTTTACGACATCCATGGGAAAGAGATTGAGTGGTCCTATTCTTTTTTGTATTGGTGCCGGGAACCACACGGCAAAAAATAATCTGACATACTTAATCTGGTCTATCTGGACCGTGGTCGAAGAAGGATGCATCCTTATCATCATTAGGTCTTTCTCTCTACAAACTTTTTACTTACTTCTTATTCTATCATTAAGCGAAATAGCTGAACGTGGCCATTCGGTCTTTTCAAGAATGTTGGCTCTATCTACCCCGCTAGGGTAGGTAACTACTTACAGGAGGATGATTCTCGGTTAACGATTAGTCTTTAAAATAACTAAAAGAAATAAACAAATATACAAAGTCATCATAAATATGTATGTAAATACATACGGTTCACTTGGAACAGGCAAGTATTTCAAATTGAAAACCCTCGTTTTAATAAATAAAAAAAAAAACGTTGGTAACCGTGATAATTGGAATGATTTGGCAATTTAGCGGTCCCGCACAAGAGATATTCCAATTCATAAGTCTAAGGCGATAGACTGGTAATACAATACAATACAATAACTCTTTGTTCGCCACAAAAAATTACAGAAAATCCACAATCATGTGTTAGATCTTAGAAGGAAAATTAGAGCTTAACACTTAAAACTTCCAGGTAATAGAGCTAGAATAAGAGTTGACTAAGGGATAGGCTTCCCTTTGTCAGCTCTTACGACATCCATGTGGAATGAGATAAATTGGTCCTATTCTTTATTAAATAGAAAATATTTTTTTTTATTAGAATATATTTATTTTTATATTTGGTTACAAAGTATCACTTATTGGTGTCACATAACTTTAAATTATTTCTACTACCAAAGCGCATGTGTCAAAGAAGCGGCGGAACAAACTACACTGCAACATTTTCATCGAACGTCAATTTACAAATAAAGTCTCTCAAATCTAAATCATCGATGAATGCACATTGTCTACATTAAATAACGAAAGATTTTTTTTGTTATAAGTACATACATACATACATACATACATATGATCACGTCTATATCCCTTGCGGGGTAGACAGAGCCAACAGTCTTGAAAAGACTGAATGGCCACGTTCAGCTATTTGGCTTAATGATAGAACCGAGATTCAAATAGTGACAGGTTGCTAGCCCATCGCCTAAAAGAGGAATCCTAAGTTTATAAGCCTATCCCTTAGTCGCCTTTTACGACATCCATGGGAAAGAGATGGAGTGGTCCTATTCTTTTTTGTAATAGTGCCGGGAACCACACGGCACTTATAAGTACATTCGTATAATGAATAATCTCAAAAACTACTGAAAAATTTGATAATACGAGTATTTAGCGTCTTCCAAAGAAGACTCAGCCGGTAAGTTCTCCAAGACATTATTTTTAATTGTGAAGTCTTATGAGGCGTGATTTTATGTATGTATATATGTAAGTCTTATGACTTGGGCCGCGTGCTAGAATCGATGGGGGTTTGATTGATATTTGCGGGTTAAGACCCCAGTTGATAACATTTTTCACTGAAGGGACTCAAAGGGTTATCCGCGCCGCTGAGCGCGCGTTTTTACAAACCACAAATATTACTTTGCTTGATTTGACGATCAAATGTTTTATGGTAAATTCTAATTTTAGAATTTAAATAAGTTGTAATTTTTTTTTCAGATTTTTTTTTCGTGAAAATTTAATTATCTTATACATACATAAAATCACTCCTCTTTCCCGGAGGGGTAGGCAGAGACTACCTCTTTCCACTTGCCACGATCTCTGCATACTTCCTTCGCTTCATCCACATTCATAACTCTTTTCATGCAAGCTCGGCGGTTTCGGGTACTTTTAACCTAAACCGACTTTTGACTTTTACCAGGACGTCCTTAATTATCTTATTTATATAAAAAATCAACTCATTTCAAATTTAATATTATTTTTTGTTTTAGTTTTGTACGTTCTCTATTCATCTCTGAATTGCAATGTGACCTCAGAATCTTAGAAATTTCGGGTTTACCTTTTCGCAGGAATAAAGCAATGATATATGTAAAATACAATAATAATAAGAATGCAATAAGTGATTCATTTTGTGTATACCAAAGTGACCTGGACTTTCACTTAATGAAAGAGAGATGTAATGTAATTTTATAATAAACACTAGCTGTCCCGGCAAACGTTGTTTTGCCATATAAATAATTTTTCATTAATTTCTCGTTTAAAAAAAAATGTTAAAGGTAGACCACCCTTGTCACTAAGGGGTATGAAAAATAGATGTCGGCCGATTCTCAGACCTACTCAATATGCTCACAAAATTTCATGAGAATCGGTCAACCCGTTTCGGAGGAGTACGGGAACGAACGTTGTGACACGATAATTGTATATATAAGATTAATCAAGAGTTTTCAGAACAGTGATTGAAAATACGTTGAGCGGAGTTATCGTCACCATAGAGTGCCTGATGATACTGGAGTGAATGGAGTCAAGTCTTAGGAGGCGTTCTGGAGTGGAAACGGCAGCCAGAAACTTACAGGTCACCCATAACAGCAAAATACCCGACCTAGTCGCGCCGGGGACCCAGAAAACATCATGGTGGAATACCTTACGATCCTATGAATCCCTCAAGGTGGCAACAAGGGCGCATTGGAGATTTTAGTGGGTAGGCTGGTGCATTAGGTTTCAGAAGTCCCACACTTCTTCTTCCTCCTGGGTTTAGTCCCAGTTGCATTCTCACCACTCTAAAGAGGAATCTGGGGTATGCCTTTGACCATATTGATCCTGGATAGGATGAGTCAGGTTTTTTACACGAAGCGACTCCCATCTGACCTCCGCAACCTTTGCAGGAGAACCTGACCCATATCAAAAATCAAAAGGCCAATTAAAAAAGTTCTTTCCTCATCTAACCCTGGCCGAGATTCGAACCCAGGACCTCTGGTATCACAGACAAGCGTAATACCACTGCGCCACAGAGGCCGTACACACATACATAATATACCATCCTACTAATATTATAAATGCGAAAGTTTGCGAGTATGTCAGGATGTCAGTAAAGATGTTTGTTACTCTATCACGCAAAAACTATTGAACCGATTACAATGAAATTTGGTATGTAGGTAGCTGAAGACCCAGAATAACATATAAGCTACCTTTTATCCTGGAGTTCCCGCGGGATTGATAAGGTTTCCATGCGGACTAAGTCGCCGGCGGCCTCTAGTAAGCCTCGAAATAAGGCATACGTACATATGTACATACACGTGACCCAGAATAACATACAGGCTACCTTTTATCCCGGAGTTCCCGCGGAATGTAAATACATACATACACGTGTATATCAATATGAATAAGACCCAATAATTTCCTCATGGTTGGAAACAGATGCACAAATCACATGGTTGTATGGATTGAAGGTACAGTCAGGATATTGAGGTCGACCGGCAAAGATGGCGGAAGCAATTACTATACAATTACGATAGCTATCGGGTGCTTCAGAGCCGTCCAATGGATTGTGGAGACTCAACACAAAGATTAATAGAACAGAATAGAATAGAATAGAATAGATTTATTTTTAAATTTTCAAGGCTGAAGTTAATCTGTGTAATTTGTCTAAACAAACATAAAAATAAAATACTGCATAACAAGGTACTTTTTTTTTTTTTCTTTTTGGAACAAATTACACAGATTGAGTTAGCCTCGAAGTAAGTTCGAGACTTGTGTTACGAGATACTAACTCAACGATACTATATTTTATAATAAATACTTATATAGATACTTATATAGGTACTGAAACCCTTAGTTGTCAGACGGTTAATTAAATTTTCAGAATACAGTTGTAGAATCAGTTACTTAATAATAATTGAAAACCTTGGTTCCCGGCACCAATACAAAAAAGAATAGGACCACTCCATCTCTTTTCCATAGATGTCGTAAAAGGCGACTAAGGGATAGGCTTATAAACTTGGGATTCCTTTATAGCCGCTTGGCTAGCGACCTGTCACTATTTGAATCTCAATTCTATCATTAAGCCAAATAGCTGAACGTAGCCATGCAGTCCTTTCAAGACTGTTGGCTCTGTTTACCCCACAAGGGTTATAGACGTGTCCATATGTATGTTATTTTCAAAATTGAATACAAGGTATCACTTATTGACGTCACATCACTTAAATCTAATTATAACTACTACCGCTTCCAAAGCGCATGTGTAGAAGGAGCGGCAACTATACTGCAGCATTTTCATCGGACGTCAATTTACAAATATAGATGTCTTAAATGTAAATCATGGACGAATGCACATAGTCTACATTAAAAAAACATAAATGAATGTAGCCCTAATTATATCAATATAAATGAAATAGATTCTTAATCGCCGGCCTCACACGGCAATCATTTTAATTGAAAAATTTCCACACACGATTCAGTCAGATTTGAACCCAAACTTCGGGTCACACAGCCAACGTCTGGACCACAGAGGCATTTACGAACTAATCACCTAAAATCTTAAAATGGTTACCTGAATAATTTATAAGCTGACTTTGACCTGGCGCGCAGCCAAATTGGACGAATTTTGCCTTTAAATTTGTCAAATACATTTGTAGGCTTCCATTTTAACTCATTAACGCCCAAAATTCAACTACAAAATATTTTTAATTTATATGTTCAAAGACTAATTAGAAGCTAAATACATAAATATATGTAGTCACGTCTTGCGGGGTAGACAGAGCCAACAGTCCTGAAAAGTCTGCTAGGTCACGTTCAGTTTCTTGACTTTATGATAGAATTGAGATTCAAATAGTGACAGGTTGCTAGCCCATCGCCTAAAAGATGAATCCCAAGTTTATAAGCCTATCACTTAGTGTATCAAATAAATTGGTCCAATTTGGCCTAGTGCCAATCTGACAAGGTATCGCTTGAGAGAGCTTATCATAGATTAATATCAGGCTAGACACCGCAAGGTCACCTGTCTGTGTAAAACAAGCGTGTCTAGTTTTTGTTTCAACATACATTTAGTCACCCTTAAATCCGTCTCGGTGTATCAGTACCAGTACAACCGCAAGCGCTACTTCCCGCAACTTTAACTCTGTAATATCTTCAGAAATACTCATTTAAATCTTGTGCTGTAAAGGACCGTGTAGATCTATATTAAATCAGCAATGTATTTAAGCTATTTAAGTAAATGGATAAGGATTAATGCTGTATTGGTTAAAATCGCTACAAAATTTGCCATTAAGTATTTGTCGTAAAAGTAAATGACAAAAAAAAATTATTGTGGGATATCCATGGGAGATAGACATATACCATCGCGGAGATTTTTGTAGACCTTTTTAATGTGTACAAATAGTTAGTACAGTATTTTGATAAATCTCGTAGGGTTCAGCCTGCGTTTGCAATGTAAGTGGAAAAAAATATGATAATTAACGACATCACATTAGAAACCTCAAAAATAACAGTATTTGTCCACTATTTAATGGATGTTATTATACATATAAACCTTCCTCTTGAATCACTCTATCTATTAAAAAAAACCGCATCAAAACCCGGTGCTTGGTTTTAAAGATTTAAGCATAGAAAGGGACAAAAGGACAGAGAAAGCGACTTTATTTTATACTATGTACTTAGTGATTATTATAGTAAGGATTCTTTTTAACTTTATTTCAGTACCTAAAAGCTTTCAAAGAAAGCGTTTAAGCTTCTCCGAGACGCGCCAGTTTTAAGTCGCATGTGGTCCAGTTGTTTCTGACTTAGTCCTGAGAGAGTAAATAAACTCTGTATGTTATCTACTGAAAATATATATTATATATTTAGTATAGGTTTATAGAATATATAGTAGGTTTACTAAGTATGTTTATTACATATAGTCATCCACACAAAGGTTCTGTGCTGCAATGGTCGACTGTTTGATAATGTTATAAGCAAACTGTAAATGTTTCAATAAAAAATAATTAAATAAATAAATGTAGACGTAGTAGTTGACTTGCGGGGTCTAGCTAGATGTATGTCTATGTAACTTATTACCTGATTCAGGTAAGTGTTTCTCGTTTTCAGATTTAACATTCTAGAAGAAATTTATTCAAAACTTCAGCCCGCTTACCAAGGCACGCGCGACGCCATTTTTATCGCGCGTAAACTATCGCTGTCCCGTTTTACTTCATAACAAAAAGGAAAACAGCGATAGTTTTACATGTGTACCCAGTGACATGCTAGCCTCACTGGCCAGCATAAAATACACATACATACATATGGTCACGTCTATATCCCTTGTGGGGTAGACAGAGCCAACAGTCTTGAAAAGACTGATCGGCCACGTTCAGCTATTTGGCTTAATGATAGTATTGAGATCTAAATAGTGACAGGTCGCTAGCCCATCGCCTAAAAAAAGAATCTCAAGTTTGTAAGCCTATCCCTTAGTTGCCTTTTACGACATCCATGGGAAAGAGATGGAGTGGTCCTATTCTTTTTTGTATTGGTGCCGGGAACCACACGGCACAGCCAGCATAAAAACTATTCCGAAATATGAACACAAAAGTTTCCTGTAGGTAGCATGCATAGAAAATTCACAAAACTGTAACAAAAGAGAACTAATTAGAATTCCATACATCGGTGTCTGTGACGACGAAACAATGAAACCAGTCACATCGCATTGTTCCCGATTCGGCGGTACATCGCGAGCAAAACGAGTGACTGCAACATAACGATAACGACATTATTTTATTTTCCCTTTTGGTGGTACGAATTTTCTAATAATCTTTTAAAAATCAGCAAAGTGCGGTGTCGTAAAAGGCGACTAAGGGATAGGTTAACCTACTTACCCATATGTACAATTATGTCATATTTTATAACTACTAAACTATGCAAATCTGGAAATTTAAAAAAATATATAATGATAGAATGTCTTTTAAATTTAAATAAAAAAGTTAACTTTTAAATTCACCAAGGTCACATCTACGGAGTTATCACTTGCCTTGAGTTACAATGATTCTTTTTTAGAAAAAAAAAATACCTAAATATATTGTTACAAATCTGACCTAGATCATTAACAAACCTGCTTCAAGGAGATCAGTGTCGAAATGATCCTGAAAAGGTCAACCCTTCAATTATATTTCACGACACCGCTTATGTTACACCGAGGTCATTTGAAGTCAGAACTGCCGAGGCGGCCTTCGCTGGGTTAAATTGACCACAAAACTCATGGCAACAAGGGATTTATAGAGAAAAATTTATCTCTATCCGAGATCTGAGTAACGTGGTTGAGAGGAAAAAATCCCTCATAGGGATAAGTCCGCCGTTGTGCATTTTTACAGCAGTGCTATTAAAAATTTGATATGAACAATAAAGTATTTAGAAACAAACAAAATTAATAATGAAAGATTTCAAAATAAAGTCGGCAAATACAAATTTTCATCATTCGCCATTATTTTATTATTTGTAACTCTAAGTGAAGTAAAATAAAGTCAATGATTTATCTATCTTTAAAAAAATCAATTATTCATTCTTTCATATTGTCACGTCTATATTCCTTGCGGGATAGACAGAGCCAACAGACTTGAGAGACTGATAGGCCACGTCTGTCTATCTAATTTATGTACACAGATAACATCGAGACTGATAATGAAACAAAATTACTACTTATACGATCTTTTATTTAGGTTACTCGTATTTTAAAAGAAATCTCTTCCAGCAGACCCGAGAAAGGAGACATGATGAAAAGGAAATAGGAAAAATTATGAGAAATCTAATATATTTAGTCTATTTATTAAAGTCAGTTATTTTTTTTATAAACTCTGTACAATTTGAATCTGACAGTAGCACATTCAGTGACGATGTGACTTCTATTTTTGCTTAAAGCGTTTAAATCCCCTATAATCTCATTTCGGCACGTGATTCTTCAGCAGTCCTTGTGAAATAGCTAACCGGCATCTTACAACCGACCTTTCTCAATTCACTGACCACATGTGGTTACCAATGACCTTTGTACATTTGGAACTAGATTAAATCATTACCGCTGAGCTTGCATGAAGAGAGTTATGAATGTAGATGAAGTGAATGAAGTATGTGGACATCGCTGGAAGTGGAACATGGCAAAAGGCATTATTTTATTTATGTATGTATGTTATGTCACTATTGTACTAACCAAACCAAAGTTTGATGAACTAGTATAGAACGTCTATATCCCTTGCGGGGTAGACAGAGCCAACAGTCTTGAAAAGACTGAATGGCCACGTTCAGCTATTTAGCTTAATGATAGAATTGAGATTCAAATAGTGACAGGTTGCTAGCCCATCGCCTAAAAGAAAAATCCCAATTTTATAAGCCTACCCCTCAGTCGCCTTTTACGACATCCAAGGGAGAGATGGAGTGGTCCTATTCTTTTTTCTATCTGTGCCAGGAGCCACACGGCTAATTAACATTTACGATTACATTGTGTCGTAAAATTTTATGTTCAGTCTAGTATATCAGATGTCAATGACGCTGAATTTCGCGGAAAAAGCGCAAACCACCAATATACGAAGCAAACGATGATTTATCGGCGCCCTGGGCTCTGCTGGGCAGTTGTTTTGCGATAAACTCTCTGGGTTTGAGCAGATGAGGTCAGGTCAGATCCTAATCGTTGTTTATGTTTTGTTTTAACCAACCTTTTCTGACGCATAGCTTAACTTTTTTTTAACAAAGATCAAACCGATCATGAAAATCTTAGATGTTAAGCAAAAAATATTCATTCTAATTATTAGTTTAATTAAAAACACATGACATTTTTTAAGTCTATCAAGAAAAAAAAATTATAAACTTGGAATTCTTCTTTCAGGCTACGGGATAGCAACCTGTCACTGTTTGAGTTTGCCTTTTCGTGACTGTTAGCTCTGTCAACCCCGCATGGAATTGAGACGTGTTTATATAAACACATGAGTGTATACAATATGTATGTTTGTATGAGAAATTATTTCCACTTGAGATTGAAAGCTGTGTCCACCCCGTAGAGGTTTAAAGATCACATTGTATATAGTATGTATGTATGTTGTACTCAATTCTAAACGGACCTCAAAATACGATTTCACCTGTTTTAATATAGTACCTCTCTCATCGTTTTCCTTATAATATCTGCGGGCATCGGCTGCAGACGATTGCTCGCACAATATTTACTTTCTCCAGTGATTCATTCGTATTGTACTGACGAGGAAGAAAGTGTTTTAAGCTTTTTAAATAATACATTCATAAATACATAAAATCACGCCTCTTTTCCGGAGGGTAAGCAGAGACTACATCTTTCCATTTACCACGATCTCTGCATACTTCCTTCGCTTCATCCACATTCACAACTCTCTTCATGCAAGGAAAGAATAAATGGTAAATAATTAAAATAAATATTAAGTAAGTACTTAATTAAAATGCTTTATTGTTCACTCTACATTCTACATTACAAATATAAAACAGTAGTACAGTACAAAGGCGGGCTTATCCCTCAGTGGGATCTCTTCCAGCCAACCTGACAATATAATAAGAGATAATATTAATTATAAATGTCCCCTCCCGTGAGGAACCCGGAACCAATAAAAAACTGGTACCAGTCCATCTCTTTCCTTAGATGTCGTAAAAGGCGACTAAGGGATAGTGTAAGTGTATATTTTCATCGCTAACAGACCAGAATAATATAATAATATATATATATACGGGACAAATTACAAAGATTGAGTTAGCCTCGAAGTAAGTTCGAGACTTGTGTTACGAGATACTAACTTAACGATACTATATTTATAATAAATACTTATATAGATAAACATCCAAGACCCAGGCCAATCAGAGAAAGTTCGTTTCTCATCATTCCCTGACCGGGATTCGAACCTCACCTCCGGTGTCACAGACAAGCGTATTACCGCTGCACCACAGAGGCCGTCAAATGATGGAAAAGTCAAAAAATAGAAGCAAGACTTTTCAGTACAATTTATTCCTCAATTTTTGTTTTGAATGGGCTAGCAACCTGTCACTATTTGAATCTCAATTCTATCATTAAGCCAAACAGCTGAACGTGGCCATTCAGTCTTCAAGACTGTTGGCTCTGTCTACCCCGCAAGGGATATAGACGTGATGATATGTATGTATAACATTTTTAAATACGTTTTGTACGCAACTGTTCAAAGCTCAATATTTTACTTTTTTTTCCTATTTTGCGAAAACGTTTAAAATCCAATAGAAAGTATTTGGAGGAGAGCTGGCGCCAATTTCTGAACGGCGTTGTTTATTTTCTGTAAAACGTTTAGAAATGAGTCTCCACGGAGTTCTGAAAACAAGTTTCGTTAACCATTATTTAACTGCTGAATGAGTTATAAGTGTATTTTTCTGTACCGCACAAATACAAGTGCCGTGTGGTTCCCGGCACCAATACAAAAAATAATAGAACCACTTCATCTTTCTCGCATGGATGTCGTAAAAGGCGACTAAGGGATAGGCTTACAAACTTGGGATTTGTTTAGGCGATGGTCTAGCAACCTGTCACTATTTGAATGTCAATTCTATTATTAAGCCACACAGCTGAACGCGGCCTATTAGTCTTTTTATGACTGTTGGCTCTGTCTGCCCCGCAAGGGATATAGCCTACGTGGCCTACGTTCAGCTGTTTGGCTTAATGATAGAATTGAGATTCAAATAGTGACAGTTTGCCACCATCGCCTAAATTAAGACGTCTTGACAAAGTAAAAGACGTGTGATATGATTTCGAAGATTTAGCACGACCAATCAATAAGATAACAGTTTCACGACCTTTCTAGATCTTTTTTCGCTATATTCATAAGTATTTCTATACGCTACATGCTCCAATAAAAAATTGTATCATTATAGCTGCAATCATTCAATTCTCTCCCCCTCTTTGCCGGGGGAGATGCGGGTATATTACATTCAATTTGTTACGATACGTTATTTTTAAGTTTACATACATACATGCATACATATAGTCACGTCTATATCCCTTGCAGGGTAGACAGAGCCAAGAGTCCCAAAAAGACTGATAGGCCAGCTTTTTGGCTTAATGATAGAATTGAGACCCAAATAGTGACAGGTTGCTAGCCCATCGCCTAAAAGAAGAATCACAAGTTTAAAACCCTATCCCTTAGTCGCCTTTTACAACATCCATGAGAACGAGATGTAGTAGTCCTATTCTTTTTTTTATAGGTGCCGGGAACCACACGGCAGTAAAAAAATTGTATCATTATATCTGTAATCATTCAATTTGATTCTCTCCCCCTCCATGCCGGGGGAGATGCGGGTATATTACATTCAATTTGTTACTTTAGGTTATTTTTAGATTTGAGTGACAATAAAGCATACATTAAAGATCCATTACATTTTACACGTTCCCTTAAATCTGTTTACTTAACCCAAGCTAAAGCTTGGGGTAGCTAAAAAAAACCTAGCTAAAAAAATCCCGAAAAATGTTTTGAAATGAATGATTATAGTTAAATTTTTGGATCAGCCTTGCCTTTTAAACAGTAATAATTCTATTAGCGACCCGCCCCGGCTTGCTCGAGTAGCATGTATATATATATATATATATATATATATATATATAAATGCTATATATATATATATATAATGCTATATATATATATATATATATATATATATATATATATATATAGGTATACAAACCTTCCTCTTGAATCACTCTGATGCATCGATATCAGTTGTGTAGTTTTTAAGATCTAAGCATACAAACAGACAGACGCGGGAAGCTACTTTGTTTTATACTTAGTAAAAAAACTTTTTCTGATTGCCCTGGCTCTAAAATATGTATTTATTACATACGAGTATATGGGAAAGGAGTCCTATTCTTACCTGTATCATATTTCGAGAACAAAGTGTAAATATTATATTTTAGTCATTTAACACAGTTCTCCCTATTAAAGCGCATTCATGTAAAAATAAACCATATTACCTCTATGCCATGATTTAGATTTAAGAGATCCATATTTGTAAATTGACGTCCGGTGAAAATGCTGCAGTGTAGTTTGTTCCGCCGCTTCTATTTCACAAACGCTTTGGAAGCGGTAGTAAATATAATTAAAGTGATATGACGTCAATACGTATCTTGTATCTAACATATGTACATACATAAAATCACGCCTCTTTCCCGGAGTAGGCAGCGAATCTATTATGGGTATTTGTATCTAATCTATACATATAATAAATCTGTAGAAAGGTCAATTCTGTACATTGAAAATATTGAAATAATAAATAGCAGGGGGTGTTACTGGATCGATACCAAACACAAATATGTGATTAAAAAAATTTTTGTCTGTCTGTCTGTATGTTCAGGCATCACGTGAAAACTAACGGTTCGATTTTGATGAAACTTGGTATAGTTGTACCTTATTATCCTGGGCATAAAATAGGATACTTTTTATCCTGGAAAAATACGAAGAAAAAAATTTTAATTTTTCAGTTTATCCGTAGACGTTGTTCTGTAGAACCGCGAACACACGTTACGTTACCCGCAGTGGATTCAGCACCGTAACTGTAGCGCCGAAAGTCGGATTTAGCTTGAACCGTTTGCGGCACACGCGGGCCGCTACTAATTACTATGAAAAAAATACTTTAGTCCGGTCAATCTAGACATTCGAAGCTACATTAATTCCCATTAAGCTTAAAATGAGTATAATTGTTTAAAATACAATCAAAAGCATTATGTCAAAATTCCCCATGATTCCGGTTTAAGGAAAAAATTTACCTAAGGTCAAAGGTAAAAAATTAGTGTTTCGCGATTTTCTTCAAAACGGTAAGTTTTTCAAATCGGAAAATTACCTCAGACATAAATTGTAGATCATAAAGTTATCTATAAAAAAGGTATCAATATTTTTTTTTATAGAGCTAACGTTTCTGATATGTAACGATGCAAAAAGTTGCAAGCGTCATAATATGCACACGTTTCCACGCCACCTCTGAGGTAGTGTACTATTAGCGCGTTTTTTTTTTACATTTTTATTATTAAACTTGAAAAAGTCTGAAATAGGTTAGAATAAACACGTGTTTTCACTACGCAGTGGCACTCAAGACTAACTTTCGCATTTATTATTTAATAAAATTAGAATAACCCTAAGTGAAGAAAATCATTATAGGACAATAATAGAGATTATTATTAAATCAAATAAAACTAAAACTACTTACAAAAAGAAAGAAAAAAGATGACTACAAACTAAAATTTAATTTATAAATTATACAGTCCCTGCATAGTATCAACATGCGGGAGTGTGCCCAGAAGGCTGGCAGCATTGCCAATTTGAATGGCAATGCTGATTCTCTGAGCCAGATAATTTCCAGCCCTCCGGTCAAGAGATACCTCAATCAGCTTTTTCGACAATTTTCGGAAAAGCTGATGGGCAGATAGGCCCCCCGGTCCAAGAGTTTCTACCCCCAAAAGGTTCAAAAGTATAGGTATTACCGATACCTACATAGATAGATAGATAGATAAAACTCTTTATTGCACCATAAGAGTAAAACATACAAAACAACACAAAGCAGATATAGATGGTACAAAGGCGGACTTATCGCTAAAGCAATCTCTTCCAGTCAACCTTTGGGTGGAAGGAAACCAAACAGGAGATCGGCGTTGGCGCAGAGCAAGATAAATAAATGTTTGAACATAATAAAATACATACTGAATATATATCTATATATAATACAAATAAATACAGATAAATACATAATAATAACATATTTGCGCCTTTTGAGGTTTTTTGCCTCATTTGAAGCAGAACCGGCCTTAGATTTAGTAACCTGAAGATGAGACGGCGCAAGTGCGTCGACACAAGTAGCATCCCACACCAAAGGCCGCCCCAATCCCCAGGGTACCAAAGGCATACCATCCGGTCTCTTGGCATCATCCCGAGCCAGACCGTTTGGTTCTAGAACGGCTGGAACATGGATGGTGGTAAGAGCACGGAGGATTATATAGTTATATAGTATCATTTAGGGCGGCATGGCGCCCTAAACGGCCGGCACTCCTAGGGCATGAGAGGCCGTGGTGTCCATAGCCGACAACGGTATCCCCGCAAGGACTACTATTATTAAAGACTAACGGTATTTCATGTGTTGAGCATTCTGAGATAAAGCAGCTATACGACCCTAGCCACGTACACAATTAAACAGAGAGACAGATGTTGTCTCAAGGTTTCACTACAGTATAAATGAAGGTACTGGGTTTCATTATACTTATGTATATTTTATAGTTTGAATTCAAGTTAAAATTACCGACAGAACAATATTTTTACTTATATTACTGCTACATAGAGTATATACGAGACGTGCTTATGCATATTATGACGCTTGCAACTTTTTGCATCGTTATATCTCAGAAACGGTAGCTTTATTGAAAAAAATTATTGATTCCTTTTTATAGATAACTTTATGATCTACAATCTATGTCTGAGGTAATTTTCCGATAAAACTTACCGTTTTGAAGAAAATCGTGAAAATCCCATTTTCTTACCTTTGACCTTGGGTAATTTTTTTCCTTAAACCGGAATCATGGGGAATTCTGAAATAATGCTTTTGATTGTGTTTTAAACAATTATACTCATTTTCAGCTTGATGGGAATTAATGTAGCTTCATTCCTATTTTTTGGTCTGAATTGACCGGACTGAAAATAAAATGGAGAAATAAACCATCTACGCGAAGACCGACATCCGCGCGGACGGAGTCGCGGGGGAAAGCTAGTTACAAAATATAGTATCGTTTAGTATCTCGTAACACAAGTCTCGAACTTACTACGAGGCTAACTCAATCCGTGTAGTTGTCCCGTATATATATTTATTTTATTTTTATTTATTTAATATTTACAATTTAAATCAAAAAATCAAGATGTATTACCAAATTCAAAACAAGAATTTTCCCTAGGTCTCACGTTGTTGACACACGTCGCGGCATTAGCTGGCGGTCTTTCTATGCCATCTCTGAGTTCGGATCTCAGTAGACCGTTCCTGTAAGTCCTGGTCCTTGCAGCCTGCTGCTCTGTGTTCCCATAGATTATTGACAAGTCCAGTAATGGTGTGGAAAGTGTTATCTGAAACAAATGCTTGATAGAGTTACATAGTACTATTTGTACCGCAAATGTGACCTCAAATAATACTTTTATTATTTAGTTCACCACATTTATGAAATGTGCCCGGACTTAACGAGTTTCGTTTACTACTAATTTCTATATGTTTGTTACCGCTTCTTCTGCACTGACGCCTTGGAAGCGGCAGTAAACTTAGTTTTTAAGTAATTTATTTGACGTCAACCAAGTTGTTAAACCATACGACAATTATTAAGCGATATGGAGGTATCCTATAATAATGAATAAAAATTTTGAATTTTGAATTTTTGAATTTGAATTTTATACAACTTTTAACGAACGGTCACTCTATATATTATTTAACATTGATGTCGTAAAAGGGGTCTGAGAGATAGGCTTATAAACTTGGGATTCCTCTAAGTGGGCTAGCAATGTGTCACAATTTGAATCTCAATCCTACTACTATTATAAAGGCGAAAGTTTGTATGGATGTATGGATGTTTGTTACTCTTTCACGCAAAAACTACTGAACCGATTACCATGAAATTTGGTATGTAGGTAGCTGAAGACCCAGAATAACACATAGGCTACTTTTTATCCCAGAGTTCCCGCGGGATTGATAGGGTTTCCATGCGGACGAAGTCGCGGGCGGCCTCTAGTTTTGAAAATAAATCTATTCTATGTATGGAACAAATTTATTCATAACTTTGACGAAAAAATACCTCGCGTACTTTGTATTGCATTGCATACATACTATATTTTACCCCATTCTACCCTATAAATTAAAGTCCCCTACCTTAGCTACCTGTTGCGTATGTTTGTTTACTGTTTTACTGGCTTAGAAACGTGTAGAACCTTCCAGAATATAGTTATATGTACGAACAACGTTTACACAAAAATTAGATCCTAACGTATTGTAATATAGTGTCTTTTGAAACGAGATTTTATTTTCACAAACGATCTTTTGTCGCGACGAATAATAAATCTCTCAAGAGTACTTCTACGTAACGCGGCAAATTATTTTGTGATTTATGCAATTTGTTTTAAGGTTGAGTATTGAGCAATAAAGTAGTTTATACTTACGTCATTATGGCATAATTTTATTGAGTAATATGCGAGGCGGGTACCGTCCGCATATTTTATTTTCACGTCTCAGCTATTCGATGTCTAATATTTAATGACATTATTCCTTTGCCTTTTTTTCTTATCATTGTCTTAAAAATTATGGGAATTTCTTTTTTAAACCATGAAATATGATAATGTCTTTTTAAAACCATCAAATGGCTAGAAAATCATTTTAAAGTAATTCAAATTCTCCAAGCGTTATTATACAAAAGGTATTAAGATGAATAGAAAAAAAAATTGCCCTAAAAATCAACTTTATTAAGACATCAATTCTATCACTAAGCCAAACAGTAAATTGTCTCCTTTAACTTTCTAGACAAACCATACTCGGCTATATCTATAAGAACGTGTTTTTATTAAAACACGTTCTTATAGACACTATCTTTATTTTTTATTATTAATAAATCGTTTCTTTAAGCAACTAAAATTATATGTTTTTTATTTCCACTTAATTGTGTTAAGTATTTGTTTTGACTAGAATTATTGAGGTATCCAAGACACAGGACAATCAGATCGTTTCACATCATGTCCTGGCCGGGATTCGAACCTCGATACCTCCGGTGTTACAGACAATAGCGCACTACCGCTGCGCCACAGAGGCTCCAGAAAATGACCAAAGAAATATCACCAGTTACCAAATCACACAGACATTATATTTTTCTATTCAAAGCAATCAAAGACTTCAAATCAAAGAATTCTTTAAGTCGGGTAGAAAGATCATTGAACTAACACAAGGTGCTTTTAAAAAAATCTAGAAGTAATAAAAACAGTAGGTTAACTCATTTATATTTTGAAAAAGTAGGTTGTTATAATGACTAGGTATTTTTAAACATAAAGTTGTATTTTTTTTTTCTAAAAATAACCAAAGAAAACATAAAACGCTACTTAAGAAGCTCGTTAAATTTCTTGAAATGAGTCATATTATGTAGTAAACATTAAGTGAAATTAAACGTGTCGGTTGACCTACAAGACTGTCGCTGCTAACGGTACACGCCGACATCGACGCGATGCGCAGGAGTGGATAACTTTTTGCAACGATTATTTTATTCACATGCATAGTATTTTATATCACATTTTTATTTCTTACGAATTAGACAGAGCCAATATTCTCGAAAAGTGGAACGAGGTATTTCGGACTTTAGGCTTAATGGTTGGGTTGAGATTCAGATAGGAACAGGTTGCTAGACCCAAAAAATTCCTAAAATAATTAAAAATCTGAATTTCAACAGCCGTTTTCATACGAATGTCGTGATACTTACCCGTTTTTAATGCTCCCCATTCACTATCAATGAAATATAGTAGCTAATATTTCAGAAAAATGCCGTGAACAAATCCAACATGCAACCTTCTTCTTCACTAAGTATTTACTTAACTAATTGTTAAGATAATTATTTATACACTGTTTTGAGATCTAACCAGAATCTGAAATGGGCGATAATCCTTGATTAATCTATTTATATATATTTATTTTATATAATAGTTACAATGATCTTAAACGTTCGAGATAAAATAAAGATACGTTACGTGCGCGTTTAATTATAAACAGTACAATGCAACGCAAATGTTTAAAATCAGATATCCCTCATTAATTTTCCAAATAATGAACTAACTCCAATTGTATTTGGGTTATTTCATAAAATTACATTAAGTTAATTCGTGTCTTACTGCATTTCCAGTTTCGCTTTGTTCTTTTATCTTGAAAGCTTTGCCAGAAAATCTACTATAAAGCATATACTCGTAGATAGGTATTACTTTACATACTTTATAAGATACCACCTAGAATATTCACAAGTAGAATGCCAAAAAACCACACGGTTGAATATACGATGTTATTATGAGTTTGAATAAGGTGTGAGTTGGTATCCATATATTATGAAGTAGGCTTAGGCTAAGGTTATAAAAATTTTTTTAAAGGAATGAGACGAGAAGATAGTGTGATATTTACTTTCCATTTTCCTTTAGACTAGTTAACACGAGAGACCAAATGTTTAGCGCTCCTGTTGCAGCAATCATCAATGAAACCGGCGTACATTCTCGAAGCAACGCCCCACGCTCACCAAGCCTATAAAACCGCCAGCGAACCATCGCCACCGGCATAAGATAACACAAACTAAACGCGAAACAGCAACAAGTGACGAGAAAGCGCGACAACAATAAAACAAAACGCAGAAATGCTCAAATACGTGATACTATTAGTAATCGTGACCACAGCGCACAGTAAGGACACGGGACAGAAGTTAGAAGACCAGTTATTGACAGCTCTGGATCGAGGATTGACACACACGTTAGCCTACCACTACCTATGGCCGTTCAGTCAGCTGGTGAGGGCGGCCGCGGAAGCAGACGAAGGCTTAGAACTCCTGCAAATACAGTCGGATGACAAAAAATACGAGATCGATCTAAACGTGAGGAAATTCCAACCGGACGAGCTGAAAGTCAAAGTGAAAAACCACTATGTTATAGTGGAAGGGAAGCACAAAGAGATGTATGCTCAAAGACCAATACTTACCAACCATTTCATGCAAAGGTTTGCGTTACCAGCCGGCAGTAAGCCTGAAGAGGTGACCGCAGTTTTGAGTGAAAAGGGAATTTTGTCAGTGTCAGCGCCAAAACACAAACTGCCTCCTCCACCTCCAGAAAGAGAAGTCCCTATTGAAGTGCGAGTGCCTCTCGAAAGCACAAGTACTGAAAAAACTACAGTAGATACTGAAGCAGACGATGAAGTGACAGAAAAGGGAGAGGTTGGCGCAACTGAAGAACAAAACATTACAAAAGAAAAGAAAGACAATATCACGAAGAAACATACAAAATTGGAAGATAAGGAAATAGTGAAATCAACAGAATCTCCGCTGTGGCAACACTTGATGGAATCCACTACACACGTTGGTAAAATAAGGAAGAAAGAACTCAAATCCACTACAAAAGTTGTCAAGGAGAATGAAGTCACGAAGGATGGTGAGGGAAATAATCTGGACTTCGATATAGATATGCAAATTGAGGAATAAGAGGCTCCAGCAATAGTGTGTGTGAAAGACTGATTTGAAGCTTTAAGTTATGAGTGATACGAACGAAAGACTTCTACGATGCGATGGTGTGTGAAAACCTTTTAGGATGTTTTTATGAATAAATTAATTATTTATTATTATTATTGCCTTTCATTGATATCCTCGTAAAATTGCTTGTTCGTAATGAGTTTTCAGGAATCTTTTGAACACAATAAGGTTTTGTGCGGTCAGGTGTTGTTATAACTGAAAATTTATATAATTCATTCAGTTTAGGCCATACAATTTAACGGAATGGAAAATTACATTGATCTCACAACTATATAATTAAGGACTGAGTTTCGGAACTTTGTTATTTTTTTAACAAGTTATTTTATTTTATTTTAGGCAACTAAGTGATAGGCTCGTAAACTTGGGATTCCTCTTGCAGGCGATGGGCTAGCAACCTGTAAATATTTTAATCTCAATTCCATCCTAAAGAAAATAGCTGAACGTGGCTTTTCAGTCTTTTTAAGACTCTGTCTACCCCACAACAGATAGACTTGATTATAAGTATGTATTTTATTATAGACTAGCTGTGCCCGCGACTTCGTCCGCGTGGAATAGTTATTTTGGGCATCATTGAGGCCCTCAAGGATGAATAATTTTCCCTGTATTTTTTAATCACATTTTCCATTATTTCTTCGCTCATAATAGTTGCAGCGTGATGTTATACAGCCTAAAGCCTTCCTCGATAAATGGTATATTCAACACAAAAAGAATTTATCAATTCGAACCAGTAGTTCCTGAGATTAGCGCGTTCAAACAAACAAACTCTTCAGCTTTATAATATAAGTATAGATTGCATATATGCAATTCGGAGTAACACATTCATATTTGAAAATATACAAGGAATTAGTTAAAACTTAAACAAAAAAAAGTTGAAATACCTTTTATCCTGCACGAGGATTGAAGTCATTTTTATTATGTATCGAAAAATCTAGAAGGAAAATATGAACGTATTATTGAATTCCTCCGAAACTATAAAATGAACGCGTGACAAATTTGGTATTTGGCTATTTGTTTTACTGTGGCATTTGTGTATAATTTATTTTTTATACACAACCATATATAGAATATAGTTCAAACCGAGCAGTATAGAGGCAAAAACTTAATCACTCTTAAAATATATAACCAAAAAAAAAAATATTTCGTTAAACTTTTAAATCTAAGAGCAAAGCTTTTTAAAGTAGTTATACGCATTTCAGACGAACGTTACATTGCCTTTATGATGTTATAAGGCGTTCATCCAATACCCATAGTCAAAGGCATACCCCGGGCTCCTCTCAAGACTGGTGAGGATGCAACTGGGACAAAGCCAGGGCGAAGAAGGAAGAAGTATGATAAAGCATAAAGTTTGTCTGTTCTGCTTGGGTTATAGGTTTAGAGAATTCATTTTTTCATCAAAAACATATATACATACAGAGTATTAAGTTGAGATATATACATACTATGGAATTTATATAATTTTACTAAAGACTGTTGGCTCTGTCTACCCCGCAAGGAATATAGACGTGACGATAAGTATGTATGTATAATTTATGAAGTAATCTCAATCTCAACCATAAGTACAAAAACGGTGAGTGTGCCGTGTGGTTCACGGCACCAATAGAAAAAAGAATAGGGCCACTGCATCTCTGTCCCATGAATGTCGATCTTTTTCCCGTGGATGTCGTGAATGGCGACCAAGGGATCGGCTTAGAAACTTGGGATTCTTCTTTTAGGCGACGGGCTAGCAGTCTGTCACTTTATATGAATCTCAGTTCTATCAGTAAGCCAAACAGCTGAACGTGGCCTATCCGTATTTTCAAGACTGTGGGCTCTGTCTACCCCGCAAGGAATCCAAATAAAACGCTTTATTATATCATAAGAGTAAAACATACTATAACAGCACAAAAGAGACAGGGATGGTACAAAGGTGGACATATCGCTAATGCAGTCTCTTCCATTCAACCTTTGGGCTGAAGGAAACGGGACAGAAGACATGCGCTGGCGCAGAACAAAATAAAAATAAAACAAAAACATTGCTAGGTAAAACAAACACAACTGATTCAACAATAGCATTTTATTGAAATAACACCACAAATAGGAATCTAAAACTACTACTCTCCTTAAACCATTATTAGTTCCTCAGTTTGTGTATCAATAACATTATCCAAGTCATTCTCCCCATTTATAGCGACTTCATTTCCTTTTTTCACAGACAACAATTCTTTCTTTTTCCTTTCTTTTATATCTTCAATCTCTTCTTGTGGAGCTGGTTCTAAATCTTCATCACCATCTGTGGACATTTCAGTAGTAGTGGTCGGATCTGGTAATCTTACTTCAATAGGAACTTCCCTTTCAGGCAGTGGGGGAGGTACATCATGCTTCGGCACTGACACAGTTAAGATTCTTGTTGCGTTCAAAATTGCCGTCACTTCCTCAGGTTTGCTACCTACTGGCAGATCAAACTGCTGTTTGAAGTGATTAGTTAGAATTGGTCTTTGAGCATACATCTCTTTGTGTTTCCCTTCCACTGTTATATAATGATAATTCACTTTAACTTTTAATTCTTCAGGTTTGAATTTCTTAACATTAAAATTTATCTCATATCTTTTGTTGTCCGACTGTATTTGAAGAAGTTCTAGGCCCTCGTCTGTTTCTGCAGTTTGAACTAAATTTGTAAATGGCCATAAGTAATGATAAGCTAAAGTGTGTATCAATCCTTGATCAAATTTTTTCAGTAGTTGGTCATCAATTTTCTTTAATCTCACCGGGTCTTTGCTGTGCACAGGTCTTGTTATTATTATTAGTATCGCTATCTTGATCATTTGGTTTATTTTTGACATTTTATATGTTCTTATTTTCATCGTCAGTCTATTCGGTGTTAATTCCTAGTATCAAATGTTGGTAATGCCGGTTCGCTGTGTGTTTTATACCTTGTAAATCAATGCTTCACATTGTAGACTGATTCATTGGCGATTCCTGCCCAGTGCTGCTCAACTTTTTGTTCGCAAATAATTTCATACATACATAAAATCACGCCTCTTACCCGGAAGGGTAGGCAGAGACTACATCTTTCCACTTGCCACGATCTCTGCATACTTCCTTCGCTTCATCCAGATTCATAACTTTCTTCATGCAAGCTTGGCGGTTTCGGTTTCAATATTTTCATGTTGGAACTTAAATTCATGCGTTGTGAAATTTATTACCTCTCTATTGTTATAACTATTGGTTAAAGAGCATCTTATGTCAGTGCTAGTATAAAGTTAAAATCGAGCACTTTGTTTTAGAGGTGACAAATTTATAAAAGTGACAGCAAATAAGTGATTTACGCCCAATATCATTTGCAGACAAACTCAAATTACGTTTTCTTTACCTCACTTTGGAATCAAAGCCTCGGGTTATTCAACCCAGAACATAATGTAGTAATTAACTATTGTCTTTTATTTCCGCACAAGACTATGATATTGTAATATTACCTATTAGAAACAAAAGAACAATAGGCTAAACACAAACATATCAATCAGCTATTATGTTATCTTTCATCATCATCACATCTGATAATACTGTCTTTAGCCCGCGGCGTTACTTGAGATTCTCAATCGTCTTATGTAACCTTCATTTTATTGCTTTTATGATTTATAATTTTTAAAGGCCTATGATGAGGGTTCTCCTTGTCCTTACTTTTATTGCCTCCTCCCTAAATAAAAACAGGATATCAAATAGTGATAGGTTGCTAGCCCATCGCCTAGAAAATAATCGCAAGTTTATAAGCGTATCCCATACTCGCCTTCTACGAAATCTATGGGAAAGAGCTAAAGTGGTCCCGATCTCTAACTAACCTGTGTAATTTTGGCCCATATTAAGTAATTTATTTATTTTTATAACAAGTAATAGTTCGAATTAGTTGTATCCCGTGATTGAAAAAAGTTATATAAATCTATATTAAATATATATATATATATATTACTTATACTTACTTAAGTATCACTTAAGTAATATTATGTTGTATGATATATCGTTACACTTTCGCTGAATTATTTGACCACCAACCCGAAACCATTCGGTTCATTTCATTACCTAAAATAACACATTTACCTACAAAAGAAATATTTTCGTGTACTCTAATATAATGCCAAATTGCTACCTTTGAGCAATATAAGCACCATGTTCCCTAGTAAGTACTTGAAATCTGTACAAACATTATCGATCTCGGAAACCAGGCTAGTACTAAGTAACTTAATGTCAACAATGCCTAAAGGCTGTTCTTGGAAACATCGAGTAATACATTATTTGCTTACCTGTGTACCGCACATGTTGTGAATTTAAATATCGATTGTATCGATTGTGCCGTGTGGTTCCCGGCACCAATACAAAAAATAATAGGACCACTCCATCTCTTTCCCATGGATGTCGTAAAAGGCGACTAAGGGATAGGCTTACAAACTTGGGATTCTTTTAAGGCGATGGGCTAACAACCTGTCACTGTTTGTATCTCAATTCTATCATTAAGCCAAATAGCTGAACGTGGCCATTCAGTCTTTTCAAGACTGTTGGCTCTGTCTACCCCGCAAGGCATATAGACGATTGTATATTTTGATAGTTATGTAAGGCTGATTTTTATCCGCGGCGCCGTCCGCGCTAATTTAGCTCCACCTACAAAAAAATGCACTTAAGTTCGCGCGTATTTAGCGCCACAGAAACCAAATCGGAAGTTGTTCCTGTGTTTACATATGTGCTGTGATTTTAACCGAAAATGTGAAACCTATAGATTAACTAAATTACATACAACATACATATAATCACGTCTACATCCCTTGTGGGGCAGACATAACCAACAGTTTGGAAACGTCTGATTGGCCACGTGTAGCCGTGCAGTGTGGTTCCAGGCGCCAAAAGAAAAAAGAATAGGACCACTCCATCACCTTCCCATGGATGTCGTTTAAGGCGACATAAGGATACGCTTATAAACCTGTGATTCTTCATACAGGCGATGTACAAGCAACCTGTCACTATTTGCATCTCAATTCTATCATTAAGCCAAACAAGGTGAACGTGGCCAATCAGACTTTTCAAAAGTGTTGGCTCCGTCTACCCCGCAAGGGATATACATACATACATATGGCCACGTCTATATCCCTTGCGGGGCAGACAGAGCCAATAGTCTTCAAAATAATGAATGATTACGTTCAGCTATTTGGCTTAATGATAGGATTGAGATTCAAATAGTGACAGGTTGCTAGCCCATCGCCTAAAAAAATCCAAGTTTGTAAGCCTATCCCTTAGTCGCCTTTTACGACATCCATGGGAAAGAGACGGAGTGGTCCTATTCTTTTTTGTATTGGTGCCAGGAACCACACGGCAACATGGACATGAATATATCTACATATGTATGTATTAACTAAATTGTTGGCAACTTCTGCTTATTATATTCCGTCTATCTGCGCAGTATCCACACTGCTAGTTCTAAGACTGAATTTATAGGCTCGTAAGTAAGGCCTAATGCTAAGCAATTCAGAAATCACAGTATGTCATGAATTATTATAGCAATTGATGGCGGAGCGAATATAAGCCGAATATTAATGTAACATCATGTAAGTAGGTATATGTATGTATGTATGAGATGTAGTCTCTGCCTACCCCTCCGGGAAAGAGGCGTGATTTTAGGTATGTATGTATGTATTAATGTAACACTCGTTTTTTGCAAACATGGGGATAAGATAGGATAGAATATGTTTACAACTTCATTTATTTCCCGTAAATTTATAAGAAAAGATACATGATTTACATAAAATCACATCTATTCCCAAACGGGTAGACAGAGTATTGAAATTGAAGTTGAATGAATATAAAATATTACTTTTTCTCTGATTGGCCCGACTCTGGATGTTTGTCTATTTAAATATTTATAATACATACATATAGTCACGTCTATACGTCCCTTGCGGGTTAGACAGAGCCAACGGCCTTCAAAAGACTGAAAGGCCACGTTCAACTGTTTGGCTTAATGATAGAATTGAGATTCAAATAATGACAAGTCGCCACCCCATCGCCTAAAAGAAGAATCCCAAGCATATAAGCCTATCCCTTAGTCTCCTTTCACGATATCCATAGAACAGACCTATTCAAAATTGCCGGGAACAATACAACACTCAAGATTTTATTATTCTCCAACTTATTAAGGCCAGTAAAATGAGAAATAAAAGGCAATGATAAGATAGACCGGGAGATAGAGTCGTAAAACGTTGAGTAAAACAAATTGTGAACAAGCAGTCATCGTTCGGTTTGCCAGCGGGCTAGCAATAAAAGTAAGCAACGCCGGACGACAATGTTGTTTTATGAACGAGACGTGATTCTAAACGATACGGGAATGACATCTTGCGATACAAAATTGTGTAGTACTGCTCTTTAAAAGTAGTTGGTAATATAATCATGTTACAAATTTGAGATTCTTTTTTAGGCGATGGGCTAGCAACCTGTCACTATTTGAATCTCAATTCTATCATTAAGCCAAATAGCTGAACGTGGCCATTCAGTCTTTTCAAGACTGGTGGCTCTGTCTACCCCGCAAGGGATATAGACGTGACCATATGTATGTATGTATGTATGTAATATAATTAGGTAAAAAAAATCTTTTATTTTAGTTCAGTGTTTTTTTATCTATACATATAATAAATCTGTAGAAAGGTCAATTCTGTACATTGAAAATATTGAAAAAATAAATAGCAGGGAGTGTTACTGGATCGATACCAAACACAAAAATGTGATTAAAAAAATTTTTGTCTGTCTGTCTGTATGTTCAGGCATCACGTGAAAACTAACGGTTCGATTTTGATGAAACTTGGTATAATTATACCTCATTATCCTGGGCGTAAAATAGGATACTTTTTATCCCGAAAAAATAAGAAGAAAAAAAATCTTAATTTTTCAGTTTATCCATAGACGTTGTTCTGTAGAACCGCGAACACACGTTGCGTTACCCGCAGTGGATTTAGCGCCGTAACCTGTAGCGCCGAAAGTCGGCTTTGGCTTGAACCGTTTGTTGCACAAGCGGGCCGCTACTAATTTCTATGAAAAAAATACTACATAGCTACATTAATTCCCATCAAGCTGAAAATGAGTATAATTATTTAAAACACAATCAAAAGCATTATTTCAAAATTCCCCATGATTCCGGTTTAAGGAAAAAAATTTACTCACGGTCAAAGTTAAAAAATGGGTGTATCGCAATTTTCTTTAAAATGGTAAGTTTTTCAAATCGGAAAATTACCTCAGACATAAATTGTAGATCATAAAGTTATCTATAAAAAAGGTATCAATATTTTTTTTCAACAAAGCTACCGTTTCTGTGATATAACGATGCAAAAAGTTGCAAGCGTCATAATATGCATCCGTTTCCTTGCCACCTCTGAGGTAGTGTACTATTAGCGCGTTTTTTTTAACATTTTTATTATTAAACTTGAAAATGTCTGAAATAGGTTAGAATAAACACGTGTTTTCACTACGCAGTGGCACTCAAGACTAACTTCCGCATTTATTATTTAAAAAAAATAGAATAACCCTAAGTGAACAAAATCATCTTAGGACAATAATAGAGATTACAATTATCAAATTCAATGCAATAATCAAATTAAAACTAAAACTACTTATAAAAAGAAAGAAAAAAGATGACTACAAACTAAAATTTAATTTATAAATTGTACAGTCCTTGCATAGCATCAACATGCGGGAATGTGCCCAGAAGGCTGGCAGCATTGCCAATTCGAATGGCAATGCTCCGGTCAAGAGATACCTCAATTAGCT